>NC_056744.1:1120116652-1120460133 GCF_019279795.1 Protopterus annectens
ACAACTACCAGAAACCTTATACATTCATGTATTACAGCATTCCATAGAGATAAGTCTCACTAATCTTATATGCAAAGTCGTGGAAAGAATTATCATTGAGATGATAAACAGAGATATAGTAAACTTCCAGACACTGGACTCAACCCAGTTTGGTTTCATAAAGGGCAAATCATGCCTACTTAACCTGGTGGACTTCTTTGAGAAGGTCACCAAAGCAATGGATGAGGGAAAAATCATTCACACTGCCTACCTTGACTTGGCCAAGGCATTTGACACAATAGTCCACTCAGGCATTGTTGACAAACTCAAGAGGTTAGATACAAACCTGTATGTCACCTGGTGAATAGGCAAATGGCTCACATGCAAGACCCAGGAAGTTAGAATTGGGGAGTCCACATCTACAAGGAGGCCAGACACAAGTGGAGTCCCTCTGGGATCAGCCCTTGGGCAGCTCCTTTTTGGCATTTACTTCTCAGAAGTCAAGGCCAATGTCAGTGGTCTCTGGCTGACTAAATTTGCAGATGGTTGCAAATTAGGAGCTGACATTGAATCTCACACTGACACAGATATTCTCCAGGAGGGGCTGGCACAGACAAACAACTGGTGTCAGAGTCATGGACTAAAACTAAATACTAAGAAATGCATAATAGTATCCTTTGGGAAGTCATCTGTCCCTGGTAACTATCATATTAGGGAGTCAGGGACTTAGGGACACACAGAGATAGTAATCTAGCCTTTGATCATCACATGTCTACAGTGGTGAGGAAATCATTCTATGTTGTGCAAATTTAAACAAAGGTATGGCATGTAAGTCCAAGGAAGTCACTGTTCCACTGTATTTGGCATTCATCAGACCTATCATTGAGTACAATACCCCCTTTGGCATGTACCTAACCAGGCATATCCAACAACTGGAACATCCAAAGTGATTCCTCACTAAAAGATTACAGGCCATAAGTAATATGTCCTATGTAGACCACCTCAAGGCCCTATCGCTATACCACCAGAATTACCCATTCTAAAGACTTAAACCTTGCCTGTGATGTATATAGGACCTGCTGGAGAGATAGTTATGTATCCCAGAGACTACGCCACCTATGGAACAGGTTCCCCATGCATGTGAAGCAGAGTTCCTCCCTAATCCAATTCAAGTGCAACTTGGACAGTTGGATGGGAAACCAGAAGTTCCTCCCTGGTTTGGCACTTATGTCTCTGATGCAAACAGGTAACCTGTAAATGGTTCATCTTCCAGGCCCATGCTTACACTTATCAAGGGTATCAGGACTTGTCAGAGATTTCAGATGCAAGGCTAGGCTTAAAAATGCCGTTATTGTCATTAGCCTAGTAAACACCTATGAACCTATGAACTTATGAACCTATAAGCATAAAAGGGACTAATTTGCATACATAATGCTTAAATTACCCTGAACTTAATCGAAGAAGTTCAACATCACCATATTAACCTGTGATTGTTTGAATTAGGTGGCAAATGGTTTAGAGAACTGCAAACTTTTTAAAGTAAGCAATAAATATTACAGACATTACAGCTTAATATAAAACAGTTCAAACTGATGGTAGATTACTGGATTTACCTGAAGAAATGTTTGCTTTACGGATATGATGGACAGATTTGCTTGACTCATGCGAATACTATAAAACTGTCATTTCTGAATAGAAATTTGTTACATTAGCAGTGCAAATGCACATTGATCACTAAGGAAGTTTATTTTGCCATCATTTTAAAACTGTGCACACATGGTAGAAATGCTGTGATCTAATTGTGAAATACTGAAGTGTCGAGGATGTTTTGTTGGTATGAGACACATATGTCTTTACTGGGAGATTTCTGAGTGTCTCTGATGATTGAAAAATGGAAGTATTATGAATACAGGAAAGAGGTAGTGGAAGGATGGATCTGTTAACAAATGTATTCATAATGAAACATTATTTGGCTGGATTAAGTGTCTGCACATCTATCTGAATTTTGTGTCACCTAACCTCTACTTATTTATTTATTTTTTTGATGATAGGAGGCATTGTTTTATTATTGTTCATAGGTTCATAGGTGTGTACTAGGCTAATGGCCCTGGGGCCTTTACAAGCCTAGAAATAAGATTACCCTGGCATAGCGCCACCCAACCTTAGTTTCCAGTGCCTCAGTTGAGTAGAGCCACTGGAGTTATCCCCGGGGTGAATTTTCTGTTTCCCATCCACTTATCAAGACTTCTCTTGAAGAGGGTCAGTGAGGTGCTCGGCTTGACATGTATGTGAAGTCTCTTCCATAGCATGGGCAGTCTTTGGGTTATGAACCTGTCCCTCCAGCATGTTCTGTTAATTGTGGTAATGAGGTTGAGGTCTCTGGAGAGTGTGGCATGGAGAGATTGGGATTTCTTTAGATGTAGCATTTCTAACAGAGCTAAGTCAGACATGGCTTTATAAGTCAAGCAGAGATCGCCTCTAAGTAGGTGATATGAGACAGAGAATAGTTGATGTTTTTTGAGTCTGTCCATATTGGACAAGTCTTTAAGGCCTAGGATCCTCTTTGTGAGGTACTTTTGCAGCCTCTCCAGTTGTTGCAGATGTCTAGTGAGGTACATGCCAAATGGGGCATTGTACTTGATGACTGGCCTAATGAGGGAAGAGTAGAAGGAGAAAATGACCTCTTTCTTCCTGGATGCAAAATCCCTAGTAATAAGATGTGCCACACAGAAGGACTTTCTGACCACAGAGGCAATATGGGGATCAAAAGAGAGGTTGCAGTCAACCTGTGTTCCCAGATCTCTTATAACGCCTTCTGTGTTCAGTGGACTACCATCAATCTGGTAATTCATGGGAACCAGGTTTTTCCCAAAAGGGATGACGACACATTTTTTGGCAATGAACTTAAGGCCGTGGTTCTGACACCAGTCATTGGTCTCAGTGAGGTCATTCTGTAGGATGTCAACATCACTTGGAGAGTTAATAATAGCTCCCAACTTGCAATTATCTGTGATCTTTGTCAGCCAGAGTCTCTTCGTGTTGGCCTGGACTTCAGAGACGTAGATACCAAACAGGAGAGGACCCAGGACTGAACCCTGTGGGACTCCACTCACAACTAATCAGCAGTCTGACTTGGAGTCAGCAACTTTCACACTTTGGGTTCTATCTGTGAGCCAGTTTGCAGCCCACCTAGTGATATAGGGGTTGATGCCAAGCTTAGTGAATTTTTCTAGGATTCCTGAGTGGGAAATGGTATCAGAAGCCTTGGCCAGATCAAGGTATGCTGTATGAACCACCTTGCCTTCATCCACAGCTCTGGTGACTGACTCAAAGAAGTTGGCCAAGTTGAGTAGGCATGATATACCCTTCACAAAATCAAACTGTGTGGGATACAGAGTTTGGAGATTTCCTATATCCTTGTTTATTAGGTCCATGATTATGCGTTTCATAGCTTTGCATATCAGACTCATTAGGCTAATGGGGCAATAGTTCCCAGGGTCTGTAGTTACTCCTCCTTTGCAGAGAGGGATGACTCTAGCAGTGTGCCATTTGGTAGGGACAAAGCCTGAGGTGAGGTTGTGATTGAACAGGGAAAACAGGTGATGTGCCAGTTCACTCTGTAGTTCATGTAGAACAGAACCAGGGATATTGTCAGGTCCCATAGAAGCTGTATTCTTGGCCTTGGGCAGTGCTGTTTTAACCTGTGCAGTAGTAAGACTGGGTGCTTGGCAATCTACTGGTATTGTGATTGGTCCTTTGGGAGGGAGACAGGTGTAATGTTGGCACTGAATCTGTCTACCAGTATAGTGGTAATATCTGTGGGCTTGGTATAGGAGGTACCATTGTGCAGTAACTCAGAGCAAATCTGGGTATTGCCGTGGAGATTCTTTACATAACTATAGAATGCCTTGTGGTTGTCTTTAATATCTGCTGCAATTCTGTTTTCATAGCTAGCTTTAGAGGATTTGATGAGGTATCTCAACTTTTTGTTGAGGTTGATAAGGGAGTTTTTCCAGTCTTGGAACTTCACCTTATTCCACATTGGTTTCCTCCTTCTGTTGTAGAGTTTGTTTATGGCAGGGGACCACCAGATTGGCTTCCTTTTTTTGGAGGAGAGCATCATGGTTCTATTGGGTATGGCGAGATCCATGCATTTGTGTACATGTTCATACAGTGCATTGGTGTATGATCCTGTGGTCATACAACTATTCTCCATTTGCATGGGTACCATGACGTTAGCCACCTCTGTTTTTAGGAGCCCAAAGTTAACTTTGGAGAAGTTTTTCACAATGGTTACCTTTGCGGGGGGTGGGTGGGAGGGATGTGGATTTCCAAGGTGATTAGTTTGTGGTCAGCTCTAACCAGGGAGGTGCTCACTATTGGTGTAGAGCAATGGTCATCCAGTCATCCATGTTAGTAATGACCAGCTCAAGGATGTTGCTACTTCTAGTGGGGGAAGAACAAGCTGGTCCAGGGCATTGGAATTAATGAACTCCAGGAAACGTTGGGCAAGTGTATTGGCACATAAGTAGTTTACCCTGTTAATGGAGGGGTAGTTGAAGTCGCCTAGTAAGAGAGTGTTAGGTTGGATCCTAATATTCTCTAGGGTGCTTAGGAATGTGGATTATGAGTCTTGGGACATGGCTGGGGACCTATAGCAGGCTACAGCCTGAATCGCTGTCTTACCAAATGTTAGCTGCACCTGAAGTATCTCTGATGCATTATGTTGGGCTACCAGTCTGGAGGTGTGGACATTCTTTATAAATATGGAAACACCACTGCCTTTGGAGTTCAGTTCAAGTTCTGGGGCCGAAAGGTGTGGAATGAGTTATAGCCTGGTAGTGCAGGGGTGCTTTCTGCTGCCTTGAACCAGGTCTATGTTACAGCACAAATGTCAATGTTCTCCATTTTAAGGAGTGCTTTGAGTGAGTGCATTTAGAGATTTAGACTTCTAGCATTGAGCAGCATGACCCTCAGATTGCATTTGTTTGTAGCTGTTATGGTGGTAATTTGGTCTTTGGAACACCACCTAAAAAAGGCACTATAGCAGTGGAAAGAACCTTGACCACTATCCAAAAGCCCAGGGATGACAGATGCAGGTCATCTCTGGCAAAGCATCGAGGTCTGTCAATCATGTCATCCCAGCCAGACAGATACTGGATCCCATTAGAATGACACCAGAAACATAGCCAATTATTTTCTGCTTGTACTGTGGTATCATTCTGGGTGATGGTAGGATGCTCCTCAGGGCTAGGGTCATGCTCACCTGGGCTACATAATCCAAGAGCTCCTCCGTGTCTCCATGTAGTCCAGGGAGGCATGTCTCAGGTCATTCACACCCACATGTACAATGACAGAGTCATATTTGTACCTGTTGTTGAGGGTCTTGAGTGCATGCATTATGTGACAGATTCTGGCACCTGATGGGCAGCTAACTGTTACTTTCTCCATATTCAACGTAGTGAGTGGGACATCAGTGAACCTCACTATCAAGTCACCTGTGACTAGTGTGTTGGGCATGCTGTTTTGCCTTAGGGGATTTGGTTAAGTGGCACACTGTTTAGGGGAGTTATGTATCTCATGACTGGTGTTGTGTTGTGGTGGTTGAGTGCATTTCTGCCTTGGAGGTCTCTGCTGCTTGGTAGATTTTTTCTTTGAGAGCCTCCGCGAAGGTGGGTGTGTGGTTTTTGTTTTTATGTGAAGGCAGTGCTGGTGTGTGTTCTGGAGGGCTATGTGTTCCATGTGGTGTGGTGCAAGTATTGACCATCTCCTCTTGACCAGCTATTCTGGTCTTGGCTGGAGAGTGTGTGGCTTCTAATTTGGATATATAAGTGCATCTGTTGTAAGTCAGAGTGTTGGAAGGTAAGAGGAGAGGGTTGTCGGTGTACATGAGGCAGTTGCCACATTGCCTCAGGATGCCCAAGTTCACCAGGTTAATAAGAGAAAGCACTGGGAACTGACCTTTAGATATGCCTGGAGGGGTGGGCATTGATAATAAGTACTGGATCTGTTTCCTTGTAGAATGTTTAGTGCTGGTAGCACTTTTGCTTGCTACAATAATTGCTACAAGAAGTCTGGTAAAGTGCTAGACTGATAAGCTTGTATAAGTGCAGGAGAGGAGAGAACTAGTAGATCTAAGGGAAAAATTGAAGAGCAGACTCTGGAACCACTCAGAAGCTTACAAACTGTCCTGGATACAGCAAGTCTGTATCTGGACTTGATTAGTTACAGGAAAGGTGGGAAACAAGTGCAAACACAGGATTTTAAACCGGAAAGTTGATAGAGATGGAAAAACTGTCCAAACAGCCATTAAACTACAATTTCTGGACCAGGAGCCACTCCTCTTTGGGTAGATAGGTTACCTACTGTTTACCACAACCACAGATAAGTTAGAAGGCTTCCCACCAACACAAAAAGGCTTGGGGGGCTCAGAAGCTTACAAACAGTCTTGGGCACAGCAAATATATATCTGGACTAGCCTAGTTACAGGAAATGGGGGAAACAAGCTCAAACACAGGCTTTTAAGCCAAAAAGTTGAAAGAGATTGAAAAAACTGCCAAAAGGTCAATAAACCACAATATCTGGGCCAGAAACCACTCCTCTTGAGGTAGATAGGCTACTTAGTGCTTACCGCTCCCACTGATAAGCTGGAAGGCTTCCCTCCAACACAGAAAGGCTTGGGGGAGCTCAGAAGCTTACAAACAGTCCTGAAAACAGAAGATTTGTATCTGGACTAGACTAGTTAGAGGAAAGGGGGAAACAAGCGCAAATGCGGGCATTTAAATAAGAAAGTTCAGAGAGATTGGAAGAACTGCCCGAACGGCCAATAACTACAATTTCTGGGCGAGAAACCACTCCTTATGTGGTAGATAGGTTACCTAGTGCTAACCACTCCCACTAATAAGCTAGAAAGTGTCCCTCCAACATCAAAAAGCATTGGGGGCTCAGGAGCTTACAAACAGTCCTGGATACAGCAGATCTGTATCTGGACTAGACTAGTTACAGGAAAGAGGGGAAACAAGTGCAAATGTGGGCTTTTAAATCAGGAAGTTGAGAGAGATGGAAAAACTGCCCAAATGACCAATAAATACAACTCCTGTGCCAGAAGCCACAACTTATGTGGTAGATAGGTTACCTAGTGATTGCCATTCCCACTGATAAGCTAGCAGGCTTCTCTCCAACACAGACAGGCTTGGGGGCCTCAGGAGCTTACAAACAGTACTGGATGCAGCAAATTTGTATCTGGACTAGACTAGTTAAAAGAAAGGGGGAAACAAGCTTAGAATTTTTTTTAGTAAAGTGGAAAAGGAGAAAGCTGGAACAGAAGATAATTCAAGGTTAACAATCAAAGTGGGTTGGTCTTCTCAAATGTTCTCTCTCTATTAGGTAGAATGAACTAATGACACTAGACTGGGAGGAATGTCCCAGATCAAATATACAGTATGGGTGGGTAACTGAAAAGCCACCAAGTATAAGAACAAGACAACAATAGGGAGGTTGGGTGGGAAACTATTATAGCTACTAGCTGTAGTCACTAAATTAAAGTTTAAAACAAAGAAGCAATGAGACTCTAGAGAATGCTTTTAACTGCAAGCAAATCAGTTATATGATACCTGACTAGAACACAGAACCCCCAAAAAAATGCACAGAAAGGCACAGATAGAGCACTCACAAGCAGACAATACAACTCTCAGTATGAAAAAGCAGTTTACAGTTAAGTAATTCAGTAAACAAGCAATTAGAGTAATGAAAGACTATCTAGCAATGAAAAATAAAGTTAAATAGTATAAAACAGTACATAAATGCAGAGAACCAGTAAAAAAGCTTTAAAACAGTGCAAAATGTAGTAGAGTTACTGTATAGCACAATTATAAGCATTACAGAAGTGCAATTCAATGAAATAAGTGTAAGAAATAACTTATTCTGCTCTTGGAATCTTTAAGGAATTTCTGCTTAGCCCAAGTAATGAATCACCATCCACAGCTTGGTAAATATCAAGCACAGCCCTTTGCAAACACAGGGTTTATATACCAAGGAGCTGGAATTACTACTTAGTCCTACTAGCCCCTGCTGTTACCCAATCATTCATGCTACAGAAGGTCAGGAAACCCTATTACACTCAATAATAATGAAGACAAAACACTATCTGCAGAAAATGGCTGCCAGAAACACAGGAAACTCAACAATAAAAATTACCATGGCCTTGACAACAGCAGGCCTCTATCAAGATTATGCAACCTGAGTAGAACACTGAAACTCACGATTAATGCATGGAAAGAGCACTCACAAAAAGAAAATACAAGTCTCAGTATGAAAAAACAGTTTATAGTTTAGTAATTCAATAACAATGCAATTATAGTAATACACACTACAACAGCTACTAGCTGTAGCCATTAAATGAAAGTTTTAAACAGATAAAGGAGCAAGTCAACTCTAGAGAATGCTTTTTACTACAAACAAATCAGTTATATTATACCTGACTAGAACACAGAAACCTCAAAAAATGCACAGAACAGCACAAATAGAGCACTCACAAACAGAAAATACAACTCTCAGTATGAAAAAAATAGTTTACAGTTAAGTAATTCAGTAAACATGCAATTAGAATAATGAAACAGTATCTAGCAATGAGAAATACAGTTGAAACAGTATAAAACAGTACATGAATGCAGTGAAACAGTAAAAAAGCCTTATAGCAGTACAAAATATAGTAGATTAACTGTATAGCACAATTGTAAGCATTACAGAAGTGCAATTCAATGAAATAAGTGTAAGAAATAACTTGTTCTGCTCTTGGAATTTAAGGAATTTCTGCTTAACCCCAGTAATGAATCACCATCCACAGCTTAGTAAATACAAGCACAGCCCTTTGCAGACACAGGGTTTATATACCAAGGAGCTCAAATGACTACTCAGTCCTACTAGCCCCTGCTGTTACCCAATCATTCGTGGTACAGAAGGTCAGGAAATCCTGTTACTCTCAATAATAATGAAGACAACACACTATCAGCAGACAATGGCTGCCAGAAACACAGGAAACTCAACAAACAAAACTACCAAGCCTTGACAACAGCTGGCGTCTATCAAGATTATGCAACCTAAGTAGAACACAGAAACCTCATGATAAATGCATGGAAAGAGCACTCACAAACAGAAAATACAAGTCTCATTATGAAAAAGCATTTTACAGTTTAGTAATTCAATAAAAATGCAATTATAGTAATGCACACTATTACAGCTACTGGCTGTAGCCACTAAATGAAAGTTTTAAACAGATAAAGGAGCAAGGAGACTCTAGAGAATACTTTTAACTGCAAACAAACCAGTTATATGATACCTGACTAAAACAGAGAAACCTCAAAAAATGCACAGAAAGGCACAGATAGAGCACTGATAAACAGAAAATACAACTCTCAGTATGAAAAAGCAGTTTACGGTTAAGTAATTCAGTTAACATGCAATTAGAGTAAGGGAACAGTATCTAGCAATGAGAAATCCTATTAAAACAGTAAAAAACAGTACACAAATGCAGTTAAACAGTAAAAAAGCTTTATAACAGTGCAAAATGTAGTAGATTAACTGTATAGCACAATTATAGTGTACAGTAATAAATCAGAATCTACAGCCTGGTAAATACAAGCACAGACCTTTGCAGACACAGGCTCCCGGATATACTATGCACTGCACGGCATGCAGGAACAGTGCAGGAGCTCTAGCAGGCAATATGTCTGCCGTGTGATCCAGGAACAGCCTGCAGGGGAGTGCATGAGTGCTCTTGCACTAATCCTGCATGGGCTAAGCCCTTGTATGCAAATCATCCTATTTGCAGGAGAAATCCATGCAAATGAGGTGATTTTGTGATCCAGGAAGCTTGTGACCATCCATGGTACAGTGGTTGTCACTGCTGGACAGAGGCACAACAAACTAATGGGCACATTATTTCTAACATAAATGCAGGACTAGTGCAATCACCAGAAATGTACTCGGTTCATAACCGAGTACATAGTTGCAAAATCCAAAATGGAGCTGTGACAGCTCCAAGTAATGGTTACATATAATTGAGGAAGCATGCCAATGGCCAAGTATAAGGCCACTGGCATTGCAAACAAAATAAAAAAAATCAACTTTTAATTATTTTTTTGCTGATCTCGGCTGTTTAAGTGTAGGACAGCGGCACGCAAACAAGATCTGGGGAAAAATAGCAAAATAAACCTAAATTAAGCAGTCTAACTAAAATCAGTATTCTGCCATGCAAGTCAATGACAGGCAGAAGACAACATGGCCATTGAGTAGTGGTTGCTAAGGGGAGAGGCTCAGTGTGAGACATGTAACTATGCATCAGCAGGCAATCCTATGCAAATGAGGGGAATGATAGTGGATCCCTGTTTTCCCTAGCATGTGGGTCAGGTCCCAACAGTATAAGAGCAGGAATAGCTTGGTGCAACCCTAGGAGTTAGGTGACATCATAGGTGAGTGTGTCAGGCATATGGTAAGCAGATTGGAACCCAGTGGCATGGGTTTGCTCCTAGCTTAGCACAGCAAGGCTAGGGGGTGTGTCTAAACCTGCCTAGCACTCTTTACAAAGCCTAAGCAGGTGTGCGTTGCGCACCTGGTGTTACAGGAAGGAAAAAGAAGTTAAACTAGGAATTAGCAGCAGTGTGCACATTTGAGCTCTGTGTTTGCATGGCTTGCACATGGGCATAAACAGGAAGGCAATGGGAAGGGAAAACAGCAGTAGTAAGGTAATCAAGGAGAACTAGCTTAGCTGGCAGGTGAAATGTATCAGAATCAGTCAATTACACAGGCAGCAGACCAGCCCAGCCCAGAACACCACTATAAACTAAGTAAACACCTTTCCCTCTGGTTTTTCCCACACTCTACACCACCGGAGTAAACAAGCAGGGAACTTTTAACACTCACAGCAGAAAATGATAGTGGCTGCAATAGCTATAATACAACTTGTGGAAGAGGCTGAGGGTGATGAGGATGTGAATGCTGTTGACCAACCCACAGTGAGGAGACAGAGAAGAGAGTACAGACCATGGGTAACCTACCAGGGGCTACATGAGCTGGAGATAGTGGAGTGCTATAGGGTGGACAGGGACCTCCTACAGCAAATTGTTGAGCTGTGCCAGCCGCACCTGACACACAGAACTAACAGAGGGGAACCCATCCCAGTGGATACCAAGGTATGTGTAGGCCTAAGAATACTAGCTACAGGTACTTTCCAAAGGCCAACTAGAGATATAATGGGAATTTCACAGGCATTAGCATCCAGGGTACTCCACCAGTTCCTGGATGCCATGTCAGCATATGTCGGTGAGCACATATATTTCCCCAGCACCCGTGAGGCATTGGCTAGCAATATGCAACTGTTCCACCAAATAGCAGAACACCCAGAGGTAGTGGGTGCTATAGACTGCATGCATATACACATCAAAGCATCACCCAGTGAGCGGGGTATGGTCTACATCAACCACAAGGGCTATTCCTCCATCAACTGCCAGGTCGTTTGCGATGCCCAGGGCATAATAATGAATGTGTGCGCTGGCTGTCCTGGAAGCTATCACGATTCCCACATCTGGCATCTGACAAAGCTGTACCAGAGTTTTGCCAATGGGGACATTCCTTATGTTCACCTAGGGGTGGATGCTGGATATGCACTGGAGCCGTGGCTGATGACACCCATCAGAAATGCCCACACACCCGAACAAGAACTCCATAATGAGGCACAGACACAGACCAGAATTAGAGTAGAGCATGTGTTTGGGATGCTCAAGTTATGGCTCCGGTGCCTGGACACATCCAGTGGAGCCTTGCAGTACTCACCAGCTACATGTACCCAAATCATCCTTGTATGTGCCATGAAATCCAGAAGTAAGAAGACACCACACTCTCCACAAAATGCCCAAAAGTAATTCAGTTGTTAAATTTAAGTAATGAATCTTTTATTCCACAGCACCACCACAAATAAAACAGTGTACTGGGTTGTTGTACAGCTCCATATTTAAATAAGACAACCCTGTCATGTGCTTGTATTAATTGAATTATCACCATCAATTAAATATATTTGAATCATTTAAAAATTCTTTTATGTTAAATAAATATACTTCCATTTCTTTAAAGTACATAAAATACTTTCGCTAACCTTATAGATGCTTACTATATGATTAATAAAAATAAAACATTGTTAAAAAATGTGTCTCTAAATGCATTACAGACTTATATAGAATACATACCACTGATAAATTACTAAAATAAATCACTGTTACTGAAAAATTTAAAAAGTCATGTTCTAATTGAAGATTTTTTTGAATCAATTACTTTCTTCCCAAACTGTTAATTGAACTAAAGATGTTTAAAATAAAACTAGGGTAATGAAACCAGATAAAGGAGAATAGTCCTGATGGGACAGCTTGAATATGAGAACTACATATATAGTTTACTGCAGAATACTAGCATTTATGAGCCTAGCTCACTGAATGAACTGATGAGAAAACACACAACTATTTACTTGTTCCCAAACCTTTTTAGCTAACATTAATCAGGAAATTGACAATTCAAATCTATTCATGGTAACAATAGATGAATCAGGTTTAAATAATGATTTAGTTAACACAATACTGGAATTTATGAGAATTGTGCTTTATAACAATTTCATATACTTTTACAGGAGGTTTCTGGATGACATTTGTATCTTATGGTCAGGTACAGAAGAACAATTCTTGAATTTTATGGTCTACTTGGAAAACACCACTAGTTTTCTCAAATTTACACATAGTGTCAGCAGCGAGAGCTTAAACTATTTGGACATCAAATTAACTATGCATATTTACATTTTGATAGTGGTCATAGTACCAATAATTTGTTTCTGGATGAAGTTGAAGTTATCCATCAACACTGTTCCAAACTACAGTGGATGAAATCTGATTTCCTTGCAGGATGAATTTAAAGGCACTTTTTCATGTGGCAGATGCAACCAGTGTCCATATCTTATCAACAAAGATCAAGTTAGTATCCCTTCTCGTAAAACTATTTTGTATGCTAAATGTAATTACAACTGCAATTCATCATATAAATGACATTAAAACAAAAAAAGAAACAAATGCCTTTTATAAGCACTCCCTGAGTTGTAAGAACATGTCATTAAAATTTTTTGTTATTGATAAGGTAAGGCAAGACTTAAGGGGTGGAGACTGGGAAATGGCTCTTGGTATAAAGGAGCTAATCTGGCAGCTAAATTTAAATGCGACAAAGCATCCAGGCTTAAATGAGGGGATCAGTATTGGTGACATTCTTAGAGCCAAAAGAAACAGGTTAAAATGAAGTACAGACATTCAGATACCTTTTCCAAGTATACTCATAACAAATTTGCATTTCTGTAACAGTTTATAATAACGAGTTAGGGAACAATACAGTGCAATACAAGAATAGGGGATTTCATAAAAACAACTAAAGACATGTCCAGTTTTGCATATAAAATTAGAACATGACTTTTTAATTTTTCAGTAACAGTGATTTATTTTAGTAATTTATCAGTGGTATGTATTCTATATAAGTCTGTAATGCATTTAGAGACACATTTTTTAAAAATAAGAACTTCACGTGGCATCTTGACGATTTTTTAACAATGTTTTATTTTTATTAATCATATAGTAAGCATCTATAAGGTTAGCGAAAGTATTTTATGTATTTTAAAGAAATGGAAGTATATTTATTTAACATAAAAGAATTTTTAAATGATTCAAATATATTTAATTGATGGTGATAATTCAATTAATACAAAGTACACTTGAAAAAACCGGGTCTGAGCGGGGTGAAAGCTTGTGGTTTGTGTTGTGTTTATTTGTGGTGGTGCTGTTGGTTTGGTGTTGCTAAAGTTTTTTCTTGTATGTGCCATGCTACACAATATGATCCTGTGGAAACAGCTGCAGCAGGAACAGCACAGGGGAGAGCCACACAGCCCCCCACCATTGCCAAGGTCTGCATAGCCACAGAGTGACTCAGAGGAGGAACAACCTGAGCCTGCCCCAGTAGGCAGAAGGGGGCATGTCCAGTATGCCCTGGCCTTAGCAAAGAGGCAATGCATAGCACATACACTGAAACAGGAGGGACCCAGGGAATAACATCTCTCTCCAACTCTCACATACAGTAAAATGGATGCCAAACATTATACTACCTGTGCCTAACCATGTGTAGGGATTGTACTAATGTTTATCTGACATAGGCAGCCCTGCAGCACCACCCTCAATACTGGGACACCCACAAGGTAAGGGACTCACACATGCCAGTTGGGGGGGGGTCACATTAACAACAGTTACAGCCAGCAGGACAGGTGTAGACAAACACAAACAAAGGCTGTGCTATGGCCTCTGAATGATGCCTATGGGTAACCTCCCCCCTAGGCCTACACAGACAGCTACAGAAGGACAGGCAGTGGGATATCAGTTCTGATGGGTAGGATGTCAGAAACCAATATATAGGTAATTTAAAGCTAAGATCTGTAGTACACTGGTATGCCTGTAGCCAGCACGATAGGTAAGACTACAGACTGAAATGGAGTACCCGACATACCTGTACAGTCCTAGCAAATGTGTACAAGTGTCAGGTGTGCCCCCCATCCTACATAGAAATATAGTAACAGTCAGGTGTGCCCCCCCAATCCTGTGTAGAAATGTAGAAATAGTCAGATGTGCCCCCCCATCCTACGTAGAAATATAGTAACAGTCAGGTGTGCCCCCCCAAACCTGTGTAAAAATGGAGAAATAGTCAGGTGTGCCCCCCCCATCCTATGTAGAAATATAGTAATAGTCAGGTGTGCCCCCCCAATCTTGTGTAGAAATATAGAAACAGTCAGGTGTGCCCACCCCCCGCTATGCAGAAATGTAGTAACAGTCAATGCGAAATGATCAATGAATACCCTGCAGAGACAGCATGCTACCTGTCGGTGTACAACACAAAGGTCAGCACTGCAGTACAAACTACCTGGACTCAATTCACACATGCAATATAGATGGCAATACTGGGCATGCTCACACACTTAGAGAAATGAAGGCAATATCAGGAAACAACATACTGAAAGGTCATACTAGGCATGCTCACACACTTAAAGACATGAAGGCCATGTCTGCAAACACCAGTGGACCAGATATATATGGCAGTCACAGTTGTTAGTGCCGACACCCATCAGTATGCACCACTGATGCCTTGCACACACAGTGGATAGGAATACAAACATACATGTAAGGACAATACACTATAATAAGCCAAAGGTAGACAGACATAGATGTGTGAAAGAGGGTAACTTTGACAAGCAGCCATCCAGGCCTGTCCCACCCAGCACACAGCCAAAGGGCCCCAAACACATGAGGTGCAGATGTCACTCACTGCAGATACTAGCCACAAGTATCTGTCAGAATGACAGACTATGTGGTGCAAGTGCCAGCTGTGCAACATGACTGTATAAGGAAGCAGTCATCTAGCAGCTATATACATGTAACTGTGAAATATGACCCTGTGTGTGCCCGCATGTGGTGTGTCAATCCATAGATGAATGGGTTATGGTGGATGCACACACACTGCCCAACCCATAGTCCTACTATGACAAGCCTGCTAAGGTCATCCAATGTGAAATACACCTTTGGGAGAGCTGTAGCCCAGTAGTCTCTGTGGCGTGTCCCATAACTGTGCACTGCTATAGTGTGATAAACATTTGTGTCAAGGTGTCACATTCTTCTTTAAAATCTTCTTCATAAGTAACCATTCTCGCTGTCCTCGCCAGTTGCCCCCTAACAATAGATTTCTTCTGATGGTAGGGGTGTGAACTGGTGAAGTGCAAGAATGAGTCTGAGTAGATTTTCTTTTGATATATTTTGGCACTATATCTTTCATTACTGGAATCTTTTCATAATTCAATGTCCAAATAATTACTTACAGAATCCTGAAAGTTACTAGCAAACTTCGGGAAACTAGTAGTGTTGTTAAAATAGTCAACAATCCTGTTTACTACTGTACTGTCACCTTTAATGATAAGGAAAATATCGTCCAGGAACCTTGTGTAAAAATGAATGGCCCCTGTGAGGAATTCATTTCCAAAAATAAATTCATGTTCCCAGTGGGCAATGACTAAATTAGCAAAGCTCGCTCCACATGACAAGCCCATGACCACACCAGTTTTCTGTAGATATATTTCCTTATCAAACAAAATGAAGTTGTTCATTAGAATAATGCCCAATAGTTCCTCAATCATTCTTTGTTCTATTTCAGGTGCCCCCTTTGTTCTCATCATATCTAGTACCCACTCAATCCCCAAGTCATGGGGTATTGAGGTGTACAAGTCACATACGTCGACCGTAAGGAAATTAAAGTCATTCCCAAACTCTAAGTTGTTAATACTCACTAGAAATGACCATGAGTCCTTAAAATTTGTGGTTGTGAGGCTACATATTTTTAAGTGTCAAATCAACTACTTAAGCACAAGGGTAGCTCATAGACTGGTGTCCACTAATCCCCTCATTGTTGGATCTATCCTGTTCTTATGGATTTTGGGATGCCAAACAATGCAGGAATTTTTGGGGACATGTTTGAACATAGAGGGTACCCAGTAGGTTTCTTAAGAGAAACATAGGAGGATTGTGGCTGACAAAGTTCGCAGATGACTGCAAACTGGGCGCCATAATTGATACTCCAGCGGACACAAACATCCTCCAGAGAGGCCTCATAGAAACGGATAATTGGTGCCAGAGCCATGGCCTTAAGCTGAACACCAAAAAATGTATAGTCATACCCTTTGGGAAAAACAAGGTACCGACAAATTACCACATAGGCGGTAATCCATTAAGTACGGAAGAGGTAATCAGGGACCTAGGGACCCAGGTTGACAGTAACCTCTCATTTGACACTCACATTGCCAAAGTGGTTAGGAAGACCTTCTATATTGCCCACCTTATCATGAAGGGTTTCACATCTAGATCAAGAGAGGTCATTGTGCCTCTGTACTCTTTTCTTATCAGGCCAATGATTGAGTACAATGCCCCATTTGGGATGTATCTCACCCGACACCTGCAGCAGTTGGAAAGACCCCAAAAGTTCCTCACCAAGAGTATAAAGGGTCTTAAACATATGTCATATGCTGCCCGACTGAAAAACCTCCAGCTCTATTCGGTCGCATACCGCCTACTCAGAGGTGATCTGTGCCTGATGTACAAGGCCATGTCCAATCCTGAATTAATGGACATGCTCCACCTCAGAAAATCCAAATCCATCAGAGCCACGAGAACAAGTGACTTAAACCTCAACACAGAAATAAATAGGACGTGCTGGAGGGACAGATTCATAACCCAGAGGCTCCCTACACTCTGGAACAGAATCCCAGTCCATGTTAGGCAGAGCCCCTCACTGACTCTATTCAAGAGAAATCTCGACGAGTGGATGGGAGATCGCCCCGGGGGGTCATCTCTGTGTCACTACTAGACAGAGGCATAGTAAACTAAACCCTAAAAGGGCATAGTATTCTCATCCTAAGGGGTGGTGTAAACCACACACACTCTGGCTAGGCTTATAAATGCCCTAGGGCAGATAGCCTAGTATGAACCTATGAACCTATGAACCTATAAATTGTTATGGAAGTTCAAACGAAACATGAACTAGGGGTTTATCAACCTATATTAAATAAATAAAGGACTACCATTAGAACACAAATAGTGGAGGAACCTACTCTCTGCAACTTATGAATAGATAGTAGAGGCAAGGCACTTCCAACATTGAACCCAGATTTATGTACAGTTTTATTACTACTTTTAACTCATCTTCTAAAGAGATACAGAAAATATTATGGAAGAACTGGCGTCTATTATCCACTGATAGAGACATAATGGACAAAGTAGGAGATAGACCAATGATTACCTATAAAAGACGTAGAAACCTTATAAACTGGATTGAGGGCCATGTGTCAATGAGCAGTAGGAACCCAGGTATGTTCCATTGTGAGTCATGTAGGTATTGTAAATATATTGACATAGGGCAAATGTTCGAAGTGAGGGGCAGGAGTTACACAACCACACAGAAATATAACTGTAACTCTATGTCTATAGTGTACCTTGCACAGTGCCAGGGGTGTACAGTTTTTTACATCGGAAAAAATGATTGTAAATTGAGGGAACGCATTTATGAGCATGTGTATGCTATAGGCAAATATAGAATAGAGAATGCCTTAGTTAAACACTGTAGTGAATACCCCCTACACTTTTTTTAAATTTAGAGTCATAGACCAAGTACCAACACATGACAACCATAGAAGGGGACCACTAAGTTTGCTGCTAGAAGAGCGTGCACCTATGTGGCAACTTAGATGGGACTCCTGTCAATACCCAGGGATTAATGAAATATATTCCCTAGCTTGTGTTTTGCAATTGAAAAGTATAAGTAGATGAAGGGGGACTCACCTATGTTCATACATTTTTGGAGTGTGAAATATGAGGATGGAAGAGAGAACAACTGGTCACATAAACATTATGTAAAATAAGGTGTTGCACATATTAGTATACACGTTTTTAAGTTTTAGCAATTCAACATTTTAATACATTACAATATATTAAGATCATTTATTAATTTATATTTTTAGGAATTGATGGGCTGTTTATAATAACTTTTCTACATCAATTCTGTTATTTTTAAGTTGCATGGGAGGCCAGTGAAATTAAATGTACCTTTAAAAAAACTTTTTTAAAAGGACTAATGGACCTTACTCATTGGCCATAATGTATTCAACTGATATGCATTCTAAGGGTTAACTGCAATTAAATAATTCAATACATCAGATGACTGTTGAGATGTTTATAAAAAGGGATTATTTAAAAGTATACTTGTATCTGAAGAAGTCCAGTAATTTTACCGGAAGAAAAGCACTTTAGACTGGAGAGTTTGTTTACAGTCTGTTTCTATTTTCACTTTAATAAACTACCTGCTGAAATACTGGAGAGTTTGCTTACAGTCTGTTTTTATTTTCACTTTAATAAACTATCTGCTGAAGAGGAGGCTACCGTGAGTCATTTTTTGTTCGAAGGCTGCTGATGCATCTTCCTAGAAATACACCTCTGGGAAGGTTGCAGCCCGGTAATCTCTGTAGCGCATCCTGTAACTGTGTACTGCTGTAGTGTGATAAAGTAGTTAGGTAGATGTTTTAATCCCAGACATGAGTGTGTGTGTCTGTCTGACTCTGTCTGTGTGGAGAGCAATGCTTTTTAGGGTACTCACACTCCCTACAATTTATATACTCAAATTTGGCAAGGCTGCTGCTGTCATCTACCTAGAAATACACCTCTGGGAAGGTTGCAGCCTAGTAATCTCTGTAGCGCGTCCTGTAACTGTGTAATACTATAGTGTGATAAAGTAGTTAGGTACGTTTTCTAATCCCAGACATGGCAAGTCGGTGTGTGTGTCTATCTGTATAGAGAGCAATGCTTTTTAGGGTACACACACTCCCTACAGTTCATATGCTCAACTTTGGCAAGGCTGCTGATGTCACCCACCTAGAAATACACCTCTGGAAAGGTTGTAGCCCTGTAATCTCTGTAGCATGTGCCATAACTGCGTATTGCTGTAGTGTTATTTAGAACTGTGGTAGGATTCCATCCCCACCCATGGCAGTTTTGGATGCTTTGTGTGTGTTTCAATGTCTGTGTATGGAGCAATGCATTATAGGCTAGGCACGCTCACTACAATTCGAATGTCCAACTTTGGCAATCCTGCTAATGACATTCATTGTGAAATACACCTTTGGGGAAGAAGTTCACCAGTAATCCCTGTGGTGCGTCCTATAACAACTCCATGCTGTAGTGTGATATAGACCTTTGTTAGGGGTTCTATACCTACACATGTCAGTTGTGGATGTTTTGTGTGTGTGTACTGTCTGTGTAGGGGACATTACATTTTAGGCCTCTCACACTCACTACAATTCGAATGTCCTACTTTGGCAATCCTGCTGATGTCATTCATTGTAAAATACACCTTTGGCTAAGGAGTTCTCCAGTTGTCTCCATGGTGCGTCCTATAACAGCTCCAAGCTGTAGTGTGACATAGACCTCTGTTAGGGGTTCTATACCCACACATATCGGTTGTGGATGTTTTGTGTGTGCATGTGTCATTGTCTGTATAGGGAGCAATGCATTTTAGGATAGTTACACTCACTACAATTAGAATGTCCAACTTTGGCAATCCTGCTGATGTCATCCAATGTGATATATACCTTTTAGGAATGAATACTCCAGTAATTTCCATGGCATGTACTATAACTGTGTAGTGCTATAGTATAATAAACTAGTTAGGTAGGGGTTCTTCTCCCAAACATAACAGGGGTGTGTGTGTGTGTGTGTGTGTGTGTGTGTGTGTGTGTGTGTGTGTGTGTGTGTGTGTGTGTGTGTGTTTGTAACTCATATCCTGTGTGGAGGTGGTTGTGAGTGTGTGACACCTGTGGCCAATGTGGAGCGGGTTTTGCATAAATCTTATATGGTAGCCCTACTATATATTGCAATGTCCACTGTACAGGGATAACAGATGTGAACTAGCTGGGAGGCTGGGGTGCAAAGCCATAGTCATACATATGACATCAAGGCCAGGCAATCACAGTTAGCAACCCCAGTATTACCCAGAGCACACTCTCAACCCATGTCTCATACACACACACATGCCTAGGCAACAGCCAATATGTGGGTAGTACACTGTGTATTGGCCACTGATAGTAACTATGGAGTGATAACAGTGGGCTACAGAGGGCATGGCACCCTGTCCATCTGTCCAATATGCACGTACATGCAGACAGTGCACCCTCCCCATATTCCCCAATTGACACCTGCAGCATCTGTGGTGCCATCACATGTGACCCACAAAGGACATACCATGCCTGACAACATGCCCTGTATGGACAGATGCCACTGACACCAGGGAATGCCATTAGCATGCTATCAATGTAGGTGCAGGGTAAACCTGCTGCCCATTACCAGTTCCTGCCACAGGTGGCAAGACTGGCACATCTGATGATAATCTGTGTTCACAACATGGGCCAGACAACCCAGGTACAGTTCCACATGTCACTGTACATGCATGTGGGAGATGTGCACATCCCAGACACCATCCATGTCATGGACTAAGGAACACATACATGGCAAGTGTTGCACAGCATTGGCCACACACAATAGTCACCCAAGTGACTAGATGGGGGATACAATACCCACCTGTGTGGGCAAATGCAGAAACCACAGCCCTGAGCCACAGTGCAGACCATTGTCATATGGCCTGATGCCAAGGAATACGCATTGCCTAGCCTTGTATAGCCATCTGGCACAGTCAACTACCACAAACCCATGCAGGCATGCACCCATGTATGTCAGTACTGGCATCCTGTATGTGTGTGTTGTATGGTGCGTATGTTCATATCCACACTCACTACAACCCCCATTGGCATACTGAAGGATGCTGTTTGCTGTCAGACACCTCCCCATACCCTTTGCCCATACAACCTTCGTATGTGGTGCATGTGATACCTGCACAGTGAATTGCTGTGGCAATCCCACTACTGATGAGATTTAATCCTGGCCCTGCCAAGTGTGTCAATGTGTGTGCGTCCCTGTGAGATTGTGGCTGTTTTGACAGTGGCACCTGTTCATGCAGACAGGCACGGGTATGTAACCTACCGTATATCTACCATATCCCCATTGCAGATGTCACTCACCATCACATATATGTTCTGAGGATTCCACAACAGGTAACCCATGTGGCGCATCCAATAACTTCATAGAATTGTGATAGCACTATGTAGTTGTCAGGAGTTTGATACCCTGTGTTGGTAGGTATGTGACACAAGCATGCTTAGGATTTACTCTCCCACCCTTCCCTGACTTGTCTCTGCCTCTCCCACTCCCTCTCTGGTGGATGTGGAGACTTACACCTGCTTTGCTTAGGCAGCAGTGTGTGTATTTTAAGTGATGCTTATGATCAGCTGATGGCCTCTGCATGAATCACAGCCCTTCCCTAGCTGATTGCATGTAGAACAGCTGTGGTAACATTCCCATAGCCAGTTGCATGGAAACACACTCCAATATCTAGGAACATCATGTTGGTGTCAGCCCTTTTCATTCACTGTGAGCAGGAACTAGATCTGTTGGCAAACAGCATCTCAGATGGATTGGGGATTTACCTCTAACAACATACACTGTGGAAACAGGGCAACACACAGGAGGGGGATGTGCCTGACCTGACTACAGACTGTAAGTGCTGCTATACTGCATTTGGAGTAATGTTGGTTTAACAGTGTGTGTGTGTGTGTGTGTGTGTGTGTGTGTGTGTGTGTGTGTGTGTGTGTGTGTGTGTGTGTGTGTGTGTGTGCGTGTGTGTGTGTGTGTGTGTGTGTGTGTGTGTGTGTGTGTGTGTGTGTGTGTGTGTGTGTGGCTGTCCTACATGTCTCAATACCTGCCATGTCACTTCTATGTTTATGAGGAATTCACATCTGCAGGATCATCTGCAAACTGGGCAGTGTGTTGTGCCTTTGGTTTCATGTGTTACCCATGGAGCATCTATCTGTGGACTGCAGAAGGTAGTGCAAGGATTGCAGTCTGTAGATGGTGAAAGCCGTGAAAGTTACTGACTTCATATCCCTCATAGGACATATGTTGCAACAAACCTTGCTACAACAGTAAATGTATGAGGTTATCACAGCAACATGTCAATATTGGCCCTGTCTATGTGCTTCCAGCCCCAACTCTGTCAACCTTTGCACATATGTCGTGCATGAAGAGGTGCATATGTGCTGTACACCATAATTAGTGTTATCATATCTGATAACATTCCAGTGAGATATCAGACTGCTACACATGTTATGTACAGTAGGGGTTATATTTGATGACATAACCTGGACATACTGTGGTTGTTTGTACAGTACTGAGGTCTGTGTACTTATGGTGAATGTCGACAGTGTGTGTATTGTTAATATGTACTTTGGCCTGTGTATAGACTTTGGTAGTTGTCATCATCCTAGGTCCCATCCTATCTGATGTTACATGCTGCTCCACAGTATGTTACCATATTGGCTTGCATGTTTGCACAGCCATACACACACATGCCCCATACCACAGTCAGCCATCAGACCAAACTGTGTAGCAGCCCAGTATATGTAGGGTTAGTGTGTGAGTGGCACATATGAGAATGGTGTTGAACAGATAGTCCATATACTGTAATATTATGCTAGCTTGCCATATATGGCTGTGGCTTTGTTCTCATTGGTTATGCACTTTCACACAGGTGTATCTTACCCTGTGCTATGACATGCCTGTACAGCCTGCTATATATGCAGGTACATGTGCATTCCTCCATAGGAGATGTAGGCCAGTGTTGAGCCAGTCTACCTGTAGCCTGCACAGTGCATTGTTACATGCCTAGCAGCTTAGTGAACTTACCCAGTGAGATGTCATGTGCAGATACTTGCCAGATGTACTGCTGCCAGGCCTCCCTTAACAGTCATGTATATCAGACAGAGCAGTGGGATGCTGTACAGATGTATGTCAATATCTAGTGGGTAGTATGTGGCCATAGCAGCCCTGTACCAGCGGGTAGTCCGTGTCAGGCCAGACATGTGTGTGTGAATACATAACCTATGGTGGCATATGTATACCAGTTGTTATGTGTTATACCCATCTACATGGCTGTTAACATCCATGTTGTCAGGCATGGTACACATGTTTTGCATTAAGGGGTTCTGGGTATACCTCTGGACTGTACAGAGTGTGTCAGAATGTCCACACATATTGGCCAATATCTCTGCTGCAGTCAACAGGGCAGTACATGCTAGCAGCAGTACTGTACTATGATATCCTTAGGCTGTCTGTCAGGCTGTCTGTCAGTAGCCAATGGCACACATGTGGAAAGCAGATGTGACCCCTCCCCCGCACACACACACCATGTCTGTGAAGACAATCCCAATTAATGTAACAATAGTATATAGAACAGTAATAGTACACAAATAAAGGTTTTCCATTCCTGCAAACCTGTGTGTGGTGTTTTTTCCTATGACCTTGCTGTGGGTATATGTTGCAAGCAATGATTGTCATTTGTATGGGTGGCCCATACAGTGTCCAGTTGTTCAGGTGTGCATTGTAGGCATAGTGGCTGTTCCATATTTTGTGCACCTTCTACATATGTATATCTATATATATATATATATATATATATATATATATATATATATATATATATATATATATATCTGCATATATGTGTCTGTGTATATATATCCTGGGGCTGTTGATAGCTTCCACATTTTACATTTCCTATGGGAGCCAGACTGTACTGCATGATATGTTACCAATACCAGCCTGATATCATACAGGTGGAATGTAGTACTGTTAACATATTGTGCCCATGTCATGTCAGATCCTGGTTATGGGATCTGCAACACTTTGTAGTGTATTGCAGGTTGGACGTGTTTGGCTGGGGGGTATGCCTATTCGTACAAGACACATATTGTTTAGGGCCTCTCAACCCCATTAATGGTGCATGTGGACTACCATTGCTATCTACAGATGTATGGCCACATATACCTATATAGATATATATATATAACCTTACATATGTAAGACTATGTCCATATATACCTATATACCTGTGTACATATATGTACCTTGCTGTGCATATGTCAACATATAGGTGTAGACATATATATTTATATATATATATATATATATATATATATATATATATATATATATATATATATATATACACATATGTGTCGATGTAGGCATTTGCATGTATATATGTTCATATATATTTCTAAATATACATATATATATATATATATATATATATATATATATATATATATATATATATATATATATATATCTACATATATATATATATATATATATCTACATATATAGATATGTTGTATCTGTTTATAGGTTCATAGGTTCATACTAGGCTATCTGACCTAGGGCACTTATAAGCCTAGCCAGAGTGTGTTTGGCTTTCGCCACCCATTTTAAATGAATTTTGCTATGCCCTTTTTCCAGGTTAGTATACTGTACCTCTGTCTAACAGTGACACAGAAGTGATACCCAGGATAAACCTATGATCTCCCATCCACTCATCAAGATTCCTCTTGAAGAGAGTCAATGAGGGACTCTGCCTAACCTGGACTGGGATTTTATTCCAGAGTGAAGGGAGCCTCTGGGTTATGAATCTGTCCCTCTAGTATGTCCTATTTATTTCAGTGCTGAGGTTCAAGTCTCTCGCGCAGCTCGATGGGATTTGAATTTTCTGAGGTGCAGCATGTCCATTAAGTCCGGGTTGGACATGGCTTTATACATCAGGCACAGATCGCCTCTGAGCAGGCGGTATTCCACTGAGTAGAGCTGGAGTTTCTTTATCCGTGCAGCATATGACATCTGTTTGAGCCCTTTGATCCTCTTGGTGTGGTACTTTTGGGGTCTTTCCTGTTGCTGCAGGTGTCTGGTAAGGTACATCCCAAAAGGGGCATTGTACTCAATTATGGGCCTGATGAGGGATGAGTAAAGAGGCACGATGACCTCCCCTGATCTAGATGTGAATCCCTTCATGATTAGGTGGGCTATATAAAATGTTTTTCTAACCACTTTGGCCACGTGGTTGTCCAATGAAAGATTGCTATCAACTTGGGTCCCCAGGTCCCTAATTACTTCTTCTGTACTTAATGGATTACCACCTATGTTTTAATTTGTGGGCACTTTGTTTTTGCCAAAGGGATGACTATGCACTTTTGGCATTTAGCTTGAGGCCATGGCTCTGTCACCAGTTGTCTGTTTCTATGAGGCCCTTTTGGAGGATGCTTGTGATGGCTGGAGAGTCGATTATGGCGCCCAGTCTGCAGTCATCTGCGAACTTAGTCAGCCACAGTCCTTCCATGTTGGCCTGTACCTCCGAGAAATATATACCGAACAAGAGAGGTCCCAGGACTGAGCCTTGGGGGATGCCACTTGTAACTGGTTTGGAGTCTGACATGGCTCCAGCAATTCTAACCATGTGGGTTCTGTCCTTGAGCCAGTTTGCAACCCATCTAGTGACATAGGGGTTTATATTTAAGCTGGTGAGATTATCTATAATGCCGGAGTGGGGTATTGTATCGAAGGCTTTTGCGAGGTCCAGGTAGGCTGTGTGGACCACCTTCCCCTCAACAATGGCCTTGGTGACTGTTTCAAAGAAATCAACCAGGTTTAAGAGGCAGGATCTGCCCTTAACAAAGCCGAACTGGGTAGGATCCAGTGTCTGTAGGTCCCCAATATCTTTATTTATGAGGTCCATGATGATCCTTTCCATAGCTTTGCAGACCAAGCTAGTCAGGCTTATGGGGTGATAGTTTCCAGGATCTGTTGAGGCACCACCTTTGTGGAGAGGGACCACTGTTGCTGTACGCCACTCTTTGGGTACATATCCTGTAGTAAGGCTGAGATTGAATAGTAGTTTTATGTTTGGGTTTAGCTCTTCTTGGAGTTAGGATGCAGCCCGGGACACCATCTGGTCCCATTGATGCTGTGTTTTTTGCATTGGAGAGGGCAGCTCTTACCTGAGCATCTGAGATGTCAGGGGGGCAGCACTCTGCTGGGATAAATATTTGCCCTTTTGGTGGGGAGGGGAGTTTGCTGAACCTGTCAACTAGGATGTTGGCAATGTCTGTGGGTTCGGTGTATTTTTTGTCATTTTGGACTAATTCTGAGCATATCTGGGAATTCCCACCCAGGTTCCTAACATAACTAAAGAAAGCCTTGTGATTATCCTTAGTGTCCTGTGCAATTTTTCTCTCGAAGCTGGCCTTAGACGATTTTATGAGTGCCCGTAGTTTTTTGCTAATACTGATCAGAGATATATTAATATATTTACACTCACATATATATCTAGGTGGTTACATCCTCTGTACTGTAGCATGACTGGGTTGGATGATATGTTTCTGAAAATATCAGATTTATGTTTATCTGTCATGGCTTAGTGGTAAATCACTTTGTCTATGGTATGTAGGGTCCTGGGTTCGAGCTTTGCAGAGGCTGTTTGTTTTGTTGCTGGGCAAAACATGGACTGTTGGATACAGTGTGATTAACGCACTTTAAAGCAGTTGTAAGCAGGTTTGCGGGTTTGCGTGACGGTAAGCAGTGCTAACTTCCAGTTACAGTTTATCTCACTCAGCTTCTAAATAGCTTAACCTGTGCCGACATTGCTTACTCCCGTGCAAACAGGCTTAAACCCACTCACAGCTGCTTAAAAGTGCTCACTCCCACTTACCCCCATGCTAATTTCTTTAAAAGAAAAGAAAAAGGGGTTGATAGGAAAGTGGTGAAAAGGGACACAAAGAGAGAAAGAAAGTAGGGAAAATAGCCAGGGATGTGCAGGAAGGGTATAGAGAAGGTCCATAGCTGCCCATTTCTTCTACAGCAACAGCTGTGCATATACACTGAATTTGGAGGTAGATTTGGACACTCAAACCCCTGGGAGGGGGTGAGAACAACAATAATTCATTGTGATGCCAATTAGACTGGATTACATGTATCCAGTCGACATGTGTGTGAAATGGACAGCTATGTATGGGGCAATATTTGTTTGTGGGAAAAGATTGCCCTTTTTTTTCAGGTGAGAGTGGGATGTTGGGGAGGGGTAGTAGGTATATTTGGGGAGGAAGGTTGGTTAGGCTAACAGACAAGACAAACAAGACACATACAGTAGTGGTATATGACACATGTGGGGAGTAACCACCTTGGATGGGGAGGGGTGTTTGGAAGTCACAAGCCCATGAGCTCCCAAATGGAAACAGTGGGACTGAGGTCCCAACCCATGAGCAGTCACCACTCCACCTTCATGGCTCCAAGGGTGGCTGTGCTGGGGCTGGGTAGGAGGGGCAGACTCACCCTCTAATTGCACCAAACAGCCCTCAAGCTGGCATAGGCAGTCTGGAAACTCCCTGTTGAACTCCCTACGCACTATGGCCTGGACCTGACAGAGTGTGACAGGTACCTTTCCAACCCTGTGACTGGGGGGGGTGCCAAGCCCAATCCCCGGTGGTGTTTCCAACCAAAGGTGGTTTAGGGCCAACAGAGGAGGAGGTCTCAGGCTGGGCCCCAGACATGCGGGTGCCCGGTGCCATTGCCAGCTGAGGTGGGACAGGTGGGTCCGCTATGACCGGCCTTCCCATACGAGCTATGGTGTTGCAGTTTTAAGAATTATATGGCTTAGTAATAGTCAACAGCATTCAGGTTTAGTTATAACAGCATACTTGGGTATTCCCATTAAGCCAAGGGACCAAATTTACAACAGTTGCAGAGCAAGCAGAACACATGCATATATGGGACAACTGTGGCCATTACAACAGCATGCAGGTTTCATTGATTGCAACAGGCCGCCAGTATGGGGATATTTTAACATGGCACATGCATAGAACTAAATGTGAATATTTGTAAATCAATAGGACATATGTCCCAACAAAAGTATGGAGTGTACACGTACCCATTGAGGTGTGTAATTGGGTTATTGTTGCACATATGGTGGGGGTGAGAGAGAGAGAGGTCAGTTAACAAATAATATATCCCTGTAGTTTTTACAACATTCTTTTTCACTGCAGTGATCTGTCCCTTACATGTATTATTACACTACCCAATGGTCTTACTTTGTACAATGTATGTTTGTAGATTAGTATATATGTGGACTGTGTGCTAGTTATAGTCTACACCTCTTACCTGTTATAGCTGTTGAGAAAATCATTGTTAACACTACCTGACAAATTCTACACATACTCCCAGATGCCATGCTTGTAGACAAGTATATGAGTGAACTGTGTTGTAACTACAGTCTACACCTCTTACCTGTTATAGCTGTTGAGAAAATCATTAACACTACCTGACAAATTCTACACATACTCCCAGATGCCATGCTTGTAGGGGTGAACTGTGTTGTAACTACAGTCTACACCTCTTACATTTTATAGCTGTGGGGTAAATCTTTAACACTACCTGACAAATTCTACACATACTCCCAGATGCCATGTTGATGTTATACGTGTATTGTCAAAAATGTGTAAACCGACATTTACGGCGATACACAACCACCCCCACCCTTCCAATCAGAACACACAGTTATGCAGGGGCTCGCCCCCCCCCACCGATGGGGGTTCCCCCCCCCACCTAACAAAATATTCCATCTCTCCGATGCTACTACGTGAGGAAGGGGATGCATTTCCTAAACCGCACTGTACCGCGATCCTCCCCCCGACCGAAGTTAGAATTGCCGCATGCCAATTCAAAATGCAAAATGCAAACTGCTCATGTCACCTGCCCTTAATATGCGTATTTGAATGATTCATATGTGTTGAGAATACTTCATAACCGATCTGTCAACATCCGTTATACACATACCTAACAGTCCGTTATTGCATACACTCTGGTCAAGGCTTGACAGGATGCAGGTGTTAATGTGACATATTTTGGAATAGCTGTCATACGCTTTGGGTGAGATGCTACAATGATAGGTTTGTTTCCATATACATTCTCTTTTTATGTTCAGGTCTGACTATCCATTATATGTTGGCATAAGCTGCCTACATTTCTTGAATCATCGCACTTATTTGTCAGGGGAACAGGTTACTGGGCAGCAGATTTGGGCCCATTATCTGGACATGCTGGGCAGATCAGAACAGTCGTGGGCTATGACTATGCATACAGCTTACTACCTGAACATTCTGTCACAGTCTGTAGAGTTGATGGCTATGATTATGCTTACAGCACACTATCTGAACATTCTAGCAAAGTCTTTGCAGTTGTTGGGTCTAATTATGCATACAGCTTTCTATCTAAACATTCTCACAAACTCTGTACAGTTGTGGGGTGCGATTATGCATACAACTTACTACCACTCCTGGGATTCAACCCCCTGCTGTGCATGGTAAAGATATTACAGTTGACATCACAGTACACTGTGCTATCAGGGAACTGGTTTAGAGCAATCCACTGGTTTCTGTCTAAGTCTCCCTCAATTGTTCTACATGACTGACCACTTGCTACTTCCAACATTGTTATACTGAACTTCCTACACATTTTAACTGCGTTCAACAGTGTGGGTAAGACTGCTTAATACAACAGTATTATTTATAGAATGCAACACTTCAACAACATATGAAAGCAGAATGTTCACAAGCACTCCAGGGATTATCCTTTTATTCACAAGATATTACACCTTTATTTACACACAACCTATATGACAGTCTTCCTGCCATATTGTCTAGTATATTCAGTACATCCTATACACAATACATTTTTTTCTGGTACAACACTTTCTAGTACTGTTATATTTATTTGTTATGACAGTACATGCAAGAATATTACTAACCTGCCTCGCAAAGCAGCCTTTGCAGCCTAGCAGCATAAGCTTGCTGGTTCACATCCCGCTCACATGCAGCTGTCAGAGGAATAAAGTGATATTTAGCCATTACCTATCCATAGTATACACAAGATAAGCAAGCATTATCTACGTAGTAAAATGAGTACTTACTCAGTGCTGGGGCATCAGCCATTTGCCTGGATTCTTGGATCCACTGGTCCAAGAGATCACCCCTCCACCACTTCAGGTCAGCATGGTGATGCCTGATATGCTAATCAGTCCGGGGGTACCAGTGGCACTGGTGAGGTCATGGGCAAGACTGTCCCAGGCCTCCGCTTTATACTGAGAGCTCTGGTACTGGCCCTGCAGTAGTCTCTCCTCATGGTGTTTTACCAGGAGCCATACCATGAATCTGGACTCCTGGGTGCCCCAGCGCTGCGCTCTAAATTGAGTTCCTTCCCTAACTCCAGCCATTCTTCCTACAGTAGGGAGCTGCAACCAGTTATGGGAATTATTGGCACCTGTGGGGTTTAAATACACCCGATTTCCTACACTTTCCTGTGACTGGATGTTTTTTAAAAAGGCTAAGCTATGGGCATGCCTGCTTACCTAATGTTGGCATTGTTTAAAGGGACATACCACTGGGCAGATTGAGTTAGCAGGTCTACACATTCCTTACACCACGTAAGCTGACCTGTGTAATGCTTAGCATTGATTAATATCTAATTAGCATTATATTTTCCTTTTGACATTGATTTATTATTTGTTACATGTTATATCTGTGTCTGGTATCTGTGATTCATGCTTACATACACTGTATGGGGTCCTGGGGAATTCAACACTTTATTACAATAATGCCTCACATCTGGCCTTACTGCAGTACTCCAATTCACATATTTATGTTATGTAGCAGGTTATACAACATCACACTGTACATACAATCATTTCACATGTTCAGTTTGATTTTACTATGGTGAGGATTTGTTTGTTGAAACCTCAATCTTATGCGCTGCTGTAATGGCTTAGTGGTTAATTACTGTGACTATAGTGTACAGGGTCCTGGGTTTGAGCCTTGCAGACATTGTTTATCTTGTTGCTGAGCAGAACACGGGCCTTTGGATATAGAATGATTAAGGCACTTTAAAGCAGTTGTAAGCAGGTGTGCGCGTGTCTGCACGGAACTAAGCACTGCTAACTTATGGTTACAGTTTCTTATATTCAGTTAGCTTCCAGATTGCTTAATCTGTGTAGGCAGTGTTTATCCCCATGCAAATGCACTCAAACATGCTTACTAGAGCTTACATATGCTTACTACTGCTAAGTTGTGCTTAGACATGCTTACTAGTGCCTTATTCATTATGACACTGACACTTCACATGTGCATTTCCTGTAGTACTGTAGTTCATAAATATGTGTTATTTAGTGGGTTTTGCAACAAAAATATTGGTTACAACCTGCTTTGCCATGTAAAATTGACTGTGCTGCAGTGGGACTCAAACCAGGAATGCCTGCTTGTTAAGCAAATGCTCTGCCCACTACACTATTGCTGTGCTTCTTCATTTGCATATATCTTCCTTGTTTTCCTCTTCAGGCTTTTAAACAGCTTAAACCGTAGCTAAGCGATGGACATACCCATGCACCTATGGTTAGCTTTAATCAGATTTAAAAAATAAAATAAAAGGGTTTCTTCATTTACATTTTCTGTTCTGTTGCTGTTATTTACATGGGGAATTGTTGCTGGGGATCTGATGACACCTATGAGGGATCTAGCTCATTTCTTCCCACTTTCTGCTGTTCTACAATGCAGGGGAGTGTTTATTCTGAGAGCTCTGCTCTCAGACACGCCCCCTGCACTTGACAACACCCCATGTAAGCCTAGGAGCTCAGGCAGTGCACCTTCATTGATATGCATGGCGCTCTGCCATCCTGCTCATAAACGGGTGCTTTCGTGCAAGACTAAGCTAGCCCTGCACAGAAGATTGGTGAATCCAAGGGAGGGTTTATATACCAAGGAGCTTGAATTACTACTCATTCCTACTAGCCCCTGCTGTTACCCAATCAATCATGCTACAGAAGGTCAGTAAACCCTATTACACGCAATAATAATGAAGACAACACACTATCAGCAGAAAATGTCAGAAACACAGGCACTCAACAAACAAAACTACCAGACCTTGACAACAGCAGGCCTCTATCAAGATTATGCAACTTGAGTAGAACACAAAAACTTCATGAGAAATGCACAGAAAGAGCACTCACAAACAGAAAATACAAGTCTCAATATGAAAAAGCAGTTTACCATTTAGTAATTCAATAAAAAATGTAACTCTAGCAATGCACACTAAGACAGCTACGAGATGTAGCCACTAAATGAAAGTTTTAATTTATTTATTTATTTAACATGTATTTTACCAGGATAAGTCCAACTGGACATCATGTGTCCTTTTTCAATGGAGTCCTGGGGAGAAAAGCTCCAAAGAAATAACAGTGTACATACATGCTTTAGATAACAATAAAACTGGCATACAAGATAAGAGAAACAATGAAGTACAAAAAACAATTATGTAGAACAATAAGATACTCAGGAGAAATACCATTATTTACAATATATACAAAAAGTACATTTCAGGTGAGAATATAGTGTATGCATTAAAGGCTTCAATGGGTCACTTACATATGGAAAAGTGGGTCTTCAACGGGGGTCTTTGCAGTTGCAGAGAGGGTTAGTATTGAGGTGTAATTTAATAAGGCCTTTGAAGGTGTCTGTGTGACTTTGTAGCCTGAGTTCAGATGGGAGAGTGTTCCATGCTTTGGCAATATCATGGGAGAATAAGGCCTTCCCAGAACTGTTATTGCATGGATTAACTTCAGTCAGGTTTTTGATACATGAACGTAGGTCCCATTTAGGGTTGTGAAAGTTTAGCATGTCGGCAAGGGCAGGGCACTTCCCCGGATGGAAGAGAATTTGATGGGCTATGAGCAGTTGGTGGTAGCATAGGAGGTTTGGAAATTCTAACCAGTGCAGTTTAGTTAGGGATAGGCAATGGTGGGAATGTGATCTATTATTAGCAGTGAACCTTGCTATTTTATTGTAGCATATAGAGAGCTGGTTCAGGTTGGTTTTGTTAATATTGGTGAGAACTGGGGAGGCATAAAGTAGTGCTGATAAGAGATGAGTTCTGGCTATTGTTGTTCTAGTCTCAGGGGTTAGGAATACTTTGCAACGATATAGGCAACCTAGTTTTTTATGGACTTTAGAGATAGTTTGGGATATGTGCTTGATGTATTTAAGTTGATGATCAATAGTGATGACTAAAAGATTAGCCTCAGTTACTGGAGTGATGAGAGTGCCATTGGTAGACATGATGGTAAAGGTGGTGGTGCAGTGTTTGGTTGGGTGGAATAGTATTATCTGTGTTTTTTTGGGGTTTAGTACTAGCTGGTAGTTGTTTAGCCAGTTCTCTACCTCAGTGAAGGATTCTTGGGCTTTACTTTGAAGTAATTGCATGTTTGTTGCTGAGCAGATTAGGGTAGTGTCATCCGCATACTGGACAATGTTGGCTTTAGTGGTAGCTAGGTGGATATTATTTGTAAATATGTTGAAGAGAAGGGGGCCAAGGATTGAACCTTGTGGGACACCACATGTGACAGGAATTGGGGGGATAGCGAGTTGATCCATTTGACAGATTGTGACCGGTTGTTTAGGTAACTGTTAAACCATTGTAGAGTGGGGTCATCAAAGTTGAGTTCTGCTAGACAGGTGAGGAGTTTGTTATGGGAAACTGTATCAAATGCATTGGATATGTCTAAGAAGGTGGCAGAGACCAGCTTTCCTTGGTTCCTGTGTGAGTTTATGGTATTGGAAAAGTTAATTAGGGCAGTGTTGGTGCTATAGGAAGGTCTGAATCCTTGCTGGGTTTTAGTTAGAAGGTTGTTGGTTATCAGGTGGGTAAAGAGTTTGGGTGGATACATTTTTCTAGAATTTTTGAGATAGGTGATAGGATTGCAATGGGCCGGTAGTTGGAGGGGTCAGTAGATGGACCTCCCTTGTGGAGGGGGATGATATATGAGGTTTTCCATAATGAAAGAATAGTATGCAGGGCAATATATCTGTTAATAAATAGGGAGACGGGGTAGGCGATGGCCTTGGATGCAATTTGTAGATATTTAGCTGGAAGACTGTCGGCAGCTAGGGTAGTAGGTTTGAGTTTAGCTAACAGATTTTGAATGGTAGATGTTGGTACTGGGGTGAGTGTGAAGGGGTGGAGTTTGTCAGGTAGTTTAAGGGTTGAGGTTGGGTTGTGGGTGATATTGCACTTATCAGGTTCAGTATTGAAGAAGTAAAGTTGTTATTGAAACTAGAGGCTATATGTGAATCAATACCTTTGATATCTGAGGGTGGTGTGGTGACTTTTCCAGGCTGGAGGATGCTGTTCACTGCAGCCCAGAATTTCTCTGAGTTGTTGGGGCAAAAAGACCCTAGAGAATGCTTTGACCTGAAAATAAATCAGTTATATGATACCTGACTAGAACAAAGAAACCTCAAAAAAAGAAAGGCAAAGATATAGCAATGACAAACAGAAAATACAACTCTCAGTATGAAAAAGCAGTTTATAGTTAAGTAATTCAGTTAATATGCAATTAGAGTAATGAAACAGTATCTAGCAATGTGAAATACAGTTAAAACAGTATAAAACAGTACGTAAATGCATTGAAACAGTAACAAAGCTTTATAACAGTGCAAAATGTAGTAGATTAACTGTATAGCACAATTATAAGCATTACAAAAGTGCAATTCAATGAAATAAGTATAAAAAATAATTTATTCTGCTCTTGGAATGTTTCAGAATTTCTGCTTAGCCCCAGTAATGAATCACCATCCACAGCCTGGTAAATACAAGCACAGCCCTTTACAGACACAGGGTTTATATACCAAGGACCTCAAATTGCTACTCAGTCTTACTAGCCCCTGTTGTTACCCAATCACCCATGCTACATAAGGTCAGGAAACCCTGTTAATCTCAATAATGATGAAGACAACAAACTATCAGCAGAAAATGGATGTCAGAAACACAGGAAACTCAACAAACAAAACAACCAGGCCTTGACAACAGCAGGCAACTATCATGATTATGCAAGCTGAGTAGAACACAGAAAGCTCACGATAAATGCATGGAAAGAGCACTCACAAACAGAAAATACAAGTCTCAGTATGAAAAAGCAGTTTACAGTTTAGTAATGAAATAAAATTCAATTATAGTAATGCACACTATTACAGCTACTAGCTGTAGCCACTAAATGAAAGTTTTAACCAGATAAAGGAGCAAGGAGACTCTAGAGAACATAGAAACCTTAAAAAAGAACAGAAAGGCACATATAAAGTGCTCACCAATAGAAAATACAACTCTCTGCATGAAAAAGCAGTTTACACTTAAGTAATTCAGTAAATGTGCAATTAGAGTACTGAACCAGTATTTACCAATGAGAAATACAGTTAAAACAATATAAAACAGTACATAAATGCAGTAAAACAGTAAAAAAAGCTTTATAACAGTGCACAATGTAGTAGATTAACTGTATAGCACAATTATAAGCATTACAGAAGGACAATTCAATAAAATAAGTGTAAGAAATAACTTATTCTGCTCTTAGAATCTTAAGGAATTTCTGCTTAGCCTCAGTAATGAATCACCATCAACAGTCTGGTAAATACAAGCACAGCCCTTTGCAGACACAAGGTTTATATACCAAGGAGCTCGAATTACTACTCAGTCCTACTAGCCCCTGCTGTTACCCAATCACTAGTGCTACAGAAGATCAGGAAACCCTGTTATTCTCATTAATAATGAAGACAACACACTATCAGCAGAAAATGGTTACCAGAAACAAAGGAAACTCAACAAACAAAACTACCAGGCCTTGACAACAGCAGGCATCTATCACTATTATGCAACCTGAGTAAAACATAGAAGTCTCAGTATGAAAAAGCAGTTTACCGTTTAGTAATTCAATAAAAAATGCAATTATCGCAATACACACTATTACAGCTACTAGCTGTAGCCACTAAATGAAAGTTTTAAACAGATAAAGGAGCAAGGAGACACTAGAGAATGATTTGAACTGCAAACAAATCAGTTATATGATACCTGACAAGAACACAGAAACCTCAAAAAAATGCACAGAAAGGCACAGATAGAGCACTCACAAACAGAAAATACAACTCTCAGTAGGAAAAAGCAGTTTTCAGTTAAGTAATTCAGTAAACATGCAATTACAGTAATGAAACAGTATCTACCAATGAGAAATACAGTGAAAACAGTATAAAACAGTACATAACTGAGGTGAAACAGTTAATAAGCTTTATATCAGTGCAAAATGTAATAAATTAACTGTATAGCACAATCATAAGCATTACAGAAGTGCAATTCAATGAAATAAGTGTAAGAAATAACTTATTTTGCCCTTTTAATCTTAAGGAATTTATGCTTAGCCACAGTAATGAATCACCACCCACAGCCTGATAAATAGAAGAACAGTCCTTTGCAAACACAGGGTTTAAATACCAAGGAGCTCGAATTACTACTCAGTCCTACTAGCCCCTGCTGTTGCCCAATCACTCTTGCTACAGAAGGTCAAGAACCCTGTTACTCTCAATAATAATGAAGACAACACACTATCAGCAGAAAATGGCTGTCAGAAAAACAGCCACTCAACAAACAAAACTACCAGGCCTTAACAACAGGCCTCTATCAAGATTATACAACCTTAGTAGAACTCAGAAACCTCATGATAAATGCACAGAAAGAGCACTCACAAACAGAAAATACAAGTGTCAGCATGAAAAAGCAGTTTACTGTTTAATAATTCAACAAGAAAATGCAATTATAGCAATGCACACTATTACAGCTACTAGCTGTAGCCACTAAATAAATGTTTTAAACAGATAAATGAGCAAAAAGACTCTATAGAGAATGCTTTGAACTGCAAACAAATCAGTTATATGATACCTGAGTAAAACACAGAAACCTCAAAAAAATGCACAGAAAGGCATAGATGTAGCACTTACAAAGAGAAAATACAACTCTCAGTATGAAAAATCAGTTTACAGTTAAGTAATTCAGTAAACATGATATTAGAGTAATGAAACAGTATCTACCAATGAGAAATACAGTTAAAACAGTAAAAAAAAGTACATAAAAACATTTAAACAGTAAAAAAGCTTTATAATGGTGCAAATGTAGTAAATAAACCGTATAGCACAAGTATAAGCATTACAGAAGTGCAATTCAATTTAATAAGTGTAAGAAATAGTTTATTCTGCTCTTGGAATCATAAGGAATTTCTGCTTAGCCCCAGTAATGAAACACTATTTACAGCCAAGTAAATACAAGCACAGCCCTTTGCAGAGACAGTGTTTATAAGCTCGAATTACTACTCAGTCCTTCTCGCCCCTGCTGTTACCTAATCACTCATGCTACAGAAGGTCAGGAAACCCTGTTACTCTAAATAATAATGAAGACAACACACTATCAGCAGAAAATGCCTGCCAGAAACCTAGGAAACTCAACAAACACAACTACCAGGCTTTAACAACTGCAGGCATCTATCAAGATTATGCAACCTGAGTAGAATACAGAAGCCTCCCGATAAATGCATGGAAAGGCCACTCCCAAACATAAAATATAAGTCTCAGTATGAAAAAGCAGTCTACAGTTTAGTGATTCAATAAAAATGCAATTATAGTAATGTACAATATTTCAGCTACTAGCTGTAGCCACTAAATGAAAGTTTTAAACAGATAAAGGAGCAAGGAGACTCTAGGCAATGCTTTGAACTGCAAACAAATCAGTTAAATTATACCTGACTAGAATACAGAAACCTCAAAAAAATGCACAGAAAGGCACAGATAGAGTACTCACAAACAGAAAATACAACTCTCAGTATGAGAAAGCAGTTTACAGTTAAGTAATTCAGTAAACATTCAATTAGAGTAATGAAACAGTATCTAGCAATGAGAAATACAGTTAATGCAGTACATAAATGCAATGAAACAGTAAAAAGCTTTATAACATTGCAAAACTAGTAGATTAACTGTATAGAATAATTATAAGCATTACATAAGTCCAATTCAATGAAATAAGTGTAAGAAATAGCTTGTTCTGCTCTTGGAATCTTAAGGAATTTCTGCTTAGCCCCAGTATTGAATCACTATCCACAGCCTGGTAAACTGTGTTGTTTGAATGAGGGTTACATCAAACATTTTTTATGTGACTGTGGCGGGTTACCTTCATAACATCGACAGACCATTTCATTGAAACCTCTTTCACAGACAGACCATTTCACTGACAAGTAGTACTTGCAGGATTTTAAGGCAAAAAACAGGGATTTGTCCCCTTCCCCAATGTAGTGCAACCCCGGAGTTAGTATATATATAGTTGGGTGGGTGGGGGGTGAAGCCCCCTACCTGTTTTGGTTTAAAAGAAGAATATAACACAAAATGTACAGAATTTAAACCAAAATAGGTGGGGGGCTTCACTCCCCACACCCCCTATAACTATATATACTAACTCCAGGGTCGCACTACATTTGGGAAGGGGACAAATCCCTTTTATTTGCCTTAAATTCGTGCAAGTACTAATTGTCAGTGAAATGGTCTGTCAGTAAAATAGGTTTCAATTAAATGGTTTGTCGATGTAATGAAGGTACCCCAACTGTGGCGTATTGTTTTAGGTGCAGTATTCATGCAAAACAAGGGATCAAAGCAGACCAAAGATCATTTTAGCCATGAGGAGAACCTCATCCTCATTGTAACCCTTAAGATATAAGGCAAATGTTTTTCTGGAAAAATAGTGCCGAAGACAAGCTGAGAGGGCAAAGACTTGAAATCAAGTCTTTATATACCTTAATGCATGTGGTGGAAGGAACCATATATTAACACAATGCAAGTAGAGGGTAAATGATATGGTAGTACATGCCAGAGCCAAGTTGTGGCAGAATGCAATCTCCTGTGACAGTACAGTGGCGGGGTCCTTCTACACTTATCCTTTTATCACCAGATAAGAAATACATCATCTCCATTCTAGGTGAGGACTGTGATGCAGTAAATTATGGAAATGGAATAATCAGAGATGTTCTGGACACTGGCTATTTCCAAAACTCGCATCAGGAATACATGTCTGCTCAAGAAGGTTAGTTTAAAACAGTAACATATATTTATATAGAAAATTAAGTGTTAACAAAGAATGATTACATTTAACACACAAGTACTATTAAAAGGTGAACCCTCACTTCTGCACATATTGCCAATGAAGGCAGTATGCATGGTAAGTTTTCTCCACAGATAAAATGAGCCTACAGGTACTTCTCAAGAAAATACTATAAATACTAGGTGGGACCAAGCACAACATATTTTATGCACAAACTGGGAGCTGCATTGACAACATGGGTCCCTACATCACCAGATTGTCATACAATCATGTTGTGCAGAATGCAACATTAAGTAAACATCATGCATGCAGTAGCTGGGTCATACTGAAGGAAACTCCCAGGCTCATCCAGGCACATAAATCTACTTTTCAACAGGCCAAAGACCCTCTCATTGATAATACGGGTCTATGACAGGGCTGTGTTATAACTGACTTCAGCAGCTCCAGTTGTATTTCACTCTGGTCTCATGAGCCACAGCTCTAGGGGACAGCATCACCTGAATGAAAAAAACAGAGGGAACGGGGGGGAGGGGCAAAACAAAGAAAAGTGGTTTAGTATTCAGCAATGCATTTTGCTGTGAACAACTACTTAAATAAAATAAAATAAAAAAAAGAAATAAAAATATTTCTCCATTTACCATCAAGATAACCACTGGGCATCTGACCATGCAAGAAGAGGTGGTAGAGTAAGCTGGTGTGCCAGATATGGCAATCATGTGCGCTGCCAGAATGCTGGGCAGAGATGTTGGTGATGTACCCCCATGCATTACACACTGCCTGCCAATTGATAAAATGGTAGCCATTCCTCCTGCAGTACGTCTCACCCTATGGACTATATGGGGCCTTAATGAAAACATGGGTACAATCAATTGCACTGAGTATGTCTGGAAATGTGCCACCCCATAAAAGGCATGGATAGTCCAGGCTCAGTCTTGAGGTGACATAGGGAAATGGATGCACTTATCCACATTTGCCAAGAATACATCCAGGATCTGCCAATGTATCATTAAAGCAGAAGACAGTGAGATACCAAACATGTCCCCAGTCTGTCTAGAAGGTTCTAGGGGCACATATACTGAGGGCTATATATACATTTGCAGTCACAGTAATAGGAAGGTCACATACAGTATCTCTCCCATTGCCTTCTGGAGGGGGCCATAGATACTGACTAAGATCATTATCAAATGTTACCTGATTATCAAAATTATAATGAGTTATTCTCTGCCTATATCTCTGGCTTCTTGTCCAGTGAGAACCAGTGGGGGCAGTTGTTTTTGACTCGGCAAAGGCCAGTGACCCACACCAGGAAATAGCAACCTAGCAGCAAGGAAAAGCATCATCATGGACTGAAAGGTAAATAGAAAACGTTCAATTCTACCTTTTATAATTAATATGTGGACAGTGCTGAAACTAGTGAAATTCTGACTATCAATTGCAAAGAGGTGGGGGAAGAGCCAATTAGCATATGCCAATTCACATTATTTCTCATTTACATCTCATTATAACATCATATGCTAATGCCAGTTCTTGGCCATTGTTTATTAGTATAAATGGCCTCTGTTAATTGCTCTTTTGATGAGGAAATGGTCAGACAGTGCAAATAGCATTTACACATTCGTGTAATGACTCTAAATATCACCCATATTGTCAGAAACTTATTATATGCATTTAAGAATTGTAGAGTTTAGTAAAAATCCTTTATGGAAATCATGATTTGATTTACTGAAAATAGAAAAATGCAAACCTTCTGCAGGTATTGATACACTTTACTGTGAGCTCTTCAGTCCTTCAGCTTAAAGAATTTTCCTAAGAAGAACATAGACAAATGAATCTAAAGAACACATGAGGAATGATAGCTCAGTTTGTAATATTCAGAGTAAGAATTCTATGATTCTCTTCTGTAAATAAAATGAATGGACTGTGACTTCTTTTTCAGGTAGTGATACAATTTGTATTATATTACAGGCACATCTAGTGGAAGTGCGAATGTTGTACATGGAAAGTTAATACTTCTGTGCACTTGCTGAGAAAGGTTACTGTGTTCATGGAATAGTGCACTAAAAGCATACGTTAGGGTCATCCCCCAAATGCTACAACCACTCCACTCCAGGATGTGTATGACCGTTTTCCCCTCATGAACTCCAGCAGGTGCTCAGGCTGCTAATCGAAATATGGACCATCTGGGCCACAGTTACAGTTTTCAACCTCTGTGCCAATAAAACAGTCCACGTTTGTTCTTTCTTGATAAATCACTTTCCACATGTTTTCTATCCCAAACTAGATCATTGTCTTTATCCAGAAGTATTCCAAGATGCCACCGCTGCATTATTTGCAGATACGTAGACCACTCTGCTTCAAGTAATATTAATGGTGTTTATTACAAATCAAGTACTTTTTTGTGAAACTGATGTATGTAATATTAACTGTCGCTTTGGTCTCTACTATACTAGCTGTACAATCAAGAAAATTCAAATTCCATACTCAGGAGCACCTCAAGAATATTTGTAATATTTCCTATAAATCAGTAATTAAACTTTTTGTTGAAATGCATTGAGGAAAAAAATGTCTAGCTTTGTATGTAGAATCTTGCTTTTCCTTATAATCTCCATCAGACAGAATGCAATACAGAATAAACATCATTTGCAGAAAACAAAGTCATCCTGTTATGCAATATAATACTGAGCATGGCTGTTCTTTTCCATTCAAAATATTGTAATTCTTCTGTGTGCTTCAATGGATCGGCCTTAACTTTTCTGTTTGGAAACTTCATTGATATTTATTAGGATAAAAGGCTTGTTAGGATGTAATATTTGTTATGCTGTCATATTTATTTTATTTATTTATTTATTTTATTTTACATTTGTTGACCGGGCTAGTCCAACTGGATATATATCCGCACTACATGTGAAAAAAAAATATCACTGATATGTCACAAAAAGTTATTATAAAACAATATAAAAGTTTAAAAGTTTAAAAAAGAGAGATTACAAAGTCAAATCTAAGAACATATAAGATAAGTACAACAATTTAAAAAAAATAGGCTAGCTTTTAAGAAGTAACTCTCAACAATAGAAGTGTAAGTTTGAGCTCAGTGAAAAATTAATGTGGGGAGACATGCTTTCAGTCGGGATTAGTACAAGGACATAGCCATAGAGTTTTAAGATGTTCCTTGATATGAGTCTTGATTAGTCATATGTTGAGGTAGTTGATTCCAATGTTTACCTATGGAATTTGAAATTAATGCATCTCCAGCTTTATTGTAAGTTTTAGTTGAGGAAAGTAGGAGTTTATTAGCAGAGCGAAGTGTGGCTAAATTTTTATAAGGAGAAATCAGTCTAGCCAGGCTAGGAGTATTATCTGGGAAGTGAAGGGTCTTGTGAATGACTAGTAATTGTTGGTAGAGTATGTGGTTGTTAAGCTCTAGCCAGTTTAGTTGTTTGAGGTTGTGACAGTGGTGAGTTCTAAAGGAGTAGCAGTAATGAATCTGGCTATACTATTATAACAGGTAGAGAGTTTGCTAATATTATTTTTAGATAAGGAAGTATATATAGCTGAGGCATAGAAAAGGGTGGAAATCAGGTGGGTCTGTGCAATGTTTTTCCTGGCTGCTGGGGTAAGGAAGGGTTTAATTCTGTAAAGTGTCCCAATTTTTTTATTAACAGCTTTAATAGTAGTGTTAATATGGTCATCAAAGTTAAGATGATTGTCGATGGTAACACCTAATAGTCGTGTGGTTTTATCAGGGTTTATAACTGTAGCATTATTTGAGGAGATAGTGAAGAAAGGTATAGGAGATTTATTAGTAGGAGTAAAGAGAAGAAGCTTAGTTTTGGCATTAAGGAGAAGGCAGTGTTGCATAAACCATTTTTCAACGTTTTGGAAAGTTATTTGGGTGATAGACTGGAGGGAAGAAACATCTTTAGCAGTGCAGATCAAAGTCGAGTCATCTGCATATTGGATGCAGGTAGCTTGTGTCACATTCAAATAGAGGTCATTGGTAAATAAAAGATTGATCCTTGAGGAACACCAATATTTACTCCCAAAGCACTGATTGTTGCCTGTTTACTAGATAACTTCTAAACCATTGTAAAGAATGTGAGCTCAGAGAGAAAAGGTTAAGTTTATCAAGAAGAATATTATGATTAACCATATCAAAAGCTTTGATAGATCGATAAATAGTGCTGAGGAGAAACAATTATTATTGCAATTATTATTTATGGTGTCAGAGAAGGAAAGGAGAGCAGTGGTAGTGCTGTGGAAAGGTCTAAACCCATGTTGACAGTCAGCTAGAAGTTTGTTTTGAAGAAGATAGTTAAGAAATTGTTTGTGTATGCATCTTTCCATTATCTTAGCTAATGGGGACAGTAAGGCTAAAGTTGGAGAGCTCAGTAGAAGAGCCCCCTTTATGTAGAGGAATTATATGAGATATTTTCCAAATGGTGGGGATGTTTCTTTCTGAGATAGTCCTATTAATCAAAATAGATACCGGGAGATAGATGGCTTTTGCAGCTATTTGTAAGTATTCAGAAGGGAGTTTGTCAGCTGATGGGGTACAAGGTTTGAGTTTACTAAGAAGCTTGTAAATAATGGATGAAGAGACAGGTTGAATTTGAAAAGCTTTAGATGAGACTGGAAGGGTATGTTGTGGGGATACAGTAGGAATGGGTAATGAGTTAGCTAGGGTTAGTATGGCTTCTGTAAAGTATTTATTAAAGGCATCAGGGATTTGAGAAGCATTGTTGAGGTTATAGCCAGAAGGGATGGGAGTAGGCGAATATCCTGGTTTAAGGAGTTTATTCACACCTGACCAGAATTTTGAGGGTATTTTGATTGGCTTTTGTAGGTGAAGATAAAATTTTGTCTCTAATAGTATATTTCTTGGTGGAATTTCTTAATTGTTTGAAAAGGAGATGATCAGATGGACATTTCATTTAGCCCAGATTTTATTTCTAAGGATCATTTTTTCTTTAGTTTGTTTTGTTAGCCATGGGGCAGTCTTGGCTCTTAACCTGGTAGAGCGTAATGGGATCAAGAACTTGAAGGAAGGTTTTGTTAAAATAGGCCACTGCTTCATTAAGTTCAAGGTGTGTCAATGGTGACCAGTCACATGCTTGCAGTTCAGCAAGGAAGTTATCAGGGTTAAAAAATCTTTTTGAACGGCATATTCTTAGATTCTGGGTATTAGGATTATTTAATTTTTGTCTGAGGACATATGTAAGTACATGATCGCTAATGCTATCTGGTAGGGTACCAGGAGTATAGCTATTGTGATCCAGTCCAAAATTGTCTCTTTATGATTTGGTTTATGGATTCTAGTTGGAGTTATTAATTGGGAGAAACCATAAAGATTAATATGGTTGGTAGGCTGCAGGGATGAGCAGGTTTTCCAGTCAATGTTAAAATCGTTTCTTGGGGTAGGTGGATTGCAAGTGAACTGAGTAAGTCTTCTAATATTTGAATATTATTACCAGGGGGAAGGTACATGCAAATTATATAGATAGCTTTATTGTTGTTGATCTGAAGTTTGGTTGACAAAATTTCTGCTTTATTGCCTGTTAATGGAAGCTCATTAAAAAGGGTAACTTGTAGATTAGATTTATAAATTATGGCTATACCGCCACCTTTTTTCTTCATGCGATCATTTCTAAGTATGTTATAGCCAGGAGGGGTAATTTCCTGGTCTTGTGTAGAGGGTTTTAACCAAGTCTCTGTGAGACATAATATATCAAATGCATGTAGGTGAAGGAGTGCATGGAGGTGGTGAATTTTGTTGTTTATGCTTCTAATATTCAGGTGTGCTATTAGAAGGAGTTGAATGAAGAGGTGACAGGTTAAAATTTGTATCATATTCATTCATGATAGAGGGACCAGGATTTGGATGAATATCACCATGTAGGAGGAGGTGGTGATGGGAGAAAAATAGTGTTTTTAGAATTTTTAGTGAGATAGTAAGACTTTTTATTAAAGCAGAAGGTCATATGAGATATTCTATGGTATTTTGGTAGTAAATATTTGGAAGAGCAGGTAATGTTTCTATGATTAAGGGTACTGAAAAAAGAGGAAGGTAGAGTTTGTTGCAGATGAGGGTTTTGTTCAAATAAAGTATATATTTCAAATGAGGTGGTGTAGTAGGATAAAGAAAGAGAGGCTGTAGTAATAGTAAAGAGAAGGAAATGTAAGCAAACTGTTTTAAGTGATGGTGCCATAGTAGTGACTATCTAAAAGGGTAGTAAATGTTATAATGGATGTTCAAATTAGGAACAAGTAGATCAGTATTGAATGTGTGAAGTAGGGAGTAAAGAAGATTTATAATCAGAAATTATTATAGGAGATAGTTAGATTAAGTTCAATACGATGTAAATGTTACAAAGGTAGTTAGTGAAATTTAAAGTAGGGCAAGGTATTAAAGTAATATAAGATGAGAATGCAAGAGACTGTGTGAAATTGAATTTGGAAGTAGATATGAGTTGGTTAGTTTTAGAGTTGGAAGTAATAGATGGAAGGTTGAGATGGAGGGGATGGAAGAAAGAGAGATCAAAATTGAGGCACAAAAGGGCGAGAGCAGTGGAAGAGAAAACAATCAGGAAGTAAGTAGCCAAGGTAAGTAGGCTGGAAACAAGCTATGATGTGAAGATAAGGAGAAACAGTTTGGGTATAGGTACAAGGGAGGCTTAGAAGTAGAAGAAATGGTAAGGATAGACTCAGGATGGAGTGATATAGCAGTAAGAGGTAGATGTATGCAGAACTCTAAAAGGAAGGACTACAAGGAAAAGGAGATAGTCAAGGAAAACGCATAACACAGTTAGCAAAGGAAGAGAAACTACAATAGTTACAGAGAGAGAGCACTATAGGTAGGATGAGATAATAGAGTAGTTTCAAGGGAGAGAGCACTGTAGGTGGGTATGGAAGTACGAGTAGTCTAAGGGGTAATACTATATAGATAGTTCTCTACAGAACCAAGGAGACAAATTAAGGGGTAATACAGTTAAGGTAGCCAGGCAGGCAGGAAAAGCAAATAATACTAAAATGACACTCTTAAAAAAGTAATATCACAGAGACATACAGTATTAAGTTAGTGGTTTTATCCAGGGTGTTTAGTTAAACCAGCAGCTTTGGAGGGTGGAAAATTGCCGTCTTAGGAGTCCAAACAGAGCACTTCCAGGGGTTGAGAGTAGAAAAGGTACGTTATACCAGCTAGCAAAATGATAAAAATAAAAAGAAAAAATAAGCAGACTGTTAATAATGTAGGTTAGGATAAATCAGAACATCTATACATAAAACTAACCTTGTTTTACAAAAACATGTTGGCACACACAGTGAATATACAAACGATTAGGCATCTAGAATACAAGCATCAGACTAACTCTTTAAGAGTCAACAGATAGGCACCTTAAAACCTACAAACAATCCCTATCACAAAAATGTATCCATCAGCGACAGTCAGTGAAAACACATTTAGAATCCTCCGAGGTCAAAAAAGACTACAAACTCAACAGAGGTTACACCTACAATAAGAATGCAGTACCGCACATACTGCTGCCCTAATAGCATCTAACAGTCGCAAGCCCAAGTTAAATTGCTAAATCAACAGCTGAGAAGTGTACTATAAAAAAAAACTAACAGTTAAAGCAACATAACACATGCTTTGAGAATTGGGAAAGGTGTTAAATACTACTAGCTAAAATGATATCAAGATAAAGATAGTGGAAGATAATTAATAAAACAAACTAATCCCCTAAATCCACTACTAAAGCAAACCAGAATACTAAAAACACTCTAGCGACAACAGGATAGAGAATACTATACATTAGATAGCTAATTCAGTTAATGCGCAAAGCATTGAACTGGCACTGTTGGTAACCCCCACACACGTGGTACTTAAGAAGTATAGGCTCAAAACTATTGTAAAGCAAAAAGCAGAACACGGAAACACAGCCGCTAAAAATAATCCCCACATCAAGTACAAAAGCACAGGCTTACAGCGATACTATTGACTAGCAAGAAAACAAATAAAGCCAGACACAATTGACAAAAATAGCTCCCCACACCAGCAAATACAATACTAAGCTAACAGGACTGTTCAAGGCTAGCTCAGAAATATCTAAAGGTCTACACATAAACCAGTCGTTACCCTAGTAAACAGAGAGTCGCTAAATGCTAGAGTCATGAATCTAGCTTCCTATCCTAAAAACGCCAAACAAGTATGATCCTAGAAATAACTAACCTACGTAGAGCAGCATAACAGATACGACAGTCCAGGTCTTATAACAATAAACACTTACCAACCTTAAAAACAGACAACCAAGTATGCTAGGTGCTGTGAACATAAACATAATGGTTCCGTCTGTAACAGGTATGTTACAAATAACTAAAGCTCAGAAATGCAACATTACAAAAGGAACCGAGTAGGTATTAGGCTACTCTTAGATTAATATAAACAACTTATAAGGTTAAGTTCTAAACCTAACATTTGCCAGAAATATGTAAGGCATAACAATCAAACCTATCATCCACCAGCAGCCAAAAGCAAGATGGAACTACCCCCATTTAACAGTTCCGGAACGGAAATAGTAAACCAGGGGGCGGGCAGAAAAGTCTAATCGCACGTAGGTACTCAGCTGAGAGTAGGAAGAGACGCAAGGAGTCCTAAGATAATAGGGAATATGGGCATACAGGACATCAATAAAGGCAGCAGGGAAGTAAAAACTAATAACAAGGAAGATGGTCCAATAATACAAGGTATATAGTAAACTTATTCAATGTAACAAGAAAAAGGTCTTTAATAGATGTATTAAATGGCACTAGTGAAGGTGTCCTTATATAGGGTGAGGTTAAGCCTAGTGGCCAGAACTGGGGAAGTAAAGAATAGTATGGAAAATAAAGAGGAGGGGATAGAACACAGGAGAGTATAAGGTAATGGGAGAGGGGTACAATCCAGGTAGTGAGACGGAACCAGCTAGGACAAGTAAACAGTGGAATGGCCAGAGCAGACACAAAAGGGCGAGAGCAGTGGAAGAGAAAACAATCAGGAAGTAAGTAGCCAAGGTAAGTAGGCTGGAAACAAGCTATGATGTGAAGATAAGGAGAAACAGTTTGGGTATAGGTACAAGGGAGGCTTAGAAGTAGAAGAAATGGTAAGGATAGACTCAGGATGGAGTGATATAGCAGTAAGAGGTATTATGCTTTACTACATACCAATACCTGTAAAATTCTTTTACAGTTTTAATAAGTCACTTAATTTTATTGGTTGGGACATGATTGATATCTTTACTTAATATGTTCTATATCAATTTATCTATATACTTATGCAGAAGGTTAGTTTAGCTGAAGCCCTAAGACGAGTTTGCACTGAAGACTGTAATAGCAGAGGTTTCATGTTTTTTGCACTAGGGACTTTTCTCAATCTGTTTTACCATACTGCTAAAAAATACACTATTTTTATTTAGAAAATAAGTAAGCTGTTGTACTACATTTTACAATTTTTTCCAATGTGTCAAAATTAGTAATAGTAGTGTTCTCAGTCAAAAAAAATGTTCTGAACCTAGTAATATGACACAGAGGATTATAAGTGGGTCACTGATCGTAACCTGTTTATTATGCATTCAGAATATGGATGCCAAGAAATTCATCTTAAGCCAAGAAAAGTCAAAGCCATATTCCAAGCTAGTCTTTCTAAGACAGGAAGTGTCTGTCCAAAATATTCAAATTCAATTCCATGCCAGTCTTCATTATATAAAAACTATGTGCTATGGGTTGATCCATGGTTATATCTTTGAGTCTTTTCTGATTTACGTCTTTACGAATCCCCACCGCACCCCATTTTATTGTTTTAACTTGACTGTCTGGGTTTGTTATGATTTAATAACTGCAGCACGTCTGTTATAACCAGTCTGTACAATCTGACCCAGGTGCAGACAGTCTTGTTATCTGATAACTGTTCAGTGACCTGCTCAGTCACAATCACCATTTCTAAATATTTTGGCCTCTGGATTGACCCCTTCCTCATGGTTTTAGATCATGTTACTTGTATCTACACATCTAAAGCTGACTGCAAATTGTCTGCTCCATGAAATATCAGCTTCTATGAGACATGATCCAATAAACTTTATAGACACTATATAGACAAGAATATTCTGCTTCTTTGGCTTGCGTACATTTTTCTTGTTTTTTAAAGGGGGAGATGACAGTATCTCTTATCTTCAAATCAAACTAAATAAAATACATTGATTCATTTCCCTATTATACAATTATCATACAGTTATCATATCCTCCAGGTGCTCCGGTTTCCTCCCATATCCCAAAGACATGCTGTAGGTGGATTGGACACTCTAAATTGGCCCTAGGCATGAGTACATGCATGTGTGCCTTCTGTGGAAGGTTAGGTGCCAGGCTGGCAACTCAACACCGTAAAACTCCACTGCCAATCATGAGCAGACAGGTGATCTGCTGTGATGACCCCTAACTGGGAAAAGCCGAAAGAAGAAAATCTACAGCATAATTATCAGGATGAGAACACTGTCTTAATGTTTAACTTTTCTCTTTTAAAAAAGCATTATCCATAAGTTAATAATCTTATTAGCTCTTGGCTAGTGTATGCTACCACCATGTTTCTTTTTTCTCTTCAATTATCAGGCCCTCTGTAAAACTGGAAGTAACAAATGGTATCCCTTGACATTTGGAAATGTTGTTGTGATCTCTGTCTGTATATTTTGATTAACTTAATGTTCACTTGTATATATTGCTGATATGATCTTTCTTTGCGTACTGTTCTATTATGCACAAAATACTGCTCAATAACAAAGTCTTTACTTTACATTATGTATTATTATCATTGTCTGTTGTATTAATTAAGTGGACCTTTTCTCCCCGGACCTCTGCTGTAAATGGACCTCGTCCAGTCGGACCATCCCGGTTAACAAATGTAAAATAAAAGTAAAATAAAAAAAAAATAAAATAAGTGCTTCATCGATATAGAATTGTCTCTATAGTATTTTGTACACATGAATCAAAAACTTTTAGACTTGACTTATTGTACACCTTGTCACAACACAATTCAAGCGAAATTTGGACGCGTGGATGGGAAATCGCAAATCTCTCCTGTGTCCCTGCTAGACAGAGGCACAATAAACTAATCTTAAAAGGGTACCTTCTGTGACATACTTTACAGAGGCACAGTAGGCTAATCTAATAGGGAGGTGGAAGCCAAATACACTCTGGCTAGGCTTATAAATGCCCTAGGGCAGATAGCCTAGTATCTACCTATGAACCTATGAACCCATTAAGATCTAGGCCAGGATTTTACACAGTCCTACAAATGTCTAAAATCACTTGAATGTGCTCTATTCTTCAGCTGAATAAAATAACCCAGCATGCACCTTCTTGTTATTTCCAAAGGATTTATAGGTTTCCATGGCTACAGAGCTCCCATACAGCCTTTCTGACATAATATTTTTCTTGCATCTTTAATCAAATGTTGTTCTTTTTTTTTTACCTTTCCTTTCATATTTTTCTATATTCCTCTAATTTTGATTTTTATTTGCTCTATAGTGGTTACTTAATATTACTATATCCATAAATTAATGCCAGCAACTTACATTTTAAGACTAATGTAATATTATCTACCTCAGGTTTTAAATATCATTCTTTGAGTTTTATAGTGTACAGTACTCAAGACAACTTAATTAATGACTTTACTGACTATAGTGTAGCTTTGTGCAAGTTGTACATAAATGACTACTTACATGTAACTTAGAATTAAGATACAGTTGTATTGTTTGAGCATATGCATTATGACTTGGCTTCTATATTTGAACCCAGCTAACTTGAAACAAGAAAGTAAAAATAGACCACACAACTCAAAATGCCAATTTGGAAAAGGACACATTGTTTATGTCACCTGCTCTATGATGTTCTGGAATAAATTCATATTAATTTTTTTATAACACTACCTTATATAAACATATACTGATTCTTTACACACTCTGTGATGGGTGTGTTTTTCTTAATAATCATTTTGATGTTTATTGAATATATTGTCCAGTGCTGGCATGGTTCTTAGAAAAAAAATGGTCATTGGACAAATTCACAGTCAACGTAGATTATGACAAAAACAGAATATATCACAGGAGACACTGAACAATAATCATATTGAAAAAAAAATAATTGTGAGCATTCTTTTTTGGCTTAGGTTTATTGCTAACTTTAGAAATCTCAGACATTGGTTGCAGCAATGGATCAAGAGAATTGTCAGGCACACTTAGTGTATTCAACTCTGTACATTTTTTCTTGAACATTTCTCAAAAACATTATCACAGAACACAGAGTCCTCTCTAACTTAAGGTCTGTGACATAGACCTATATGTAGCATATTTTCAGATATGAATGCTCCACTGAAACATTCTTTATATATGGTTATAGAAAAAGAAAGTTGAAAATAAAGTGTATGTTTTTTGTTTATATAACTTATATGGGGTAACATTTGGAGAGATATGCATATTACTTTTAGATGAGATGGATAGAAGGTGAGACGTCTAAGTGCAACATGGGAATGTCTGGTAAACTCTTTTCCTAAGGACTAACTTGCTTCCTAGCACAACTGACAATTTATTTTATTATTTTATTTTATCTGTTTATTTACATATTTATGTATATTTATTTTACTTATTAATTTTCCTACTGTATCATCCATTTCTGAGTGGAATATGCCCTTTTAACAGTAATTTTTTGTGCGCATCGAGTAGGGCAGACACACCACTTCTGTATGTCTCTTTCCCCTGAGGTTGTTCACATAGCAGGAAAGCTAAAATAAATGTGAACTCTTTTTTTGTTGAGAAGTTATCTATGCATGGCATGAAAATTACTTTTTTTTTTCCAATCAGAACAAGTATCTGGCTTTAAATGGAGGTTAAATCTCTGCTGGACTATACAACACAATCCTTCTAGAAAAGGTGAGTGGGCATTAGATATTTTATCTTTGTCCCCCCCACCCCTCCATAGTTCATTCCTCCAGTGCAAACACTGCACTTTGAAGCCAAGGTTACTTATGGCACACTGAGCTGTCCTAAGGCCACACCAATGGTCTGCTCAAAGAGTGACCATACTTATGTAGGTAGCATAAGGGCTCAGTGGCAGATCTTGGACAACTGCAAGGTCTTTGATTCAATTAATAATTTCTACCTATTGCATGTGTGGATTTCAAACATTTTTCCAAAATTTATTGGGATTTTCTGTTTTTAACTCCAGTCAGAAGTTACCTGAATATAAAAAAGACATACTGGTCTATTGGCTACAACAAAATTGTCCATATAAATAAATACACTTATCTTTATTGTCAAGTTTATAGTTGTGAAGTGTCTATGGACAACCCACTTACAATATTTTAAAAATTATAACTAATTGTCTAAATAATTAAATGAAGTCAGATTTTCAATGAATGTGTGGCAGTGCAGAAGGCCATGCTTTTCATTAAGAATGTGAATAGGCTTGGATAAACATGGCAGGGATATCCGTTGTCACCACTTTTATCTGTGATATATTTAGAACCCTTGGCTATATTAATCAGTAAATCATCATTGGCAGGGTATGACTTGTATGGGAAAAAGGTGAAAATATTCCTTTTTGCAGACAATGTTTTGATACACTTAGCAAGACCTGATGACAATGTTTAGTGGTATTCTCCCTGCTACAGAAGTATGAGGGGAATAGCAGATTAACAAGTGAATCTTCTTCTTTCAGCTTTTCCCAGTTAGGGGTCGACACAGCGGATCACCTGTCCGCTCATGATTGGCAGTGGAGTTTTATGGTGTCAAGTTGTCAGCTTGGCGCAAACCTTCCACAGAAGGCACACACACACACACCTAGGGCAATAAAAGAGATGCAGCAACTAGTAGGAAATTAATATTGAGGGTATATATAGGAATTACCATACCACTGGGAAATCAAGAGCATTCATTACCTAAGATATGGACTAGGAGACTGGGTAGAAATTTTATCAGGGAACAGTGGAAGGACATAGTTCTAATGAGAAGGTATGCATCTAAGTTCTGGATCTTTGCTTGGGAATGTTTACACAGACACTTTTAGACACCACAGAGATTACATCAAATGTATCTCATTGCACTAATCTGTGAGGGAAATGTGAGGAAGGTATGGAAGGCACAGTGGAGTACATAATCTGTGACTGCAAGGAGTTGGAAAACTTGGATGTGAGTTGTAAGTCGGGTTAGCACTAGTGACATAAGGAAGGGTGCAGCTCGCTAAAGACCATTTACTTTGGAACTGGGTTCCTGAGATTAAAATTTAAAGGTAGGAATAGGGCTTTTGATGACAGTGGGGAAAAGATTATAACACAATGATGGAGGAGAAAGAGTAGACCAGAATGGGGGGGGGGGTACTAGATGAAATGAATGAAATTAAAAAGATGGAGTTATGGAATGGTGAGAGGAAGATAAGTTTCCATGGACCAAGGACATTTTAGGCAAGGTGGAAACTGCTGGACACTAATTATGATAGTAATAAAGATGTAAGGATTATGATACTAGTAGGGTAAAGTACCACTGTGCCAGCTGTCAAGCAAGAAACTAAAGGGTGATAATATATTTTCATTGTTAATAGTTTTCAAAGGGGAGTAAAGACAGGGGTTACCGAATTAGAGCAAGTATTGTTGTTTTAACATTATCGTTAGTCTAAGTTTTGGTTCATTAATGGTTCCTATGACAAGCAGAAAATGGGTTGTAAATATTAGATCATGCCAGGAGCTGATGATAGCAAATGAATAAGCCAAGGTGAAGAAGAAGCGTAATAGAGATTAAAGCCTTGTCATCAGTTGAAGTTGCATGTATGAGGGATTGGTAAATAGTAGAATATGGGAATGGAGTAAATGTCCTATGACAATGTGAACTGTTAAGTTTCAAAGCATTGTAAACCTTGGTTCTGAGCTGAGCTGTTTGCATTAAGGGAATGTTGTAGTTAAACAGTCAGCCTCTGAGGTGACAAATAAAGTGCACTATACATGAAGACTGCACATTAATTGTATTCATATGCTTGGTTCATAAATAAAATATTTTTGCAGTAAAAAAAAAAAGAATGTGAATAGGCTGACGTTCCTGAAAATTGATTTGCCTCAATTCAGAGCCTTATTTACATGTTCAAAACAACAGACTATCCTCATTTTGAAATCAACCACAGCAAGTAAATGGCATCCTTCAGTATCCATGAAGAATATGATGATATGCTACTGGTCACTCACTGCTTTTTAGAAATGTGTAATGCTAAAACTTTTTACTTATAGCAGTGTGCATTCTGTATTGTATTCTTCAAGCAAAAAAACTGATGTACCTTCTCAGTGAAATACATGAATACTTTACGCAATAATTCACTGTTCAAGATTCATCTAGGCACTCTGGTTATGCATTGTTTTAAAGGTAACAGTAATCTGTTTGATCCATCAGTCCCTTATTACTGGACATTCTGAAACACAAGTGAAAAAAAGACATATTCATAATTAATTATGGCATAAGAAACCAAGCAAACACATTCTTTTCATGAGGCATAGGACAGAAAGTCAGTTAAACTCAATACTTAAATAATATAAAGGTTTTTATTTCTAATATGCAGATATATAGAATTAGGGCCTGAATATTTGGGACATATGAGTAAATGTGGAACTGTCTGCTCAGATTTTCCAGTAGCATTTCCTCAAACATGTTGAACATTTATTACATGACTTTGATCTGTAATCTAAAATCAGCCTAGGTTTTCCTCATAACACCAGCTTCCACAAGGTCAGCTACAGGGAGACAAGGATATATACCATCTCCACTTTCTCACCAGGTCCCCTGGCAGCTGCAAAACAGAAAGCCTGAAAGATTATTTTCTACAAAATCTGCAGACAATAAAACCTGCAACATTAGATGTGGAACAAGTACAATAATTTTAGAGGCCATTTCACTGAGCAAAAATCTTAATCCTGTAGTGTTTGTTTTCTATGAAGTAAATGCAGGCATTTATTGATGAATGATTGCTAAAGTATATAGTAAGTCATGGCCATAACACACCTGGATGGATGCCTATACATATTATGCCTCAGTTTATCAAATGACCATTTCTTCCAAAGTGAAACATTTTTCCATATTGCATTGTGACTTTGGGGCATTCAGTATTAAGTGAGGAGCTGTAAGGGTAATACCATCTGCATGCAGCTTGTGGAGGATTATCCCTTCCACTTCATACAGTCTTTTAAATGTACTTTTTGATTAAATGGTTCTTTGCCAAACTGTTATTAATATATTACTACCCAGTGTTGTGCTAGCTACTTATAAAAGTAATAAGTTAGTATCACTAGTTACTTTTAAGTGAAAGTAATATATTACTATTACTTATTACTTTTCTAAAAAAGTAATACATTACTATTACTAGTTACTAACTAAAGTAACTAGTTACTTTTGAGTTACTTTTACACAAGTATAGTTTATCAATTGTCATATTCTGATTTATTCACATTATTTGTGTTTAAGGAATACATGCTTACTGCACATGAATATGTGTATTTTTAAAGCTGTAGACACCGTATTACAATAAAGATAAATAGCATTTTACAGTTTACAAAGTCCCGCAGACCAGTCTTTATAGTCAGTCACAATTTAATACTTCAACCCAAGTACACACAGCCAGCAACACAAGACCCATAACAAGTTACAACCCATCAAATTTTCAATAACATACAACATACATTAGGCTAAAGTGCTAATCTGACAAAAGTGAGTCCGAGGACATAAAATACTTACAGAATATGTCATAAATGTCTAACAAAATTACTATCATAACAAAGTCAACCAAAATATCACTATATATAACTATTCACATCACAATGACTAAACAATCACTGCACATTTTTATTGGCTCAAAGAAGGAGCAACTTTTCAAAGTGTTCATCGGTGGGTCCATTTTTTCTTGCAGTCAGCACTTGTCCACCAAGACTGAACAGACGTTCAACAGGTGCACTAGATGGCAGAGGTGTATTAGTGATCAGAAATATCTTCTTGACTATAGGGTAACTGTTGAGAGAAGATATTTCTTTGGAAGGTTCAGCCAGATACAGTTCCATCTGAGAAGATATGCTGACACTGGCTGCTGTCGATTCTTTGAAGATGAAGAAGCTGTCCTCAGCAGTTAGTGCAGAAGCTTAATTTGACCCATGCTCAGGTTCATCCAGTTTTTGCATGGCATCAAGGAGCATTGCCTTGCCTCTGAGTTTTTGCTCTTCGCTGTCCATCCATCGCAAACTGAACTGCGGATGCACTATGCTAGATAGAATGAGCTCTTCATGCTCCAGAAGGTGATTGAACCAAGCCTCAATGCCTTTAAGAAGACCATCAACTAGTGGCACAATGAGCTTCACAGACTGCCTGACTTTGGACAACTTGTTTTTCAAGCACATAATGGTGGGGATCAGGATTCCCATGAAGGATTTCAGCTCTGACTGCAGGATGTCCAGAGCCATTGAGGGGGCTGCATTCCTTGCACAAACTCAGCAACAAAGGTTATTTCAGCAGGCCTGAAAATGGCAATTGCAATCTCTTCACATATCGCATTCAGCAAGCCTTCACCCAGAGTTGAAATGCAGTGAATTCTCTCCATCACATCGAAAGTGGAATTCCATCGTGTCGCATTGGGAAAAATCAGTTCCAGATCACACTTATCACAAACCACCTCAGCAGCTTGGGTGCTGTGACTAGCCTTGTTCCAAGCAGCATAGCATTTGGCCATGGTGCTTCACATGATCTTTTTATACTGTGCATCATCACAAGCAGATTCAGCATCTTGCACAGCAACTAGAATCAATGTATGTGCTGCACATCTCAGATGGGGAGGCAGTGAATAGGTGCTCTCACTTTGCCCTGACTGACTCAGCACAGCTGTCTCACTGTTGTAAATCACTTCACCATCACCATTGTCATCCTCATCTTGGGACAGAATGCTTGCAGTCTGAGATCTTTCACATTCTGCAAAGACATTGAAAGTGTTTACAAAATTGCTGCCATTGTCAGTAATTGTCGCACACACCTTTTGATCTGTCTTGTACTTGTTGTGAATGCTCTCAAGAGTTGATGCTATGTGATTGTATGTATGCCTCTCCTGTATTCTGCAGCATGACAAAGCAGCTGACTATTGTTGAAGTGTGTCACCGTTGATCCAGTTTACAGTGACGCCAAAGAAACTACGATTCCGATAGGTCCAAATGCCAGCTGTAGTGCAAACAGTTGAAACACTTGCTAACTTTTCCATCAGATTCTCCTTCATATCACTGAACTGTTTCTCCACCTGTTTTACAAGAGTTTTCCTGCTCATGACCACCTTTCCTGGCTGCAGGCCAGTTACAAGATTGATGAAGGATGGCTGCTCGACAACGCAGCAACACTGCATGTCATTCACCACAAAGTCAATGATCAAAGTATCCACCTTGGACTGTGTGACATGACCAGAACCAATGAATACTGAAATAAGACGGCTGTGTTAATGATTTCTTGTCTGACTTGTCAGGCCCGGAATCAACTGCTTTCCTTTTCAAACTATTTAGCTTTCCAAGTGCGATAGGATGTGATGTCTGAAGATGCTTTTTTAAATTCGACATACTATATGCTGAAGTTCTGTAGGTCTTCTTTGTCAGTGGACATAGCTTACATTTCAAATCAATATTTTTTCCATCATTTGTAATTAGGTCAAAGAAGTCTGTGTAAATGGATCATTCAAATGAATTTCGACTTTCCATCTCTGAGTGAAAGCACTAAGCAGAAAAATAAACAGATGCGCGTGGAATAACTATTTATTGCAAATGTTTTATTTTATAACCTCTGTCAAAATGTGGCTCTGATTAGCTGAAGCTTAAAATAAAGGGATTGCCAGAAATACAAAAAAAAAAAGAAAATGTTAACTGTATAGAACTTTTTTTTTTATATAAACATGAACCTAGTTTTCTTTAATAGCTGAATAAAACACTGATTTTGTATCTGAAACACCTAAATAGTCTAAAGAACAGCATAAACAACTGAAATGCTGCAAGAGGAAGCTGTTCTGTTAGAAAAATAAGCGAAGCCCTGTCTTTTGCACTGGCCATGGATATGGTTTCCCCTGCAAAAACTTTTCTACAAAAAAGTCCCTCTTCGGGCATTTGAAAAGGTGGCAAACCCATTACTTACTTGCTCTGCCTGTAGCCTCAGTTTCAAAAATAGGTCTACATATAACCAAATATCCAAATTATTTTGCCCCAAGGAATGTATGATGTTTAATTAACACAATATACATTACAACAACTATATTACCAGTAAAGCAGATCAAAAATGGCCATACATAGTAAAAGTCACTTTTTTTGTACCACTTCAAATCACCAGTGGCCATTTACTTCCTTCAAGACATGCAGGGGAGGAATTCAACTGCCTGTCACCAGGGGGGAGTAAAAAGACAACTCCGTCATTCTTTAAATGGCTTTTCTGCTGGACTTTGTTGTTTTAAATAACTAAGTATATTCTACTCACAACAGAGTTTGTGCCACCCGCTGCAGCCGCCCCTCCCCTTCACAAAATAAAATATACCTTTTGTGGGGATTTTTCCAATCATAGTACCTGGCTGTCAGTCCAAAGACAAGTGCTCCAGATTATGTGGAATGCTCTGCATTAGACCATAAATGAACCCACTGTTCTGCTTTGAATAGCTTTGGCTCCGCTACACAACTTTTGATTGGTTCATATACCACAATTACTGCCAATCGGCATCAGAGTCTCCCAAGAGCAACCCTTCCTGCGGCAACCCCCTACCCCCCAAAAGCAGCCCCATACCCAGCAATTCCAGGGTTCCATTACTTGGCTATTTCTCCCCACTTACCATAAACACTATTCAGACCTGTCAGTGTGCAGACTGCTTTCTTTCTTACTTCTACAATGATAACAGATATTGAAATAAAAGAGTGTAAACACTGATAACTATTTGCTAAAGAAACAGTACAGTCTCACAGTGAAAATAGACTTAGCATGACCATGTAAACATATTTGCCCTTGAAACTCACATTCAGTGAAACAGCACTAAAATTCACATTCAAAGAAAATGCATCTGGCCAGTGGAGGACATCCACACAACAGACCACTCTAATACAATATGCAGAGAATTCCACTCTCACTTGCACATCTGAAACACGGTACACCTCCAAAAAGTTATTCAGGAAGCTTTAACAGCCACCAAAACATGGCTTTGTAACTCATAACTTAAGCTCAACCTAAAAAAAGACCAAACTACTACTTTTTTCCCCAAATCTCTTTGTCATGAAAAAACAAAATTTAAATGTCCTCTCTTTTGATAATACAACTATTGAAGTCACTTCTCGTAGCAAATTATTAGTAGTGATTGTGGATGATAATCTTACATTCAACCTGTATATAGAAAACTGCATAAGAAAAACTCATCAAAAACTAGGAATGCTTTACAGAGCCAAAAACTTTCTCACCGACACAACTAAAACTACACTTGACACTACTAATTCCCTCCCCACACTTCTTTATGGTGCTTTCATCCTCACTAACCACCAGGTTTCACAAAAATTAAAACTTGAACAATGCAACAATAACGTTGCTAAATGAACTCTGCACTGCAAATGGTATACCACATGCTCAGAAGTATTCATGCACCTCCCATAGGCAGTAATTGCAGAGTTTACACAGCTGCAGTAGGGTGGAAGCAAACTAGGGCACACTCTCTGGCAGCAGTATGATGCAGCACCAGCAACCTCTATATGCTCATCTGCCATGAGCATAGGACAGACTGAGCCCATGGAAGGCTAACAGGGGTCTGTGAATGAGGAGAAGAACTGGTGACAGCTGATGGTCAGCTGTGGGAGGACAGGAAAAATAAAAAGTAGATGTAATGTATTTGTGTGGTTTATATTTATGCATTTTTATACTGCGGTGGTGGTGCTGCGGTAGTGTTGTCGCCTCACAGTATAATGTTGTCCTGTTCGATTCTCAGCTAAACGTCTTCTGTGTGGTGACATGCATGAATGGGCGTACCTTTGTGGAATGTTGTGTGTCAGGGCTGGCAGCTCGGTATGTAAAAATCTACTGCCAATCATTAGCAGACCAGAGTTCCACTGTGGCGACCCCTAACCGGGAAAAGCCGAAAGATACAACAACATATTTATGTTTTATTATGCACACAGCCTATGAAGTTTATTTTTATATGTGTGAATGGCATTGAGTAATTGATTTGGCTATGATGTTTGAGTAGTTGAAATATTTGGTTGTGCACATCAAGTGCTGTGAAATGCTTGAGGAGGTTGATACATTGGTAGTGAAATACAGACTGTAGCCAATAAAGTTATTTTTCATACTTCTTTTTCAGCATGCATTGTTTACACAGGACACACATATACACATACAGAGTGGCAAAAAGTAAAGCAAACCTCAATGAATAGTGAGTTTCTAAAGGGAAAACTTAATATATGAACAAGCTCACTAAAAAACAAAACCAGCTGCTTACAGCACTAAATCCACAAGCTGGAACACAGATCCTTTCATAATGGCACAATTTTCTTTTACTAACTAGTAAAATTGACAGGAAAACTGCTATAAGAAGTTCAAAGAAGCTGGCATTAACTACTGCTGTAGTTATCTGGTTCTCCTCTACTTGCTAAACTAAATTTGCATTTTAAATGTATCATATATGCAGCATCACCCATTTGGAACCTGTGTCTACTGATTTTGCCATGTTGATGACACTGTCTTCTTCATGTAGACCAGGTCTAACCTACTGGCCTCAGTGTGTGTTACCAAATCCTGCTTTCTCTTTGCAGAGCAGTAGAGCTTCAGTTGTTCAGTGCTACCTGTTCTAGCAACTATCTCAGGTGCCAGATTTGTTATTCAAAATTGGTTTATCTGAGAGTCCATAGGACTCGCAGCATCTACTCCTAGCTCAGACTGTGACTAGACTTGTGTCGACTAAATACACTGAGCTGAGACTGTGTTAATAACTGCATCTTTTAAACTAAACTGCCCTTCCAACACCAAGCTAAGTATAGCATACCGCTCAAAGTGGAAAAAGGGGAAATATTTTTTTTTCATTTCTATGTTTGTTTGTTTGTCTTTTCGGCTTTTCCCAGTTAGGGGTCACCACAGCAGAACTCCAGTCCACTAATGATTGGCAGTAGATTTTTCTGGTGCCAAGTTGCCAGCCCAACACTTAACCTTCAGCGAAGGCACGCCCATTCACACATGTCTTTCAGAGGCCACTCAACCATGGGGAGGACATGCAGACTCCACACAGAAGGCACTCCAGCCAAGAATTGAACAGGAGAACCTCTTGCTGTGAGGCAACAACGCTACTGCTGTACCACCACGGCTACTATGTGCATTCCTAAAAAAAGATCAAGAATACTAATGAATGGAGTAGCAAAACAATGAGGGCCAGATAAAAGGAGAATGGGGGGGGTTACTGAAAAAGAAACTAGTATATTTCATATATTAAAGAAAGAAAATGCCATCTGTACATAGGTGTAGAAGAAATTGTTTCTCTGTCTTAAGGCATCAGAGATGTAATAACAATGTCTCCTAGGTTTTCTTTTCATCATTTGAGCTAACTGTCTGGCTTAAAGTTAGTAATAAATCAATTTGAGATGTATGTTGAGGAACTGTAATTATTGGACACACACCAGGCTTCTGACTTACAGCTCGTGTTATTAACTATTTTACGTACTTATTGTGTATGCTGAATACTGGCCATTCCTGAGCATAGTACATCTCTTGAGACTCAACTGGTATTGATTGCTTCAGTAGTTTCCGAATTAGTTAGCAGTATATTACAAATTTACAGCTGTCAGTTTAGCATTGCAAATGAACCTTGAGATAATGCACTTATAAAGTAAATGGCAAGACTCTGCAGATGGGAGTACATAGAGACAGGACTGTTGCACGTCAGATGCTTTAACACAGTGGTAGTAAAGCCTACACAGAATGGCAACAGGGAACTGAAGCTCTCTCTACTTTATTTACATGCACTGTATGTACCAAAATTTCTTATCTATGTACTTAGATTTGTAACAGGCTGCAATACAGCACCTTATTTATTTTTCCTGCTGGATTTTCAGTTTTTGCTTATTTTTCTCTCAAAATAACCATAAACTGCAACGCGGGAAAGGGAAAGCAAGCAACCACGAACTACATTAATCAACCACAAGGCGCCAACAAGGAAATCTCATTCTCTTCTTTTTTTTAATAGTGGGTGGCGTGCATCCATGCGTATGACACACACATGGTCCTCCTTAAAGGTGAACACTCCACAGTGTTAAGAATGTTCTTTTTTTCCTCTCGCTCCACCAGCAACGTAGTTGAATTCAATCAAAAGTAATACAAAAGTAATTGAGACTTGCGTTACTAGTTATTTAAAAAAGTAACACATTATAATTATTGTGTTACTGTATTGACAAGTAACTCAGAATATTGCTAGTTACTTAAAAATGTAATATATTACAGTAACGCATTACTTTTGTAACGCATTACTCCCATCACTGGGAATGGCTATTTTAAATTCAGTGTGAATGTGAGGAACATGTTAACATCTGAGTTGGCACACGTGTAATGCACACAGTGTTCTTAAAAGAGAAGAGGCTGCCACCATGGAGTAGAGATGCCGTGGGTATTTTTTGTCCTGCAAAGTCTCACATACAAAAAAGTCTCAATTTGGGCATTTGAAAAGCTAGCAGCATCAAGTAGTGTAAATAGTTGTGTAACAATTTTTTACTGCTAGAGGCAGGTTCAAAGCAAAAAAAAATAAGAAATGATAAAAGTCTCATAACAGGGAGACATTTTAAATAGCAGTTTTAATCAGAAGCCCTAAAGTAGTACGCTGATAATAAAATTGGCAACCATTCATACAAAGTCCTATATTATAAACAGTACCTCTAAAACTTACAAGAGACAAATTATTCCCAGTCTTGTAACATGCCTTGACAGTGCTGTCTCAGCCAGCCTCTAGTAGCTATTATGTTCGATTGATAGTGCTTGTGACCAATACACTAATAGATAGTTTGGGTTGTTTCTTTGAATGTGGTGGTGGGGACATTAGATAGAATTGGGAGACTGGGAGTTCTAGCCTGGCATTCAGGAAGTTAGGAGGAATGTATTATTGTTGACATGTAGGGCCGTTTTCACCATATGGAGGTAAATATGAAAATGGACAATTGGTATTAACTGTATTTTATTACTTGTGGATTGTGTCTCCTTGGAGGTCAGTTCTTTTGGAGATGCAATGAGACTTTCATTTCTAGGCATATTCATAGGAATAAGAGGTCCCCAGTAATGTTGGGGAGTTAAAGACTGACATACTATCTGTAAAGGTGCAGCATTTTGCTTTACGTATGCTAAAAGCAATGGTGTATTGCAAGGAGGTGTCCTTAAGTATGCACAGTTCTAGCTAACGCAGGGTTGTGTATTACAAAGAGCAGTGTATCATACAGTAAACCGGGAAGGGGGCAGAAACACTCAGCAGCAAAGACCCCCTTTTTTTGGTCACTTGATATCTGCCCCGGCAGGTCTCCCGATCTGTGATTTTGCAAAGTAATGCAAAAGTAACTAGTTACTAGTTGCTAAAAAAAAGTAATATATTACTATTACTTCATTACTGTTTTGAAAAAGTAATGTGTTATATTACGAGTTACTCAAAATTGTAGTATGTTACAGTAACATGTTACTTTTGTAATGAGTTACTCCCATCATTGTTACTACCATACCCACTGCATGTCAATGATCTCTTTCAACATTTTTGTATGATATTGCCTTCTGCCATAAGAACTTATTAAAGAATCTTATACATCTAACGGAGAACCTTTCTCAGACTCAGACATTTTATGTTACCACCGGAAGTGTCTGTACAGAGAATGAAATTATAAAAAAAAATTATATTATGCTGCACAGTTTGTGCTATTTGACATGATTCGCTTGCTTGAGTGGTACAACATAAGAATTTGCTACACACTAAATAGGTTTTACCGATCAGGACATGCAGAATGGCCTCTTTAACAGAGTGTTAATTAGACTATTGCTCCTCCCTGATTCTAAATGTATTCCATAATCACCCCTCTTTCTCATAATCCCAGGAAGTTCATACCTAGACTGGGTACAAATACCCTCAAATGTGGTTCAAAGATGCTGCTCATATTTGGGTAGAACAGTCCTTCATTACCTGCCATGCAATAATATTACATAAAGCTTGTATTTAGGTAGGACTGTCTACCATTTTCCCATTCTTGTTTGGATTATGCAATGTTGAAGTTTAGAATAATTCTGGCCCAACGTCTACAGTCTATTAGTATTGTATAATTTCTGTGTTTGGGATAGACATCCTACCACCCCAGCAATGTACTACAGAAGTCACGCCTGAGGCAGACCACCATCTCAAATCCTTCAAGCTGTTCTAGAAGAAACTGTTTATATTAGTGCACTGCACTAGTCTGTCCTGGGGCCATTATTGTTTAGTTTGTTCTTGTTCTTTTTTCCACCAGAGAAGAAATCTAGGTTATCTTTTATGGAGACAACATTAAAGTACTGATGTGTGAGAAATTTATCTCACCAAGGCAAGTTACAGAACTTTGCTGACAGTCTTAGCATTTTTGTCAATAAACATCGTGAATCTGAGGCACATGTTAATTCTCTGGTAAGGAAATGTTGCAGCACTAAGTATGTCTTGTGTTATATTACTTCCAGAAGTAAAGGTATTAATTCCTATTTACATTTAATTATTACCAACAAATTGAACACAGAAGATGGCTAACCTGCATTTATAACTCAACAGCCTTGAAAAGATTGTAAAAGCTACAAAGAACTTAAACTAGGCAGATATCTGAGGCACATCACACAAAGTAGAAAGAAAGCCTAAAAGCTGTCAGACTCTACTTTATTTTAAGCAGCTTATTTAGGGATGAGATTATGTTAATATAGAAATGTGTTAACAACAAAGTTTTAACATCTAACTTTGCTGTGGGCTTCTGGGAAAAAACATCAACTACAACCTATAAACAGCCAGCTTGTGTTACAGTTATATGCCTCTCATTGTTGCCATGTGTTTAATGCCTTATGTTTTCTTAAACTGTGTTTCAACGCCTGGTCTTGCCCAACTGTATGCACACATTATATAATATCCACACTGCCCACTAGCCCTCCCTCATATTGAATCTAATTCATAAAGGCTATACTACCTGCATGTGGGCAGGTCCCAGTGAGGGGAATTTATGCAACTCCATCTTTGTACAAACAGAAGAGGTACTCCTTCTGAATCCTGGGATCCCCCTTCCTTGTTACTCTTCTCTGCAGTTATTCAGCATAAAGAGGAGTGCTCTCGGTGATAAAACACAATAAAGTAAAATAAAATAAAATAATATAGCTGCACTGCATAGTTGGAAAAAGCCCGTCAGCAACAGGGTTCTTGCAGTATAGATAAATCGGCTACCAAAACCATACTTGTCACCCCTCCCCCCACTGGGGTGTTGCTGAGCTTCTAGAATGAGAGCTTGCACAATACCAGACCTTCCCCATTACCATATTATAGTAAGGACCCTAGTTCCACCATGATGACAAATTAGAGAAACAGTTCAATGAACCTGTACTGCAAATGATGTCATAGCACTGCAAAATGGAGAAAAGCAGCTTTGTAAGGTATAATATGCCTTACTAAGTGGCTGACAAATCAATGTGTTGCTCCCTGTTGTGCAATTTGCTTTTATGCTGTACATTTTTTCCCTCAGATGACACACAAGAACACTTAATTCATAATGTTCACTATGCCCTCCAGTGTGCCATTCAATAAACCAGCTACATGTTTTGAACACGACTACTGAGTACTTTGATTTATGTCTATGAATCTTGGTACATAAAGGAAGTGTATGAAACATAAGAGTACAAGATACATGCATGCATGATTTCAGTGTTTATGAATGCATGGACTTGTTAATAATCAAGAATATCAAAGTCACTAGATACATCTGGTATCCTGTCTGAAAAATCCAACATATATAAAATGTAACACCAATAAAGAATTTAATTTTTAATTGAGGAATCTTCCTTCATAACCTCTAGAGATATGGTTCAGCTGGCATTAAATAAAACCAAGAAGTGACAGCCACATGAGCCTTAGCAACACTCCCTGTAGCTTTTCATGTAATACTTAGTGAAGCTGTCATATAATAAAGCACAGGAATAAATATGGCAGAATCAAGAGGATGGAGAGGAATACTTTTTACACAAGCTGCAGTAAACAGTAGCATCGCATGGGCTTTGGAAAGTGCACCCCTACTTTTTAAAACTTCCTTTTCTAAAGAACAGGAGGACACATTTGTCTAGATAACAAGGTATGCAGATAACTACGGACCCTTCATCTAGAGTGTTTTGCATAATATCCACTATTAGTATACTGACTGTAACCTGGCTTTCACTCTAAAAACTGCAGCGTAGCATCCTTTCCAAGATGACCATAACTAATACATTTCAACTATCCCTGATGTTCAGGGGCATCCCTCATTTTGGGTCAAATTTTAGCTCCATCGCTCTTAATTTCCCCAACACTGATGTCTTTTGAAGGAAAGGTGCTAAATTACACTTAATAAATAATGACAAGAATTAAGAGTTCCAGACTTATTTTACATCAGAAAATGCATATTAATTCACATTCTCTTACTCTGTCAACGTCTCAGGCTTATAGCACTAATATTTTAAAAGTGTCCCTGATTGTCCCTGACTATTTCTGAATTTGTCCCTGATTCCATTGAGCTGTCCTGCAGTGAAGAAATGAATCCCTGTTTGCCACGTATTATTCATATTTTCATATTAATGTTTATATTTTCAGAATTGAGAGCCCTGCATGCTATTGAGGGGTATGGTGTGAAATACCATGGTGGCATACAAGAAAATTAATTGTCAGTGTCTATGTATATCACACTGTATTGGTGATATTGCTATCTGTTTGATAGTAATTATCAAAATAAGTGATATTTTCATATGTACTTATTACTTCAAAAAACAAGTATCGTAAAAACTATAACATTGCAATGGGTGAAACCTTAGATTTTGTTGAAGAAAGCTGTCTCAGATCTTTGCACTGTATGTTGCCCATCTTAAGAGGTATTCAGTGTTATTTATATTGCTAACTATATTAAGCATATGTTTTCATATTTCTATAAATATCTTTAAAAACATGCACTCAGGGAGGAATGTCTTGCTATCATGTGAATGTTTGTCTGATTAACAAAAATGTTATAATAATACATATGTGTAGGATGTACAGTTTTAAAGATGTGTTAGTTTGTGAAAGTTTAGCAAAAATATAATTTTGGCTCTGTGTACTTTATAGTGTACCATAATATTTATGGAAAAACTGTGAATGCACTATTATTGCTCCAAAGAATACTTCCTAATAATAACATTGCTATGCGTTCGGTTTTAATAACTTTTATTGTTCATAAAATATTTACACTTGTTTATCTCACGCTTTTTAAGTCGATATTTCAGAAAATGTCCTGAAATGCAAAGATATGTATAGGCTGTTAAGGATATGACATTCGACATTACGTACGTGCAGTGGTGTTGTCAGTGAATTCCATTTTGTGCAAAAAAAAAAAACTCTTATTGCTGCCTCCCCAACTCACCTGGCATTTAAACATTGGGCACATCTTTCAGGTTTTGTCCCCCCCACCCCACTTAGCTTTTGTAACATTTCAGCTGCTCTATCAAAAACTATTAGAAGTACTGTTTTAATTTGCAATCCTCTCTGTAAACAAGCTATGTACTTGTTGTTAGAGCATTAATTCAAATGGTTATAGCCATAATATGGCCTGATAAAGCCCCCGTGTTTTGATGTTCAGAAAAACATCTACTCTGTAGAGTAAAAAGAGTATGCCTGGCTGCACCTTTGCATAGGTATTCATGAGTTAACAATTGTAGTGCTTTATGTTCTACATGGATAAAAGGCATCCGTTGATAGTGCTCTCTCTAGTGAATGAATAAGTGAATGAATAAGTAAACCAATGTATTTGGATAGTAGTCTGTTTTGGATAGCAGTCTAATCATTCAAATGTGGGCACAAAGGGATACATCACTTGAAACATAGGATGGAAGATGAGACCTTGACTGCACTAGAAACAAATATATATTACTATAAGGAGACATTTCTCAGAAATCTGTCACAAGACAGTATCACATAAGCATTGGATGATGTATAGTTTCAACCTTTTAAAGTGTAAAGCTTTGCAATTTAATTTGTGCATACCACTAAGCAGAAAAGATGCAATATATTTTTAGAATCTTTTGGGCAGAAGGTATTGTGGGTCAGAAACAAAACTGCTCAATAAATTTATGGTTGGATGTCATATAGTGTATGATTTATGATTCTTCTGTGCAGATAATACAAAGAAAAAAATGTTGCCATGCTTTCTACAGAGAATTTGTTCTATCTATGTATTATTGTCTATGCACAATGAATTTTAAAATGGGAGAAAAAAGGGCAAACCTCTTTTTATATCTCAGAGAAGTTATATTAATATATTGCATTTTTAATGCAGTAAGGCTTTTTATACAAAGTCCAAAGCTGCATCTAAGAAATACGCTGGCTTAACAATTTCATTCTGGACTTATGAAATCCTCAGTTTTCTCAGTTTTTCTAGTTCAGAAATAACTTACAAAATGTAAGTGGGTCAAGTGTATTCTGTAATAACAGAGGTTAAATAAGTGAATGGGAAATGCAGTATTAGACCATTTGTTTTCAACAGAATTATGAAAACATTTTGCATGCAGATACTAAAGAATATCTGCCTTTAGTATTACTCCTTAAACAATAAGAAATTCACAGGAAATAATGTAATTTACTTGCAGCTGTTAATGAATTACAGTCCACAGAATATTCAGTCAGTCATGTTGTATAATCCCAAGGAAGTTAACCCTTTCTTTAGCAAAAGTTTAATACAAGGAAAATAACTTATACAAATTTGCATTCAAAAATGTATACAGTGCTTCTTAATGAATTTGAAATACTCAACTGTCCATGAATATGCAGCTTTTTATATTCAGTTAGAAATGTGTTGCTGAATTTCCACTTAAATGAATGATATTTTAGTTTATGAAGGAAACACTTACAAATAAGAGTCTGTTTTTGGTGTAATGCTACCTTTCTATGCTGCTGTCTGGGAAAACATGCTGGGACTTAAAGTACAGTCTTTTGCTCAGAATATTAAGCAAGGAATGCATTTTATATATCAGATAACATTATTTATGCAAAACCATCATTTGCATGGTGTTAAGATTAAGTACATTATATCACCATCATGTTGTCATGTGTTAGTCTTCAGTTTTTGTTTCTGAATCTTTTTTCTATCAGTGTCTACAGACCACACCTAATCCATGCGTCACTCATACATTACTCTAGTCACTTTATACACTACATTGCCTGTTGTGGTAACCCTGGACTACAGTTGAAATTAGTCTACTGGTGTCTTCTTAGGCAGCTGGGTTTGGGTGATGGTTGTCCAAAGATGGCCATCATTTAGGTTGCCACAGAAAGTAAAGCTTTCTTCTGTGGCTTATACAGCAATTCCTATAGCAACATGACACATAGGCTCCTGCAATGCTACCACTGTGTCATGCATGCACTCTTATGCATAGACCCCAGTGTGGCTGTCAAGTGCACCATGACACCCTTGACCCAGATGGCATGTGCAGCTTCTCCTGCATGTGCTAGACAGTAGATACACAGCTGGCTGACTGGCCTGCCTCTCTCCATCATGATGTGTGAGCTAGTACTCGCCTCTCATGCTGTTCCCTTTTTCAGATCCTCTACCACCTGTGGTGAGAATTGAACTTGGATTATCTTTTTCACAGTTTCACAGTCAGTGCCATATGCAGCTAAGACATAAAGCTACTTGGTTGTTAAATTGTTCCATTTACTTAATAAATGTTATCACCTATACTATAACCTATATAACTTATAGTACCTATCACATACCCCTCTACCCATTGCAAATAATGTCATGTTAACTATATGCCAAAGCTGACTTACCAGACTTTCTTACCTTTCATTGCTGCTACTAATACTATAGAAAACTATTCAGTTGTTGTCTCCCTACAGCTTCCTCATCCTTTAACCTCAGTCTCCCTACAAAAATGTATAGATTGAAATTCCTGACTCAAAAGATAAGTAATAGCTGTTAGCAGTTGCCTATCTCTGTCTGGAAAACTATGTTTTCTAACATATGGATCTGTTCAGATCCAATTGTTATATTGCAGAGTATATTTGTTTATTGTATACTGCATATTTAGCAAAGTATAAAATTTCTATATGTATTTTTAATAGTTGCATAAATAGCCACACTTATGTTTATGAAACGTCTGTTATACTGTCATTGAATGTAGAGCTTTTATCCCCAGCCTCTGCTGAAAATTGGTACCAGTCTGACTTTCACAGTGAACAAATGTAAAATAAATAAATAAAATAATCTACTTATAATAAATTATATTATCTACCTTTAAAATCTATAAAACAAAGTATTTCAAATGCATACTATTATGTTTAAAAGGGTTAAGGTGATCTATTTCTTGTCATGCTGTCCTAGGATTAAAATGGGTATATCCAGTCATTCCTAAGACCAAGCTCCCTGACCATCAAGTCCCTGAGCCTCAACTCCCTCATGTATAAAATGTCGAGAACTGAGTTTTATAGGAAATCACTGCTGGTGTGATTTTGACGAGTGGGCAGACAGTAGCTCTTTCATTTTGGGTGATTTCTGCCTTCTTCATGTTTGTGCAGTCATAGTTGGGGTGTTATGACTTGCAAAGAACATTGGAGTTGTGTTACACCAAGAAACCATAATGCTGAAAACAAATACCCAAAACACACAAGGGTAGAACAACTCAAACTATAAGTATTTTTGCAGGAGGGCTAGCCCTCCTGCACCTCCAAATGTGAGGTGCAAGCCTGATCCCTCTGAAATTATATATACAACCTCCACAGTTTCAGAAACACAAATAAGTTAGAAATCTCTCCCAAAATGGAAATATTGCCTGTGCACAAATATAAACTATACCAAGAGTAAGTTTTAGTGGCAAGCAGACACTGATGTTTTTATCTTCAGTGTTTTGAGAATCAGGCACTTGACATTTGGAGACAAGGAACTTGACAACCTGCAGAGGAGCTGAGGAATGCAATGAGGCACATGAATACAGGTTAATTTTTATTGTGTTGCTTTTTTTTTCACATATCTGTTTCATATTGGTTCTTTGCCAGCTTGTAAATCAGCCTTTCATATTGGAATTGATAAAATGTCATGTTCTGTAATGCTGCAAACCTAAATGGTGGCAGTGTGAGATAATGCTACAGTATAGCTGAGGAAAGAGTTTGTTTGAAAGAAACAAGATAACTGAAAAATGGCTTTATGATTAGAAGGTTAACCTGAAGAATAGAATGTGAAAAACTTAACGTTTTGACAACATTGTTTAGAAATGTGTTGTTATAGAAGCACTACATTCACTGTGCTGATGCCTAACACGGTTCGATTGTATTTAAAAAAAAAAAAGAAACATCTGAAAGCAGTGTTTTATAAGACAGATACAAATAAAACAGCAGTATTACCTCAGGTAGGAAATTGTACATTTAGAATTTTTGTAAGAGTGCACTCCATCATATTTTCAGTCATGCTCATTACAATTTTGTGTATTCATTTATGTAAATCCTACAGTTCTGTTTTCTTTTGGATGATAGTGATTTAGAATCAAGAGAACACACTTAGATTATATGATTATTTATGCATCACCGTGTATAGTGCTTCTAGAAAGTACATAAAGAAAGCTACTATGAATTAAAAAGTTCAGATCTGTAAGTTTTACCAAATTAAATGTAAATGCCACTTTCATAAGTACATATTTTAGTCACAGAATATGTAAATAACATAGTCATCTGTTTCATTTAGTGATTAACTTCTTGGAAAAGAAATAAATATCTGTCATCGAAACAAAGAAAATGTTTTTCTTTCTTTGAACTGATATGGTTAAGTGTACATTTATTTACGTTTTCTACCTGAAGACATCTTAGGAATGTGAAACAGCATACTTAAATCTGCATATTAATGTCAAAACCTATACAAGTGGTACTATGAAGATGCTACCAAGAGTGAAACTGCTTATTTTGCAAACTGAAATGCAGGTTGAATTCGTTCTCTACAAAGGAACACAAATCTGAAATTACTGGCTAATAAAGTACACAGACAGAAAGAAAAACTGTGGAATCTTTATTTTTTATTTTTTTATTTTACATTTGTTGGCCGGGATAGTCCGACTGGATGCATGTCCATTTTCAGCGGAGGCCCGGGGAGAAAAGCTCCAAGGGTAAGCAGATACAGCATTACATAATGCCAGCATTACATATTACAAACAGACTATTTACAGAGATTACATAAGTAAGCAAGCTAAACAAGTAAACTGGTTAACAGATTTTTACACATTCTAGAGAGAGTTAGCCAGGCTTGATACATTAACATAGCCAGTTAAGTGACAAATGTTGTTTGAGTCTAGTTTTAAATTGACCTAAGGTGGAAAGTAAGGTAATATCAGCTGGAAGAGAGTTCCAAGATCTACTTACAGAGTTTGCAAAGAGAGAATCACCGGCTGTGTTATTAATTTTGCTAGTCTGAATTAGTCGTTTGTTAGAGGATCGAAGCGGTCTAGGATTGTTATAGGGGGTGATAATATTTTTAAGTGCAGGAGTATTTTCTGGATTATAGAGGATTTTATAGGCCATAATCAGTTGGTTATACTGGATTAGGCTGGGTAGTTCAAGCCACCCAAGCTGATTTAGATTGATGCAATGATGTGTCCTAAAAGGCAGCCCAGTGGCAAACCTGGCAATGTGGTTGTAGCAAATTGAGAGTTTGTTAAGGACAGTTTTGTTTAAATTCGAGTAGAGGGATGCATACAGAAGGGTTGAAAGAAGGTGAGAGTGAGCTATGGCAATTTTAGCTGGAGGGGTTAGGAAGGCTTTTATTCTGTAAAGTGACCCTAGTTTTTTCTTGATGGTTTTGATAGTTTGGTTAACATGTAGGTCAAATTTTAGATTATTGTCTATGATGACACCTAATAGTTTTGTAGATGGGTCAGGGGGGATTATTGTGCCATCATTTGATTTTATGGTAAAGGTGAAAGCGGTAGACCTACGTGTTTGCGAAAATAACGAGCATTTTAGTTTTTTTTGGGATTTAGGATCAGACGATGTTCAGAAAGCCAGTTTTCTATTGTATTAAAGGTGGTCTGGGTAGCTGACCATAACTCTACTGGAGATGTGGCTGAGCAAATCAGAGTAGAGTCATCAGCATATTGGATACAGCTGACTTTTGGGATGACAGTATATTTATACCTGGCAGAACACTGCTTTGTTAAATTCATACTTTGCATAACAAATTGTCAATTATTCTTTAAAGTTAACATTATTTAAATACCTAATTCCAGTTTAATTATCTCAGCTAAATCACCATATATCAAATGCGAACGCATAAAAAGAAGTTATGTACTTACCATAACGTTCCATGTGAGTTGTTTATCTTGCCTTTATTCTCACTGATGGTTTATTCTCACTGATGGGTTCGGAGCCGATCCTCGGCTCTGACACAGCCGATAGCAAAGCTCAAGGTTTGCCAGTAGCTCGAGACCAAGCCCCTTATCCCACAAGGCACTGCTGGAATTACCTCAGATCTTGTTTGCCTCGAGTAACAGTATATACATATATATATATATATATATATATATATATATATATATATATATATATATATACAAACCTATACATACCCTTTTATGTATTTCTAGCAAGAAGACTGCCCAAAGGGGAAGAAGAAATATTGAATAACCAGGATGATACTAGCCTCTAAGTCAACAGTCAGCCAGGAGGGGGAAGGAGGGGGGGACGTGAGAATAAAGGCGAGATAAACAACTCACATGGAATGTTATGGTAAGTACATAACTTCTTTATGTGAAGTTGTTAAATCTCGCCATTTATTCTCACTGATGGGTAGTGTCCCTAGCACCCTCAACCTTGGGTGGCTCATGGGAGTATGTTCTTCAGTACCGTAGAACCAAAGGAAGACCTGTCCCTTGAAGCCTTATTTACTTTGTAATGCATGATAAAGGTATGAGGCTTAGACCAAGTGGCTACAGCGCAAATATTGTCAAGGGGCAAGTTAGCTTGAAAAGCAGAAGATGTAGAGAAGGCTCTGGTAGAATGAGCCTTAGGTTTGTGTGTTAATGGCATGCTCGCATTTTCATAAACAAAGGATATACAATCAGATAACCATTTAGATGAGGTTGTTTTAGCCACTGGATTGCCTTTTCTTGCTTCATAGAAGGATACGAAAAGTTGGTCTGATTTTCTAATATCCTTAGTTCTGTCAAGATAAAATCTGAGCTGTCTGTGAACATCAAGTTTGTGCAGCATGTATTCCAAATTGCTAGAGTGGCACTGGTTGGGAAAAAAGACTGGCAGCTTAATGATCTGATTGATATTTGACTCAGAACAGACTTTAGGTAAAAATGAGGGGTTTGTTCTGAGAGATACTCTATCAGCATGAAAAATCATGTAGGGTGGTCTGATAGATAATGCTTGAAGTTCTGACACTCTGCGGGCAGAAGTAATGGCCACAAGAAATATTGTTTTCCAGGATAAAAATTTGCGATCACAAGAAGATGCTGGTTCAAAAGGAGGAAGAATAATTTGAGGCAGCATAAGGTTTAAATTCCAGGGAGAATAGGGAATTTTGATCGGAGGTTTCATATGAAGAACGCCTTTAAGAAAAGTCTTAGATAATTTATGGCCCATAACATTTGAGCCATCAAACCCAAGGTGAAAATTTGAGATGGCAGCTAAATGAACTCGATCTGTAGCAGCTGCTGCCCCTTCCATAAAAATATTTGTCAAAAATTCTAAAATAGAAGATAGCAGAGCTCGGAAAGGGTCAATGTTCTGTGTGTTGGCCCAAATTGAGAACCTTTTCCATTTACTGCCATATAATTTCCTGGTAGATGGCTTGTGAGAAGACAAGAAAATTTGTCTTATATCTTCTGAAATTGAATGAAGCCTGGCAATTAGGGGAAGTGGATTAGCCAAGCAATCAGTTTCAGAGACTGCAGTGAAGGATGAAGGTCCCCTGACGGGTGCGTCAGAAGGTCCAGAACTGGGTCCAGGATCCATGGATCTTCCAACAAATGATCGTGGAGAAATGGAAACCAAATCTTTCGAGGCCAATAGGCAGCTATGAGTATAACAGTCCTTCCCAGTGATTTTGCTTTCTGTAAAAATCTAGGTATTAATGGGAAGGATGGAAATGCATAAAGGAGACCCGGGGGCCAATCGTGTAAAAGTCCATCTCTCAGGGGATGACCAGGAGGTGGTATTAGGCAAAGTAGCTTCTGCATTTTGAATTGATGTGGCTGGCAAAAAGGTTGCAGGAAGGCTGGCCCTATTTGCATAAAATCAACTCCGCAACCTGTTGTTTGAGAGACCACTCATGAGGGAGCAATATCTCCCTGTTTAGCTTTTCCGCTATCACGCTGGATTTCCCCGGGATGTGCACTGCTAACAGAAAATGCTGGGATGACACAGCCCATTGCCAGACCCTGAGGGCTTCTCGACAAAGTGGGTAAGACTTGGTTCCATCTTGCTTGTTCAAGTACTAGACTACTGACATGTTGTCCGTCTGAATTGCAATAGTTCCTAGAGGGAGAGAGTCCTGAAAGTTCTGCAACACCAGAAGCACCGCTCTCAACTCTAGAACATTGATGTGCAGATGTGATACTTGATCTGTCCATGTGCCTGGGCAGTCATTCCTAAATGCCCCCCCCCATCAGGAAAGGAAAGGCCTCGTGGCAGTGGCTACTGGGGGGGCAATGGTCTCCGATTGACAGAGATGAAGACCAAACCACACCACCGGGTCTCTCCTGCAAGAACTGTGATGAGAATCATGTTGTGCATCGGTAGTTTCTGGTAAGACCACTGAGCAAAGAGGAGCAACTGAAGAATTTGCATATGCATGCTTGCGAGTGGTATAGCCAGGATTGCTGCCACCATCAAACCTAGCACCTTCAATACCTCTGCTGCTGTAGCTTTGTTCTTTGACACCAGTGAGCTGACATTTTGGCAGAGAAGAGAGACTCTTTCAACAGGGAGACATAGAGTGGTAGTTGAGGTATCTAACTCTGCTCCTATAAAAACAGTATGCTGCGATGGCAATAAGGCAGACTTTTCGAAGTTGATTGTAATGCCTAAATGATGGCAGAGTGTCAGAGTGTATTGTGTTGCCTGAGTCTATCAATGCCTGGTGGTAGCGGTGAGGAGCCAATCGTCTAGGTATGGAAGCACCTGCAATCCTAGATGTCTCAGGTGAGCCATGACCACTGCCATGCATTTGGTGAACACTCTGGGGGCTGGAAGCCAGAAGCGCAGATGATCACTGGAGTGTCTGTTCATCTTTATGGGATAGTACACGTCCTTGAGATCTATGGAGCATATCCAATCACCTTTCCCTAGGAAGGGAAGAATGGACTGAAGCGTGACCATTCGGAACTTCTCTTTCTTTACAAACTGGTTGAGTCTGCTGAGGTCCAAGATAGGTCTCTAGTCCCCTGTTTTCTTTGGTACCAAAAAGAATCTTGAGTAAGTTCCGAATCCAACTTGGTCTGCTGGGACTGGTTGGATGATTCTTTTTTTCTAGCAATCTGTGGACCTCTATGATTGCTTGTTCCCCCGAGATTGGGTGGAACATCTGGGACTCTCTTTACAGGAATGGGAGGGGAAGAGAACGGTATGAAATATCCTCTGGAAATGATGCTTTGTACCCAAATATCTGATGTTATGTTTAGCCAGGCTTCTGGGTACAAAGACAAGTGACCCCCGACTGCCTCCAGAGCCGAACAGTCAGGCCCCTTTCAGGGGAGCTGGTAAGGTTAACTGGATAACTGACCCCTGTCACCTTGTTGCTGTGGACCCCCTCTGCCGCGGGGGTGGCATCCTCCATTATAACCCACTCCTCTGCCTCTAGAGGGGGTTTCTCCACGTGTATCCTGAAAGGCTCCCTGTGCTTTTCAGAACCACATTTTCCCTCTCCTAGGGCTCTTGGGGTAGAGCCGAGTAGGGGTCAAAAAATGGACTCCAATGGCAGATGAGGTCTTGCCTTCCTGCTCACACCTGGTTAAAGTTTCCTTTACTTTGGGCACAAACAGTGATGAGCCATTGAATGGGTTATTAATAAAGGAAGACTTAAAGGGTTCCACAAAGGAACAGAGATGCATCCAGGCTTGTCTTCGAAGGGCAACGCCTGAACTAGCAGCTCTACTTGACCCATCAGCTGCATAGGATATGAGACACATGGACGAGTTTACCACTGAGTTTAGGATAGCGAGCTGGGTGTTGACTTTTTGACCACCCCTGCAGCTACCGTACCCTGGATAGTATCTCCTAGCTCTTTCAGGAGATCTCTCTGTAGTCTCGTAAAGTGGGTTAAGTAGTTCAGTGATCGCAGAGAAAAAGTTTCTGAACTAAACATGCACTTCCCATATCTATCCATGACCCTAGAATCACTGTTAGGGGGATGGATAGAGGTGGATGTCTCAGATACTTCCTTTTTGGTGGCTGCAGCTGCCACCATGGCATCAACAGCCACTCCCTTTGTCAAAAATGGCTTGTCCACTGGGGCAGACATGAATTTATTGGGCTTACAAGGAATAGGTTCCATGGCCTCCGGTGACTCCCACGCCTTACGAGAAATCAGTTCCATGAGCTCAACGTAAGGTGGAGACACCCAAGAAGTAGAAGGTTGAGACCCAAAAGCCTTCAAAAGCATGGACTCATCCTTAGTAGAGGTCTTGGACTGCCAGTCACCCCTCAGACTAAGGATCTCTAGTATCTCTGCAAAGAAGATATCCTCAGAGTGGGATTGAGGGGACCCTTCTGACTCATCTAAGTCCGTGTCAGATGTCAAAGACTCCTGTGGGGAGTCTAAGTGCCTCCTCTTGCACTCTCTCTTCCTGGGCACCTCCTCAGTGGGGGGATCTGGGGAGGTCTCAGAAGAGTAGGGGACACCTTGTGGGGAAACTTGAGGCATGGGGTCTCTACACTTAGAAGGACCAGTAGATGAAGAAGCAGACACAGGAGCTTGAGGGAAGAGGGAAGGCTGAGCTGATGCTGACATTGTCCTTGGAGACAAAACTCTCCTCATAGCATCGAAGGCACCATGGCTCTGATGAGAAGGAGTGGATGGACCCGATAGTACTGTCCGATCCTCCCGCACCAAAACCCTGGGCTCCAAGCCCGAGATAGGAGCTGAGCTCATCCAAGCCGAAGCCCTGAGAGGAAGAGTCAGCACCGACAAATCAGTTCAAGTATCATCCCCAGACCCAACGGGAGACCGTCGGCTCCTAGAGTCCTCGGTCGGCACCGAGGACATCTGAGGAGATGGAGCCAATAACACCGGTGTGGGTATCGGCTCCAAGCATTCGACAACCATCGGTTTCCTTTGACTCCGAGAGTCCAGTATGGCTCAGAGGAGGAGTAGACAAATCCGGTTCCATGGTCTTCGGCACGATGAGCTGGTCAGGGCCAACAACAATTTGGCAAGTCCTGGTGTCTGTAAAAGCTTCTGCACTAGCCGATCCATGTCCAAATCTGAAAGGCTAACCGAGGACTTAGCTGAATGCACCGAAGGTGCTGACTGGAGCAGAAGAGAAGAAGGAACTTCAGAGACCGACTCCAAAACCGAGAGCTGGCTCCAAATCAAAGGTACACTCGGTTCTGAGGTCTGTGGAACCGATGACCCTCCTTCTGAAATTTTTGCCTTTTTAGTCACTTTGTCTGAAGATCTGGATTATGAGGATTTGGAGGACGAGTTAGTACCCTCATGGCTACTCAAAACCTCAGAAAAAGATTGCTGTAGCAATCCCCTGTCTATTAGCTTCCTCCTTCTCTCCAAGAGGACTCTTGAAAAAAAAGAATGACAAATGCTGCAAGTGTCTTGGAGGTGTTTAGCCCCCAGACAGTAGACACATTGAATGTGTCCATCAGTGACGGACATTTTCTGCCACAATCTGGGCATTTTTTGAATCCCAATTTAGGATGGGATTTCTCCTTCTCATCCGACATAGTTAATAAGTAACAGTAAACTGAAAAGAGTAAGACAGAAAAGTCCTTACTCACTTGTGCAGATCCACAAAACTAATAAGCCCAAACTGGGCACTAAGTATAACAATGTAACTACAGATCACAAATATAGGGCAAAGAGGCTCACAGAGAAGAACCCTGACTATTAGAAAGACTAATAAGTGTAAATAGGGCTAAAGGCCCACACAAACCAAGACATCAATAGGGCACTAACTATTTAAATTGTTTAAAACTGCCTAAACTATAGATACTATTAATAAACAACCTGATACTAACACATAACTATTTTAGTAACAAAAAGTAAAAGTTTTTTATAAACTTGCTGTTATTTTTCCCACAAATGGTCCAAGCTAGCTGGATCACCGAGATCTCTCTTGCCGTGGCAAACTAGATCTGATGTAATTCCAACAGTGCATTGTGGGATAAGGGGCTTAGTCTCGAGCTACTGGCAAACCTTGAGCTTTGCTATCAGCCATGTCGGAGCCGAGGATCAGCTCCGAACCCATCAGTGAGAATAAACCATCAGTGAGAATAAATGGCGAGATTTAACAACTTCACATTGTATGTTATAGTTTTGTATAACATGATACCATAATACCTTGTCACGTTTCTGGCACATAAGGTTGTAAATAATACACCTGTGATCTATGTTTGACATTTATTAAATGCTTTGCTTAGGACAGAGGAATATTTTTTGACATCCTGCTGTCATATAACTTTTTATAATGGTATATTTTGAAATGAGTAGTCAAATCCTAAGATGTATTACCTAGATACATTTAGTTATACTTGATTAAATATATGGTCAAACCATTAAAGCCATCCTAAATCTAAATTCTGCAAACAGTTTTAATTTTTCAGACATGGGCATATTCAGAAAAAAGGATGCTGCTGCATGATTTGAAGCAGCGTGGTGCTGAGTAATACACCGGGAGAGGTCTGATTCAGGGACATACAAAGTGAGACCATGCTACCAGAGAAACAGCACAATATACATCACATGTGAATGACCACAATATGGAAATGAGTGCCATCATTCTAGCAAGAGCCATAATATATGGGAGTGATACAATTAAACAATGTAGCAAAATTCAGAAACATAAAATTAGCACAATGGCCACTGTTAATGAACGGTGCTGAACATCTGCATTTCTGGTGAATAAAGGTATTAGTCATGCTAAGATGCTATTAGCATTATCTGTAGTAGCAGGGAAGCATAATAAAGGGCCACATTCAGAGCTAGTGACCATAATTTTGTGAGTCACACAAGTATCCATCAGCAGCTGTCATATCATCGCTACCATGACTGGAATATTATCAACCACAATTGCGTGAACAAAGACATCTTGCAGCAGTTAGTAGATATTTATGCTACAGTGGAAGATAAGATCTCTTGAGTGGGTGTTGAGGGTATTTTTAGTTTTATAGATGTGCAGGTGGCCACATAGGACAGGATCCTTTGAGGCCTTACCAGGTTAGACAGAGGTCACCTCTAAAGAGTCTGTAGGAAACAGAAAAGAAAGCAAGTACTGTAAGGCAGACTGGGTAACTTAAGTGAGTCATGCCCTTCATTATCTTAATCAGAAATCACTGGTGTCTCTTAGGCTGGGTTGTATGCCTTTTCAGGAACTTAAGAAAGGAGCCACCATATCCTATTATGGGCCTGATAAGGGAGGAGTAGAGGGATGATGACCTCTTTGAAAATAGAAAAAATACCCCTGCTGATTAGTCTGGCAAGGTAAAATGATTTGAAATTTAAGTTATACATAGTAAAGTTTACTTGTCTGTTTGTAAATAGGGGTTGAGTGGCATGTACCGTATGGTTATTAACTGAGCTGAAATGCATTATGGTTTCAAAGAGATGGTGCTTCCTACCCTGACAGACTGGATTCTATCAGCTAGACAGTTTGCAAGTCAATGAGTAATAATAAGGTGTTAAATGTATTTTGATTACATTGTCAGTAATGGCAGAAAGTGGGATGGTATCAAAAAACGTGGCCAGGTCCAGGTAGGCATTGTAAACTTACTTGATACTAATGCATCAAAGCAGGGTCTGCCTTTAACAATTCCAAACAAGCTTGGGTCCAGGTCTTGTAGACTGCCTATGTCCTTACTAATAAGTTCCATAATGATGTGTTCCATTGCTTTACAGATAAGGCTGGTGAGGCTTATAGGTCTATAGTTTCCTGGAACAGTAGTAGATCCTCCCCCTTGTGGATTGGAATGACTATCTCAGTCTTCTATTCCTCTGGCATGAATCCTTTGCATAGGCTGTAGATGATCAGGCTTAGCATTGAATCTGCCAGACCCTGTATGGTGCTGACAAGTCAGCCTGGCACATTTTCCTTGGAGACAGTATTCAGGACCTGCTAAGAGGTGTTCAGGGGGTGGTATAGTGTTCTAATAAGCTAATGAAATTGGGGGGGCATAGGAGTAAAGTTAGACCTAAATTTGTCTGCCCCCGGTGGTGCAAACCTTGGTTCTTGATGATTTTCACTATTCAAATGACGCCCTGACCCCATGTGCGGAAATGGGAAAAGTGGGTTGTGGATGGATGGATGTTGGCTATGTCCACAGGAGATGAGTAAGAGATGTCTTCTCTGAGCATTGCTGGCTAATACTTCTAGTTTCCAACATAGCTGAAGAAGGATTTGTGTCTGCCCATAGCAAAGATAGCAACTGTCAACTCATGCTTACTTTAGGAGATTTTCATTGATATTTTTGAGTTCATCTCTAAATAAAGGGGTATTAAGTTTGTTTTTATGGATTATGGGTTTCTTCCTCTTATTGTATGGTTTACTTAAACTAGTGTTTCACCATAAGGGTTTATTCCTGCATTTATATTGTGTTTGCATCACATATCTTGATGCAAGCTTTTAAGTGGACATACACATTATCTACAAATGTGGCAGTGTGTGAGATGAGCTCTTTAAGGTGAGTGGTTTGCTTACATTTCAACAGTTTACCTGCTGGCTTGATTATGTTTACCTTAGAGTAGTTTCTAATGACAGAAGGGTTTTGCAATAAACTAATATTTTCTATCACAGTGAGCGTTGCCAAATGGTTGTCAGATTTGAATAGTGAAGAAGAACCTGTGAGAACTGAGCATAAGGCAGAAACATTGGTGAGGACCATAGCCAATATTTTTTCATGATGCCAAAGTACAAAGAAATGATAACTGACTTCAATTATTGGCTTAGTTATTGGTGTAATTCTAAGGGGATCCAAAATTTATCAACATTTGAGAAGATATTCACCATTTCTGACTACTTTGCTGGGGATCACCTGCCTCTGTCTCCTCATGGCTTCCGTATATTGGCCACTATATTTTCCTCCTCTATAGTGCACTTTTAGGTAAAGTCTGTCTCCTCAAAGTACCTAGACAGATAAGCAAAATCAAGCCAATATTAAGATAGCAGTTAAATGTTAATGATTAATGTGAAGAAGGGTGTAGTTGAATTACCAAGCAATGAAGGGAAATCCATCACCCAAAGAATAGGGGCAACTATTGCATCTGATTCATTAGATAATTCTTTGTTGGGAAACAATGCTGTTTTATTGGTATCCATTTTAAGAGCTTAAGTATTGTAAAACATTATAAAACATTAGTCAGTATAAAAAATTCACATATATTACGCAATATAAGACAGTTATAAACAAATATGAGCAATTTCACCTGTTCTTAAATTCTCAGCCTTTTATCTCATCCAGAGAAAATCTGTCTAGCTAAAATGTCATTGCCTATATGGAGCAGAGCAGCGGAAGAGGGACATCCTTGTTTGGCGCATTTGTCCAAACGAAAGATAAGAGGGATCGTTTTTTATGAGAACAAAATCAATCCGATTGTTAACTGTGGCTTGGACTGGAGTAATGAGCATTCTAGATAAACTTCTGAGCCCTGTTTTAATCCAGTCAGGTGAAGCTGAGTTACCTGTTTCTAATCACATTTGTTTTAGTTGTATGGCAGGTACATATTGGGGATGTTCTTTGGTTGTAGCTTGTATCTTCTAAACTGGGGTGGCATGTACTGCCTGTGCCATTTTCCCCCTGCTTCTTCATGTCTGCTTTGTCAGCAGTACATTCTGGAAGTGTCCATTAGAAGCACTAATACTAAATAAACTACTATATCCATTTTTCCTCCAGTGCAAATCCCAGTGCAATGAACTCACACATGGCAGGAGTCATGGTAATGTTAAAAGAGCAAAGCAGTTCCTTACTGTTTCTGGCAGACAAATTACGAACAACTTCTTTTTTGCAAGCAAGTCTGACTTTTGCAGCTGATCTGCTACTCGACAAATCAGCAAAAGAACACAATGACCCCTTCTAGTCTGTCCTGTTATGTGCCTTAATATTCTACCTTCCTTCTATCCTTACTTCTTTGTTACCTTCTTGCACCTGTCCCCTGCTATCTTGAATGCATCTCCACTACCCTGTCTGGTAGTCCTCTTAATGGCTCCATATCGTCCCTCTCTCTGAAAAACTATTTTAAGAGATGCAGGAGATAGTTACTTTTTACAATCTGCTTCCTGTCTTCTTCCTTCACCATCTAACTATTCTTTTCTGTGTCATTCCTTTACAACTCCCTGAAATTATGTTGTGCAATGATATCATGCCTGCCTTCTCTTTGAGTCTCAAGTGAAAAGAGATGTAGCTGTTCTAGCTGCTGGTTGTATTCCTTCCCCTCATCCCACAGGACTTTTTTTTTCTAGTAGCGTTCATCTAAATTATTTTCTTCAGTGTGATGTCCTTTCTATGTATGACCTTCAGAACTGCACACAGTATTTAAAGTATGGCCTGACCAATGACCTCAACAGTGCAAGAATTACCCCTATGATTTTGGAATCTCTCCATTTGAAGGTATAACACTCCCAGATCATTCACCTGCTCTGTTGCCATCTGTTTGACTCCTCTGAGCTGGCATTCCACTCCAGGTTTATTGTGGTCCAACTGCAGCACTTATTAATTATTGGACAATCAAAGGCTTCTACCATTCTGTAATTTTTTTCATCCTTCCCATATCCTTTCTCTAGAGTCTTTCCCTATCCTATAGTGCTGCACCTATCATTTTGTCATCACTAAAGAGGTTGATCCTTTTCTGCATTCCCTCAGATATGATCAAAACAGAGTAGTGGGTGTACCACTTGCCACTTTAATAATTTTGGACATTGTACCTCTCTGTTTATCATTTTGGTGACTGTTTGAAATGTCAGGACCCACTTTAGTGAATCTCATAATGCTGAGACTGAATGGCTGAAAAAATTGACTTGCATTTACTAAGTCCTAGACAGGCTGTTTGTAAGAAGCTTCCTTTGTCACCCTCCCTTCCTCATTTTTGTCTTAGTAAAAAGGTTAAATGTGCAGTTTCCACACTCTAAAGTGAGATTTAACACAGCTATAGATGGTGCCCTTGATGAAATATACCTTTCTCGTCAAACACTAAGCTCAGCTATCCTTTCTTGTATATGATGCAGTAGAATGCAAAATGCACTAACTCAAGGATAATATACGTTTAGGTTACTCTGTTATATTCAAGGTGTAGCCATACAAGAAATGAGCTTTTTTGCATTGTGGTAGGAAACTGCACCAGTCCTCACTAGTCATGTACACGTTTATAAAAATGTGACCGTGCATACTTGTGAAAATAATGCACATTATCTGAAGTTACAGGAATGCTTATATTACCATATCAAGAGACAATATTTTTCAGCTACATAACAAAGAAAATAAATGAGTTTATCTACACAGTGTCATACAAAAAAAATCTTATGTTTCTTTAGAAAACCAAAAACCACTACATTATCAAAGTGATCATTTAGCAATAGTAGGGTCCACCTAATCACGATATTTGGTATTCGGGTTGAGTTCTGCCTTACCATAGACAAAAAGTTCTGCCCCCCCCAAAAAGTATACATAAAACAGCACATTGTATGTGTTTTCAATGTCAGTTCTTTAAATTTGGTCATGTAAGACTGCTGAATATGTGGTTAGAAGATGAGAATTTGAAAAGTGTTTGCACCACTTTATCTTCTCACTGTACACAAAGACATATAAAAGATGTCACTTGGCATCATATCATGTCCACATTGTCAGGAAAGCTGTAAATTGAAGCATCTTTTAAAGTCTCTTCAGTCCTTGACATTCTGATAGTAAGCAAATTATTTTAATTTGCTTACTATTAAAAATAAAATAAAAAAACAGTAATTCTGAAAATGTCACCTCAAAATTTAAATAAACAAACCTGTGATTTTTTTTTTTTTACATTTTAATTTTAAATCTTTTTTTTTTTGCAAAATACAGCAAGGAATTCAATATTTGATTCAAGAAAGCAGAGAGATGTTTTTCTTTATGCTACCTTTTTAATATACTGAATTCAGTAAAACCATGCATGTGACTAAATTATTTTTGTTCAATTTCTCCATTTATGTATGGCAAATGCATAACATTATAAAAAGTGCAATAATACTTTATATATTTCAACTCAGATGATTTAACATTCTGTAAGTTTTGTCAGTAATTTATTTATGCAATGCTACACGATGATTAAAAAAACAAGCATACTTTGGAACCAGTTTCACTGAACAGAAAATTACTGATGTTTCATGACAGCTACTTTACTTCAGACATGCAAATATATAATTTTATTCACTCTGTCAAGAAAACATGATCTTTACTTGTCAGATTTATTTTGTTAGCTATGCATTAGAATGCAAATGTGTAATTTATATTCACGTTTGAACCACAGAAAACTCGGAGGTGAATAACACCATGTTATTTAGTACAAATTGCCTAATCTGACAACAGAGAAACATGGTAATACATTCCTGTATAAGCAGGACATGCACTGCAAAAATACTGACAAACAATGCCTTCTTTATCACATTATTTTTATATTTGGACCATAAGATATCATGGTGCAGTATATGTCAACAGGAAGTACCCTGCATGCCAGTCACATGGCATAAGTATGCAGGAAGTAAAGGAAGGAGTGCCATTCTTTCATAGGCTGATGTGACCAGAGCCATAACTAGGGTGGGGATAAGGGGTCTGCTGCTATGGGAGCAAGCTGGAGAGTTCAGCAGGTGTTGACAGAGCAGAAATACAGTGCTGGCATTGGTTTATATAGCCCCATGCCTAATTGAAGAAAGCTGCTTGTTACATCGGTAGTGACTTTTTATTTTTTTGTTAGTGAGGTTTGTGAAGACCATTTTTTTAGCTGATACTTCTTCATTAGCACAGATCACTAGATCATGTTGCTATATCTCATAGCTCTTCCTGATTTCACAGAATCTCCTCCATTGTGCCTCATATGGATATAGCTCTGGTGGCTATAGGTAGCTGGAATTGTTATCACTGAAGGGAATAATTGATGGTGTATATATTTAGTTTTAAAGGGTGTAGTATAGCAATGTGTAATTGATAGGCTGGAAAGGAAGTATATCTATTTATGTGTTGTGTGCATAGCGATTAACCTGAGTCTGCATATGATATGTAGGTTACATGAGAAAGATATAAAGGAGTGACTCAGTCAGTGGCTGCAGATGGGGTAATAGAGCAGAGAAACAGGCTGTCCTTTAGCAGACACTGCAGCCAATAAGTGCCTATCATATGCACTAGCCTGACCAGGGGCCTGATGTCTTTAAACAAGTATATGGAAAGAGATGGCCAACTAAAAAAATGACATTAAATGCACAGTCTGTTTATATGTAGCTGCATTTGTGCAATGTTAGTCATGCCAATGCAGTACTAAGGTCATGCCCACAGACCATTCCGCAGTTTCCAGGGTTAACCAGGCTAACCAGGCAGACACCAAGGAGAGGAGAACAAGGAGACACAAAAATCAAAAAGAGTAAATTGAGAGTGAAAAGAAGCTCTAACCCTGTGTGCAGTCACTGTCTGTTGATGGTGAAAACATATGCCAAAAGACCACTAAAGGCAATGGTGCACCACAAAGCAGGAAGACCTGTGGGAGGGAGGATGCCTCAAATATGAAGAAGAAGAAAAGAGAAACTAATAAGGGAAAGAAAGACACCTACTCTTTAAGTTAAATCTGTGCAGATATTAAGGAGAAATCACCTAGAGTCTGTATGTAATATATGCCAAGCGAGGAGAGATGCATTTTAAACTTCACTTCAGTGGTAGGATAGTGCTTTTAATAGAAAACACTGTACCAGGATCAGTAGGTGAAGAAACTCCAAGGAATGGTGTAAATCCATTTGGTAAAGTGTGGACTAACTTCATCTCTTGAAAACCAAGGCAGATAACTTCCTTCAGGTGCTTTTTTTGTCTTTTGAAGGGAAGTCTACAGTTGGTTAAGAACAGACTTATCCATTAATTTAGTAGAAAATGGACAGAAACCAATAATGGAAAGGAAAATACTGATGAAATTTAGTAATACAGTCGTATAGGCAAATAGATGAATCTGTGCCAAGCAATCATGCCAGCTATCAAATCAGCACATGTTGCAATAACTATTTAATTAATAGCAGATGTAGGAATGTATAACTGCGAAATAAAGGGACAGGTACAACATAATGACCAGAAAAATATTTTTATAAAGAAAGGATAGTTTCAAAGGAAGAGAGGTGAGAAAGAGGGAGAGATTGCATTAAACTGCAAGTATGAATTTGTAACAAAAGAAGTAAATAGATGATTCAAAAAGACCACTGCAGCAGAAAAAAACTGCGGAAAAGCACAGTGGTCTGACATGTAAGGGGTGATATGTTCTGATGTGCTATCTAACAAGGTGCTTACAGCGAAAACTCTTCAGGGCATAATACCTGCACTGCCTAGTACTGACAGGTGTATTACAGCTACTCTACCTACAACGTGCTGGAATATCATTTTGTCAGCATGAGCAACCGCTTTTCCACACATATCATTTACTGTGTCATTGGCTTATATGAATATGCCTTCACTGAAATGTGTATACACACTCTGCATGGAAAACAGATGAGCCAGGCTCAGCAAACCATATACATTAATATCAATAACTAGACATGTATACAAAATAACACTTCCCACTGTATGACAGGCAGGCAACGTTTTCAGAAATAAGGCATTACAAAAAGAAAATCTCAGGCAGGAATATTTAAATAAATAAAGTTAAGGTCATATGCACCCCTGAACAACGAAAGGAGCTCCATCCTCCTCCAGACTAAGAGTCTGTTCTCCTGCACACCCTCTAGTGCTATGGAGGCAAGTGCAAATGATTAATAATATGCCTTCAGTTCATTAACCATCAGAATGGCACCTCCATAGGTCTTTGTAATGGTGTCCATACTGCTCATCCATCTTATATTAAGGCCGTCATACAAGTCCTGATTCAGCTACCCTGATGGTCCCTTTGCACCAATGGACATCCCTGCCAGAAACAGTGCCATTGGAAGGCCATGGCCAACCTCATTACAGAGAATAATGGCTGGCATCTCACTGTCACATCCATTTTTGATTTTTGCAATTGCCATTCAACATAGGGCAACTCAGTAGGGTCATAGGTTCATAAGAGGTTACTAGGTTAATGGCCCTAAGACCTTAACAAGCCTAGCTATGTAATACCCCAGTTCCCTAGTTGCCCATGGCTAGATGGTCATTGTTTGCAGAGCAAACTGGTGATTAGAACTGACTGTCCCTGTCCATGAGGGACATAGGTGCTATGCCTGGGGTGAATTTACCATCTCCCATCCAGTTGTCAAGGTTCTGCTTAAATAGGGTCATTAAGGAGCTCTGCTTCACATGAAGTGGAAGTTTTTTACAGAGGAGCAGCAATTTCTGGGAGACATATCTATCTCAAACATGTTCTGTTTATGCCAAGGGCTAGGATGAGATCCCTAGAGAGAGTGACTCTTGTCTCATTTGATTTGAGTACATGCAGCATTTCAATTAGAGCAGGATCAGAGATTGCTCTGTAGGCCAGGCACAGGTCACCTCTCAGCAGCCTGTGGGATGCAGAGTACAGAGAGAGGAACTTCAGTCTTTCTGTGTAGGTCATGTTTTGGAAGCTTTCAATTTTCTTGGTTAGAAACTTCTGTGGTCTTTCCAGTTGTTGCATGTGTCTGGAGAGGTACATACAAAAGGGAGCATTGTGTTCAATTAGTGGTATGATGAGGGCTAAGTACAGAGGAGTTAAACATCCTTAGCCTTGGATGTGATGCCCTTATGCATGAGATGTGCAATGTAGCTTTTCTTACCAATGTGGAGTCATGGTGATCAAAGTTTAAATTGCTATCAATATGTGTTCCCAGGTCTCTCACCACTGTGTTTGACCTTAGGGGTGTGCTATATATAATGTAATTTGCAGGGGTGACTTTTTTGCCAAACGGGATAATGACACACTTTTTTTGCATGTAGTTTTAGACTGTGACTCTAGCACCAGTCATTAGTCTGTGTTAGCCCCTTTTGTAATATGTTAAAATCATTGAGGGACTCAATGATTGTACCTAGTTTGCAGTCATCTGCAAATCTGGTAAGCCACAGGTCAACTACTTTTTCTGGACATCCAAAAAGTAGATTCCAAATAGTAGAGGGCCCAGCACAGATAACTGTTTTACACCACTGGTAACTGGTCTACTGGTGGAGGTGGAAGCCCCAACTTTGACAGTATGCATTCAGTCAGTGAGCCAGTTTGCTCCACATCTAATGACGTATGGGTTAATGCCCAGCTGGGAGAGCTTTTTGAAGATAACTGCATGGGGGATTGTCTTGAAGGCCTTGGCTGTCAAGATAGGTGGTATGTACTGCTTTATACTCATCCATGGCTTTGATGACATTCTCAAAAAAGTCCACCAGGTTTAATAAGCAAGACTTGCTCTTAATGAAGCCAAACTGGGTTGGGTCAAGTATTTGAAGGTCACCTATGTCCTTGTTAAGATCCATGATGATTTTTTCCATGGCCTTGCAGGTCAGGCCAGTTAGGCTTATGGGTCTATAGCTCCCAGGGTTGGTTGATGGACCCCCTTTGTGTAAGAGGATTACTGTTGCTGTTCCCTACTCTGCTGGAACAAAGCCAGTGCTCAGGTTATGGTTAAATACAATGTCAACTGGTTCCCTAGGTCTTGTTTTAGATTGTTAAGTAAGCAGCTTGGGATGTTATCTGGTCTCATGGAGGCTGTGTTTCTGGCCTTGGTGAGGGTGGATATGACCTGCTCTTTGGAGATGCTGTAGTGGACTGGTGACAGGAATGCTTTGGAATGTATCTGGTGGGGAAAAGGGGGTGAAATTTGTGCCAAATCTGTCGACCAGCAGGTTGGCAATTTATTCTGGTTTAATGTGAGTAGTACTGTCCACAAACATTTCAGCACACTGATGGGCATTCCCTTTAAGATTTCGGACATAGCTAAAGAAAGCCTTATGGTTGTCTTTAGCTAGAGATGCTAAGTTAGCCTCATAATTGGCTTTAGAAGACTTTACAAGATATATGATTTGCTTGTTCAAGATGTGGAGGGTATTCTTCTTCTGGTGAGTAAGTTCCCTCTTGTTCTTGGATGACAGTTTCTTTTGTTACATAACCTCATTACACTTGCAGTCCACCAGGGTGGCTTGTTTCTTTGGGAGGACCTGGTTTTGATCCTGACAGGTACAACTGAGTCTATACAGTTCTTTAAATGTCTATACAGAGCATTTTTGTACTCCTGTGCATAGGAGTCATTGTTGGGTGTGTTAGCAGGGGATTTGAAACTTTTTATACCCTTGCTTAGTAGGCTAAAATTTGCTTTTGAGAAATTTTTCAGTTTGTTTGCTCTTGTGGAAATATCCAGTCTGATCTTTACTTCAAACAAGACATATTTATGGTCTGACTTCAACAGGGAGGGCAGCACACAGGGGGTAGTGCAGTGACACCTCATGTTAGTGATTACCAAGTCCAGGACATTCAAGCCCCTTGTAGGGGTACAGGATAGCTGTTTCAGAGCATTTGAATTAACAAAGTCCAAACAAAGAGTTAGAAGGTCACACTGAAAAAACAATCAGAAAAAAAAAAACTAAATGAAAACTCATTGGAAGTTCTAGCTTGGCTGGAGTTTTCATTTAGTTTTTTTTTTCTAATTAACAAAGTCCAGGAACCTCAGAGTGATTGCATTTCTGCTTGTGCATGTTGTCCAATCTATGGAAGGATAGTTGAAATCTCCTATGACCAAAGTATTTGGCTATAAAAGGAGTGATTCTAGCAAGTCCAGGTAGTCGGTACATTTTTCTTGTTTCATGGTGGGAGACTTGTAGCTAGTGATGATGTATAGGGTGTTTTACCTGTATTTAATTGTACATGGAGGGGCTCTAGAGAATCATACTGTTTAACCAGTATCAAGCTGTATTTGAATTTAATAAGATGGATACACATCCACCTTTGGTTCTTTCACACTCATTTTGGGGTTTGAATCATACTTCTCAAGTGTACCTCATTATGAGGAACAAGTTCATGTTCCTCGTAGTTCCTCAAAGTTCCACATTGAAAGAGCCTGTCACACATTCAGTGTTAGGAATTTTTTTAAGTGAAATCCATGGTAAATAGAAATTAATCATATTAATTCATTAAAGGGTCTTCTTTTTAAGCAAAACCAGCATATTTTAACCATCCTATGACCTTCCTAGTTGAAGTTGTTAGTAAGCCATTAGTATGTGTTCCACATTTTGCCCATTTGTTCCACATTATGAAGGCGAATGTTCCTCATTTTGGAGATGGAAGGTTGAGAGCTATGGTCTGAATGTGCAGAAGATGTTGTAGCCTTGTACGACTGGGGTACTCTCTGTGGCCTTGAACCAAGTCTCAATGACTGCTCAGACATCAGCATCTTCCAAGGTGAGAAGTGCTTCCAGGGAGTGCAGTTTTCTATTGAGGCTCCAAGCATTAAGCAGCATAACCTTGAGTTTGTCTAGAGTGGATTTCTTTATGTCAGGAATTTTATTTGTTTTGACATTAACTAAAAAAGGCACTATAGGTGGGGCAAGTGACTTGGTCAGTATCCAAAAGCCTAGAGGAGACAAATGAAGACCATCCCTGGCAAAGCAGTGTGGTCTGCTGACCATGTCTTCCCAGGCTGGCAGATACTGGATCCCCTTGGACTGACACTAGAAGATGTCAATTGTTGAAGTCAACCATTTTTTTGTCTGTATTGTGGCATTGTCCTGGGTGTAGGTAAAATGCTACTTAGTGCAGAGGACATACCTGTCTGTAACACATAATCTGAGAGTTCAGTTATGTCTCTCTTCATATAATCCAGAGAGCTACATCTCAAGTCATTCTCTCCAACATGTACTATGACAGGGTCATAAGTTCATAGGTTCATAGGAAGGTACTAGGCTATCTGCCCGAAGACATTTATAAGCCTAGCCAGAATGTGTCGGCATTCGCCGCCCCCTTAGATTAGTTCCCTGTGCCTCTGTCCAGCAGAGCCATTGAAGTGATCCCTGGGGTAAACTTTCTGTTTCCCATCCACTCATCAAGGTTTCTCTTGAAGAGGGTTAGTGAGGAGGTCTGCCTAATGTAGATTGAAATCTTGTTCCAGAGCATGGGAAATCTCTGGGACAGGAATCTATCCTTCCAGCATGTCCTATTTATTGTTATGGTGAGGTTTAGATCCCTGGAGAGTGTGGCTCGAGGGGATATGGTTTTCTTTAGGTGGAGCATGTCCATCAATTCTACATTGGACATGGCCTTGTATGTCAGGCAGAGATCACCTCTGAGTAGGCGGTATGCAAGAGAGTGCAGCTGGAGTTTCTTCAGTTAAGCTGCATAGGGCATCTGCTTGAGGCCAGTGATCCTCTTGGTGAGGTACTTCTGTGGTCTTTCCAGTTGTTGCAGGTGTCCTGTAAGGTACATCCCAAATGGGGCATTGTACTCTATGATGGGTTTGAGGAGTGATGCGTAGAGGGGCCCAATAACCTCTTTCGATCTGGATGCAAACTCTTTTGTTATTAGGTGGGCCACATAGAAGGAATTTCTAACCACTTTGGCAATGTGATTATCAAAGGAGAGGTTACTATCTACTTGGGTCCCCAGATCCCTTATTACATCTTCCGTATTTAGGGGGCTACCACCTATGTGGTAGTTTGTAGGTACTTTGTTTTTTCCAAAGGGGATGACTATGCACTTTTTAACATTTAGCTTGATGCCATGGTTTTGACACCAGGTATCTGTCTCAGTGAGACCCTTTTGAAGGATGTCTGTGTCAGTCGGAGAGTCAATTATAGCCCCAAGATTGCAGTTGTCTGCAAACTTGGTCAGCCGTAGTCCTCATGTGCTTGCCTGTACCTCTGAGAAGTATATGCCGAACAGGAGGGGCCCTAGGACTAAGCCCTTGGGAATGCAACTTCTAACCGGTTTAGAGTCAGACCTAGCTTCCGTAACTCTTACCATGTGGGTTCTGTCCATGAACCAGTTGGCAACCCATCTCATGATGTAAGGGTTTATGCTCGGGCTGGTGAGCTTGTCTATAATACCTGAGTGGGGAATGGTGTCGAAGGCCTTTGTGAGGTCTAGGTAGGCTGTGTGGACCACCTTTCCCTCGTCTATAGCCTTGGCAACTGTGTCAAAGAAGTCCACCAGGTTTAAGAGGCATGATCTGCCCTTAACGAAGCCGAACTGGATTGGAGGTTTCCAATGTCTCTATTAATGAGATCCATGATGGTGCACTCCATAGCTTAGCAGACCAAGTTAGTCTAGTCAGGCTTATAGGGCAATAGTTCCCAGAGTCCGTTGTGGCTCCACCTTTGTGGAATGGAATAACTGTTGTTGTGCACCTGTGGAGTGGTTGAGATTAAACAGTGTGTTTAGGTGAGGGGTTAGTTCATCTTTGAGCTCATGTAGGACACAGCCTGGGACACCATCCGGTCCCATTGATGCTGTGTTTTTGGCTTTGGAGAGGGCTGTTTTAACCTGAGTGTCTGTGATTTCAGGGACACTACATTCTTCTGGTATAGTTATAGGCCCTTTTGGGGGTGAGAGGGGGGTGAAGTTTGCACTGAACCTGTCTGCCAGGATGTTGGCTATATCGGTCAGTTCATTGTATTTTGTGCAATTCTGCACAAACTCTGAGCAGATCTGAGAATTGCCACTTAAATTCTTGACATAGCTAAAGAATGCCTTGTGGTTATCTTTGGAGTCCATGTCAATTTTTCTTTTGAAGCTCGCCTTGGATGATTTTATGAGGGATCGTAGTTTCTTGCTGATACTGACCAGGGATGTCTTCCCTTCTTGGGATTTTACTCTTTTCTTTACTAGTTTCCTCCTTCTATTGTATAGCTGGTTTATGTCAGGGGTCCACCACAATGGTTTCCTTTTCTTGGAGGAGTGAGTCTTGGTTTTGTTTGGGATACCATAATCCATGCATTCTTGTAGGTGCCCATAGAGTGCATTAGTAAAGGATTTTGCAGATTGGACAGTGTTATCCTTTAGCATAGGGGCTTTGAAACTTCCCACCTTGGTCTTAAGTAACATGCATTTGAAAAGCTTTTCATGGTGGTTTCTTTGACCGAAGGTGGTGGCAGAATGTGCATATCCAGAGTGATTAGTTTATGGTCAGATCTAACCAGCGAGGGGTTGGCCTCTGATGTGGAATACCAGTCACCCATGTTGGTGATGACCAGGTCCAATATGTTGTCACCTCTGGTGGGGTGTTGACCAGTTGATCCAGGGCATTTGAGTTTATAAATTCTAGGAAATGTTGAGCAAGGGAGTTTGTACTTGAGTAGTTCTCCCAGTTAATGTTTGAGTAATTGAAATCATACAATATCAGTGTGTTTGGTAGGACCTTTATATTTCCCAGTGATTCCAGGAATGCCGAGTGGGGGTCCTGGGACATGGTGGGTGATCTGTAGCAAGCTATAATTTGAAAAGCAGTTTTGCCTGTTGTTAGTTGCACGTGGATGATCTCTAAAGCATTGTGCTGTGCCACTAACCTGGAGGTGTGGGTATCCTTGATGAATATGGATACTCCCCCACCTTTTGTATTTCGGTCCGAGTTTTGTGGTACGAGTTGTAGCCTGGTAGTGCTGGGGTGCTCTCTGGAGCCTTAAACCAGGTTTCTGTTACTGCACATATATCGATTTTCTCCATACTGAGGAGTGCCTCGAGTGCATGCATTTTGAGGTTTAGATTTCTGGCATTGAGTAGCATTACCGTCAGTTTTTTGTTACTTGTGCTATTTACGGCAGTGGGTTTGTCTTTTGAGCCTTGCCTAAAAAAGGCACTATGGGGGTGGCAAGAGCCTTGGCCAGTATTCAAAAGCCTAAGGGTGACACGTGCAAGCTGTCACTAGCGAAACAGCGTGGCTTGTTGAGCATGTCATCCCAGGCTGACAGACACTGGATCCCCTTTGAATGACACCGGAAGCTTAGCCAATTGTTGAAATTAATAATTTTCTTCTCTATACTGTGGTATCATTCTTGGTTAGGGCAGGATGCTATTCAGGGTCAGGGTCATACCGGCCTGGGCTATGTGATCAAAGAGCTCCTCCATGTCTCTTTTCATGTAGTCCAGGGAGGTACGGCTCAGGTCATTCACACCAACATGAACAATGACAGAGTCATATTTGTACTTGTTCTGAAGTGACCTGAGTGTTTGTGTTATGTGGCGGATCTTGGCACCCGACAGGCAGCTAACAGTAACCTTCTCCTTGTTCAGCCTAGTGAGTGGGACGTCAGTGTGCCTGACTATAGAGTCACCTATTACTAGTGTGTTGAGTATGTTATTTTGCCTTAAGGGCTGTGATTGTGTGGCACACTGGTTTTGTGAAATATGTGTTTCTTGGTTTGTGTTGGGGGGGTGGAGGTTGCTTGGATGTCTGCTTTGGAGGTCTTTGTTGCTTTTGCAGATTTTTATTTAGAGCCTCTGAGTATGTTTTCATGTATATATGTGTGTTTTTTGCCGGTGCTTGTTTCATAGGTATACGTGAGACTGGTGGTGTGATCCAAGTAATTCCCTTCTCCTCTTGACTGCCTGGTCCAGTCTTGGGTTGAGAGAGCTTAGCCTTCAGTTTGGCTGTATAATTGCATCTGTCGCATGTATTAGTGTTTGGTGGAAGGAGGAGAGGGTTGTCTGTGTACATGAGGCAATTGTAACATTGCCTCAAAATGCCCAGATTCACCAGTTGGACCAGAGAGTATACCTGAAACTGCCCTTTGGACATGTCTGGATAGGTACAGTGAACTGTTTTACTGATTGGCCGGTAAGGTCGAATAGAGAGCCTTATCCTTCTCTACATTATAAGGGGGTCTATTGCTAAAGTTTATTAGTGCTATGAGTTTTGAGCAAGTGCTGGGATGAGAAGTGAATGGTTTGAATGCTTAAGTTGAAGGTTTATCTAGTTCCAAGGGAAAAATTGAAGAGTAGACTTTGTGGAGCCGGGAATAGTTATACCCTAGCTAACCAGCACTACCCGGTGCGCAAAACCGCGCAAATGCACGTTTTATAGCAGGGAAATGAAAGAGATAGAAATTAACCCAAAATGGCCCATAAACTACACAATTTACTAACAGCCCTACAACTAACAGATACAATGTAATACCATGCAATTAGCTACTTAAAGCAGTAGCAGACAGTACAGTTTTTTTGTTGTTGAAATTGTTGAAGTTTAGTCACAGTATGTAAGAGAACTGAAAAAAAATATATACTTAGTGCCCTTTTGTGTGTTTCCCAACTCAGACAGACCAAGCAAACATCTACTGCCAACAGAGGAACAACCCCAGTCCTACCAATGCAAAACACAGTAAAGGAGTGTCCAGAGTGAAATGCTACCACAGACACAATTAGAAGATATGAAATGCTTCTGAAACAAACTCAAAGATATGGATATAGCAGTGTACTTTAAACAGTTTGTAAAAGGTTGATTATTCAATAAAAGTACTTTGCTTTGAATAAATAAGGCAAGGGCCACTCACTCAATTGTACAGAATTTATATATGTACTAAAAACAAGATAAGCTGATTAATAAGCCCATTAGCCAATAAAACTACATGCAAAAATCTCAAGTGTTTCACCAACGTAAACAGACCAGGCTACATTTCAGTGCACCAGATGGAAAATCCACTCACCTCTTGATGTCAAAACAAGTGCTTGCTAGAGTGAAAAATACACTTCTGTATCCAACAGCTACATAGATACTGAATCCAGATCAATCAAGTCAGTAGAACAGACAATGAAGCAAAATGCACTTTTTCAATGCAAGCAAAAGGAAAAACAAATTTATTCAATATGTCAACAGCAGTGTAGGGGGGGGCATATTAAGCTCAATTTACAGCAGGGGTGGTCAGCTTAAAACTCCCCAGGGTTAAAAAGCAGATCAACAAAGGAGAGGGTATGTGGGAAACACTAGCAGGGAACCTCCAGCAGTGCTTAAGTTTCTGCAAGCTTGAAATCTTTTCAGCAAAAGACAAAGGACCAGAAATTCACTGTGTATTTAAGTGTCACTCAAGAAACAATTAACCTATGAAAAAACATATGAAATGTGCAGCCTAGACAATTTAAGCATCTATCTCCCACATAGAACAAAAACACCAGGCCAAGCAGATTTCTTAAAACAGGAAAAAAGGGGGTGGTAAAAAAGAAAGCAGCTCTTTCACAGACAAAAAATACAGGTTTACTTTCCTCACCCAGCAGAGAATCCCCAACAGTGTTGTAGTTTCTCCAAGCTTGAAATCTTTTCAGCAAAAGACAAAGGGTCAGAAATGCACAGTGTATTTAAGTATCATCCAAGAGACAATTAAGTGTGACTTTTTTGTTGGTGTGACATACATGGTGTCAATATTACTGGCATTTCAACTTGACATAAAGGTGTGAAGTATGGCAATCATCATTCAGTTTCAGAATGAAGTTTAATTTTAATTTCATCATAGATGCTTAGCACATCTGTTGGCTCTATGTATAATACATGTTTTATAATGTCTGCACCTGTGTCATTGACCTGCCCACACATTGCTCATTGCACTCCACAGATGTTAATGCAGGTTTGAGAGACTGAGAGAGTCTCACAGCATGGCCATGGTCATAACCCCAATGTGTAGAAAGAGCAATTTAGAAAATCCATGTGTGAGGTCTTTACTTGCACAATTTCCATTTCAGGTGTTTAAATTTATGTTATATAAACCATGGCAGCCACAGAAAGCCTCACCTCACTACCGATGATCATGTAAAACAGCATTAAGAAATTGCCTACACCTGAGAGAAAACATTGTTTGCAATGAAAAAGCAATGTTTCTGCCTTTGTGAGATAAGACATACTATCCTTAATTTTACCATTATTGATCTGTCTTGGGTTCGTCCAAGGAATGTGACTTTTGACCATAGTGGAAGCAATGTTAACCTACTGCTGCAGTAAACAATACAATTAAGGCAGATCTTCTAATGAAATGCAGAGGTTAACTAGGGTTACAGTGTTTATAGTGAAGAAGTTACTCGACATTTAAATGTACTGTCAATGTGCAATATACTGCAAGAGATTATGCAGGTGCCAGAAGAGTGCTCTGCTGTTGTTCCACAAGTGTGTGTTCATCTTTCTCCTGAATGCTGACAGCATAGGAAAGAGTATGTTCACTCATCTATTCCCTGAAATCTGTATTTTGTGCTAGCATTGTGGGAGGGTAAATGAAATATTTTTTATCTTGTTGGTAGGGGAAAGGAACTTTCACAAAGCAGCAGTAGAACTAAGATGCTATGCTGCATTTTTGTGGTGTTGTTATTGTTATTATTATTATTATTATTATTATAATTTATTTTTTGGAGTATTTCTGTAACTACAAATCTTATTTCATACATTTAAATACCCACTCAGCATTACTGATAGCTGAACAACAGTAGATTTTCACAGTTATGTATAAAGATTATTATTTTAATACTTTTAAGTTACACTTCTATTTATTATTGTAACAATAGCACAGTATAGTACTTCTCTTTTTTTCAAAACATGGATGCCTGATTACAGATATGCTACTCATTTTTATGCATTTCATTTCATAATATCAGTACAAGTAAAATAGTTTCAGGTACAGATATCAAAGTCTGGAAGTACATGCACTTACGTAATTTTTTAAGCCTATTTTTATTTTTGAAATATATAGGTATATATGAATTTAGAAAATAATTTTACTTACTATAGAACTCTGGCCTTCTAGCCATTACCTGGTCAGTCTACTCAGCCAGCTGGTCATTACTACATTTCTGCAGACCACCATACTTGTGATAGCACTGCTGACCAGAGTGGGTTTACCTGTCAGGTTTGACAGGTAGTCACCCAACGCCTGCCAGATATTGATTTTTTCACACATACTGTGACATGCAGATGCTTGGGCCTTCTCCAGGTATGAGTCATGCAAAACAGAGACCATTACTCAGGTCTCTTTCTAAGATCATCTAGGAGCACCACCTCATTCCTTCACAGGCGCTTCTTTGTTAACTTGATTAACTACAGTAATTACGGATTTCTTACTCCAACTGTAGTACATGTCATGTACTGAAATGAGAGATTTTTTCTTAATTAAGGTGGGGGAAAAATACATGTCAACATTAATGTGAAACATTATCTTTATGACTTAATGACATGTATCACTTGTTAGGGTGTGACAAACATTGTTGGATGGGTAGGGATTAACCCACAAACTGCTTTCAAGCTAACATTTAGATGACTCCATTTTGAATTTTACAGCTATATTCTCATTTAGGCTAGTTTAGGGCTATCTGTGGCCTCTGTGGACAACTTGGCATTGCTGTGGAGTATTGCAGAGTTTGCAATCATCTGCAGCATTTCCATATTTCTTTGAAATATGCTCATGTGGAAAGCATGTTTGCAATTGCTGAAATGTCGAAATACGCTGACATACCTTAAGACATATTTGCGTAATACTATACTTCATAATCATGCATATGAATTTGCCTAATTTGCATAACAAATGTGTAAATTGGACTGAATTTATGCTGACAGGCATATCACTGCATGCATCAGTTATAATCTAGGTGTTATATTTTTTTAAAAAAAAAAAAGAAAAATATCTTGAAAGTCCTGGTCCTAGTTCTGGACTAGATGCCACATCTTAACCTTTGCAGCCACAGCACAAGCCTGCCACATGGAGTATTGATAGTACTGCTACCAGGTGCTTATCATTAGTCAAAGGGGGACTAGAACTTGAAGTTGCAGTGACAGCATGGGCCACTTTTCCACCAGTATGCAACAGGCAGTAAACATCTTACACACAGTAGCTGGGTCATACTCAACTGCACCTCCAGATTCATCCAGGCACATGAAACAGCTCTTCAGGAGACCAAACACCCTCTAAATGACAATACTGGTCTAGGAGAGGGTTGTGTTATTTGTCTCCTCTACAGCTCTAGAAGGATTTCTCATTAGAGTCATGAGGCAAGGCATTATAAAAAAAAAAAGGGGGGGGTAAATAACTATTTTAATAACATAAAAAAGGAAATGCGGTTTACCAAGAAGATGACCACTGGGCAACCTGCCATGTAGGAACAAGATAATCCAAGCGTTATAAGTACACCATAAAACAAGCAAAAAGGCAAACGCTGACACCACACTATGTAGCTTGAGAAACCGAAAACAATGAAGCAAACTCGTGCAAACCAGCAGGACTAAAATAAAAAACACTTTTAATAACAGTTGAGCGCTTTCACCTGTTACAATACAGGCTTCCTCAGAACAAAAAACATTCAGAATCACAGCCCTTAAATAGATGTTTTGGCTCTAAAAATTTAAAGCAACATACTCCACTAAAACTTTCTGCATAGACAATAAACAAAAACATTCCAAAATGAATAGATAACAAGAATAAACAATTATATTATAAATAGATATATATCCTATAAAATGTAGTGCACAAATTCCTCTAAAATTCATGTTTGTTAAAAACATATGTTACTATAAAAACACTGACTCAACTTATTTATAAACAATTTGACACTAACGTATCTTATATAGCAAAGGTTTAATAGACAGTGATTCATTCAAGCCTGGGGGTGAGGCAGCATCAGTAAAAATTTGCCACCACATTTCTCTATGACAACCAACTCTTATAGTCTCCCCCCCAGGGTCTATTTGAATAAGGTCAATAATACTAAAAGTGAATTTGTGTTCAGAACCCTCTTGTTTTATGTGCTTATATAGGGCATTCGTCTCATCTCTCTTTCTAATGGAGTAAAAATTATTGCATATTCTTTTGTTTAGCTGTCTCTCGGTCTTCCCAATGTAGAAAGCGGGACAAGCTGAACATAATGCGATATATATGACAAGTTTAGTGGTACAATAACCTGCCTTGAATCTAATAGAGGTGTTGGTAGTGTTGCTTAACCTAGTGCCTTGACTGGTGTTAATAGCAAAGCACCAGTTACATCTACCACACTTCTGTGTAGGTTTAGAAGTGTTAGAAGTCAGAAACATGGTATTTTCTAACAACCTTTTCAACTTCATAACCATTTTCGGTTTCTCAAGCTACATAGTGTGGTGTCAGCGTTCGCCTTTTTGCTTGTTTTATGGTGTACTAATAACGCTTGGATTATCTTGTTGTGTTTTACTATGGAAGCTGATGGAGAAGCTGGATGTGCCACACCCAATAATACTGAGCTGACTTCTTTACAGCAACTACAAAAAGAAGTGTGGGACTTGAAAGCAGAAGTGAGCAAGCTTACTGCTTTGCTTTTAAACTTCATTGGGCAGCAGCAGGAAGCCAAATTAGTGTCTGCAGTTCCTGAGATTTCATCTTCAAACTCTGAGTAGAAAACTAATGTTTCAGGTACTGTAGTGGGGAGAGAACCTTGTGTTTCTCTACCTTTATCTTTTAACTCCACTAGCATTCCTAATGGACAGGGAGTGGGTCATACACTCTGTAACTGTATTGATTTGCCTTTGGAGCAAGGACATAATGAACTTAAAAATAGTGTTGAATTAAACAACAGTAGTAGAATTGTTTTTTTTTGACTACACATTTGACTTCTCTTTAGTGGATGTACAGGAAGATGGTAAACGGACAGGGGCCATCCCTCAGAGGAAGTTACCAAATAAAACTTATGCACAAGCAGGCAGAGAACCTGCAAGAAAAGGCACTGAGCTGTTTTTAAAAACTGACTCAACTTCTAACAAAATTGACAAATTTAAAATGTTTATGAATACTAATTGTTGTTTAGATAATGATGCTTTTGGTGGAAAAAGTAAAGATCCTGTTATTTCTAACTGTTCACTTAAAGACATGATTTATTTATTTGGTAAAAAACTGAATAATATTAATACATTGAAGTTAGAAAATGCTTATTTATCTAAGTGTTTGAGCATTAATGTCATTCCTAAAGGCTTGAGATTTTTTTAAATTTCCTATGGGCATAGATATGAATGACAACACAAAAAAAGAATTTAACTTGTTTTTTGATAAATGTGGCATTGAGTTCATGAAGCTGTTAATTAAATGTAATGATGAGAAACTAGTCAGACTAATGGATGAAACAGAAAAACTGAATGAAAACATTTTAAGTGATTTATTATTTGAACAATGGGAAAGGTTATATAATAAACAATTTGTTACAGCTGATTTAAATATAAAAAAACTCTAGAAAGGAAAAATTCTAAACTTACTAGGGATATTCAGCAGTATGAGAGAGGGGCTATATATGGGTGGAAAGAAGGACAGTTTAAAGCTGTCGACAATTCACATAATCAACAGCAGGTCCCCTCAGATTATGATTATAATTTTCAGGCTCAAAGTAATTCCCATTTTTTCAAGGACAGAGGTCAAGACAGAAGAAGGGATTGGAAATGGGGGGGGGGAATTGGAAGGAACCCCATCATCAACAATAGCCAATATAAATAATATGAATCTAGAGCTAGTTACTAATGTAGATTTGCAGACTGCACAGCAAACTGCTACCAAACAAGACATACATAACACCACAAAGTACTGTGAGATTTCTTCCACGGATGGTGTGATTTACAGGTACAAGAGCTTTAACATTTTTAACTACACAGATGTTGAGCTCGATATGTCTTATTTTAATTTACTTTCTAAGGGCTTGAAATACATACCAGCTACTAAATTTGATGTGGTTGATAATATTTGTCAAGTTAAATTCTATACTAGGAAATTAAACTTGGCAGTAATGTTCAATAATCCTATTAATAATGTTACTGGCTCTAATAATGACTGTAAAATTCTGAAAAAGAAAAGTACCTTTATACCCCCATGCCATCCAACGATTGGTTTATTTGAAAAAAGTATTGTTAAGCAGATTTATGAGCTTAACAACAAAAATAAGTTTAGGAGAATGGAACATAATTTATCTAGAGAAGAACAGGACACCCTACAAATGTTGAGGAAGAATAGATCAATAAGGGTGATGAAACCTGACAAGGGTGGGGGTTTAGTTCTTTTTGATCAACTTACATATACCTCTAAACTTCATGATATTTTGCATTCTACTGACAGTTATGAGATCATATCTGTTAATGAACTTAATATAGCCTATAGAAAAATTGATTGTCACCTCGAGGACTTTCTTATAGACAGGCAAATTTGTTTGGACACTTACAACTTTGTCAAAGTGGAATTTCCTGTGTTAGCCAAGTTAGTTGGTATCCCCAAAGTTCATAAGAATGTGTCTGACCCACCTTTTAGACCAATTGTTTCTGGCAGAAGATCTAAAACTTTCCCTTTGGGTGTGGTCATTGACCATACTTTGAAACATGTGTACGAAAAGGTATTTCATCTTGCCAAGGATTCTTGGTATTTTTTAGCTTATTTTCCTACACATTTATACAAAAAAAGATTTGTTATACGTAACTATTGATGTCATAGACCTTTTCTCCTGCATCCCCAAAAGTGAGGGGTTAGAAGCATTCAATCGTAGTATTACTAAATATGCAGGGTTGGATTGGGATAAGATATGGTTGATCACAGATATGATGAGTATGGTATTGGACAATAATTTCATCTTTTTTGAAGTTGAGATTTTTAAACAAACTAAGGGTGTAGCTATGGGTGCTGCGTGTGCTCCCATTTTTGCTAATATGGTCATGCTCGACTGGGAGGAGTCTGTAGTGTTCACCAGTGACTTCTGTATTCACATCAAATATTACACTCGCTACCTTGACGATATATATATATATATTATGGGATGGTGACACTGAGACATTGACTAAATTTATAGAATTTATTAACACCAGTAGTTCTTATTTGAAATTTACACATGCATTCAGTCATGATGGTCTGGCATACCTTGACACCCTCATCTCTCCGGATAATTTTGGGTTTAAATCTAGAATATACAGGAAACCCACTTTTTCTAACAACTACCTTGAATATTCTAGTAATCACCCTAAAAGTCTTTTAAGGAACATCTATAAGGGACAGTTGATTAGAGCAGTTAGAATGACTTCAGACTACCTAGATATGATAGCTGAAGTTGAGTATATTACAGCTATGTTCAGTGATAGAGGTTATGACCTTGGTATGATGCAAAATGTAAGTAAGCAGGTTATTCAAGGCTGGGGTTCTAGGTACACACCTTTGTTAGGAATGAATTCTCAAGGTAATAATGTTGTGTCCCTTGCTAGAGGTAGTCATAGTGATTTAAACAAAGCTTGTGTAATCGAATATGGTCCCTGTAGTTATAAGATGAGGCAATCGGTTAATAAAAGTTAGTTTATTATTATGGCGGATGCTTCTATATCCAACATTTTAGGTGGCAAACCCCACTTTGTAAATAAAATGGGTATGAACTTGAAAAGGTTGTTAGAAAATACAATGTTTCTGACTTCTAACACTTCTAAACCTACACAGAAGTGTGGTAGATGCAACTGGTGCTTTGCTATTAACACCAGTCAAGGCACTAGGTTAAGCAACACTACCAACACCTCTATTAGATTCAAGGTAGGTTATTGTACTACTAAACTTGTCATATATATCACATTATGTTCAGCTTGTCCCGCTTTCTACATTGGGAAGACCGAGAGACAGCTGAACAAAACAATATGCGATCATTTTTACTCCATTAGAAAGAGAGATGAGACGAATGCCCTATATAAGCACATAAAACAAGAGGGCTCTGAACACAAATTCACTTTTAGCATTATTGACCTTATTCAAATAGACCCTAGGGGGGTAGACTATAAGAGTTGGTTGTCTTATAGAGAAATGTGGTGGCAAATTTTTACTGATGCTGCCTCACCCCCAGGCTTGAATGAATCACTGTCTATTAAACCTTTGCTATATAAGATACATTAGTGTCAAATTGTTTATAAATAAGTTGAGTCAGTGTTTTTATAGTAACATATGTTTTTAACAAACATGAATTTCAGAGGAATTTGTGCACTACATTTTATAGGATATATATGTATTTATAATATAATTGTTTATTCTTGTTATCTCTTCATTTTGGAATGTTTTTGTTTATTGTCTATGCAGAAAGTTTTAGTGGAGTATGTTGCTTTAAATTTTTGGAGCCAAAACATCTATTTAAGGGCTGTGATTCAGAATGGTTTTTGTTCTGAGGAAGCCTGTATTTTAACAGGTGAAAGCGCTCAACTGTTATTAAAAGTGTTTTTTATTTTAGTCCTGCTGGTTTGCACGTGTTTGCTTCATTGTTTTCGGTTTCTCAAGCTACATAGTGTGGTGTCAGCTGCCATGTAGGAAGAGACAGTAGAGAAAACTAGTGTGCCACATATGGGAATCGTGTGCACTGTCAGAATGCTGGGCAGAGATGTTAGTGCTGCACCCTCATGCATTACATACTACCTAGTGACTGATGGAATATTAGCCCCTCCTATTGTGGTACCACTCTACCTGTGGACTAGGAGGGGCCCTAATTGTAACATGGGTGCAATCTATCATGCTGCATACCTCAGGGCAATGTGCAAGCTCATAAAATGCATGCATAGTCCTGGCTTGATCCTGGGGTGACACCGGGAAATAGGTGTACTAATCCATATATGACTACAGTATATCCAGGAACTGCTTCAGTATCCTAGAGACAGACGCCTGTGTGATCCATTATGTCACCAGTCTATCTCTGGAAGGTCCCCATAGTGAGGGCTGTACATACTTTGGTGCCCACAGGAGTAGGAAGTCAATGCATTCACTCAGTGCCCCCATGGGGGTCAAACATGCCCACTAAGACCCTTATAATGTCCCTTACAACTTTAAACTCATCAGGGATTTCTAGAAATAATAAAACTCACCACAGGAGATAGCATTTTCACCAATTACAACTATGATAGGTTTGGCAATATTTCCCTTTTTATAGCTGACTATGAATTGCAAATGGTGTAAAATAGTCTTCATTAGCATAGGGAGATTTACATCACTCCACACTTCCATCTCATTATCTGCCCATTTGCATAAATACATTTGAGGTCACCATGCATTGGCGTAAATGGCATCTATGAATAGCAGCTCTCGGCTGTGCTCGTTCATGTACGTCCCTGAAATCCTTGATGCACTGGAATATATTAGGGTACAACCCAACACCCTAATAATGGGCAATTTCAACTACCCCACCATCAACTGGGAAAACTACTCCTGTACCAACTCTTTTGCTCAACATTTTCTGGAATTCATAAATTCCAATGCTTTGGATCAATTTATCCACACCCCCACAAGGGGCAGCAATATCCTAGACCTGGTCATTACCAACATGGGTGACCGGTGTTCCACCAGAGGTCAATTCTTCGTTGATCAGATCCGACCACAACCTAATCAGCCTAGACATCAACATCCCTCCCCACCCCCCATTAGGGAAACAACCATAAAAAATTTCTCCAAAGCCAACTTCATGCTTCTTAAGACAGAAGTGGCAAACTTCATGACACCCACGCAGACGGACAATAGAGGTATGACTGCTGACTCCTACACAAATGCACTTTATAAGCACTTACACGAGTGCATGGATCGTGCTATCACTAACAGAACCAAGATGCTATCCTCCAAAAAAAAGGAAGCCAATCTGGTGGTCACCTGCCATAAACAAACACTACAACAGAAGAAAGAAACTATTGCAAAAAAGAGTAAAATCCCATGACTGGAAGAACTCCCTGGTCAGCCTCAGTAAGAAGCTGAGATCCCTCATAAAATCCTCCAAAGCTAGTTATGAAAACGAAATCTCCACTGATTCTAAAGACAACCACAAAGCATTCTATAGGTATATCAAGAATCTGAATGGCAACACTCAGATCTTCTCTGAGTTACAGCACGATGGCACTAAATATACAGAACCATCTGATATTGCTAACATCCTGGCAGATAGGTTCAGTGCTAACTTTACCCCCCTCACCCCCTAAAGGGTCCATCTCTATACCAGAAGAATGCAAAACTCCTGTAATCATGGCTGCACAGGTAAAAAACACACTCTCCAAAGCCAAGAGCACAGCATCCATGGGACTTGACAACATCCCAAGCTGCGTTCTACATGAACTACAAAATGAACTGGCACCACACCCAAGCACCATGTTCAATCATAGCCTCACCTCAGGCCCACTGAATGGTGCACAGCAAATGCTATCTCACTCCACAAAGGGGGAGCCACCATGGACCCCGGGAACTACCTCCCCATTAGCCTAATGAGCCTGGTCTGCAAGGCCATGGAATGAACAAAGATATTGGTAATCTCCAAACTCTGTACCCCATCCAGTTCGGGTTTGTAAAAGGCAGATCATGTCTCCTAAACCTGACTGACTTCTTTGAAGCAGTCACCAAAGCTGTAGACGAGGGTAAGGTGGTTCACACAACCTATTTAGATCTTGCCAAGGCTTTTGACACCATCCCCCACTCTGGAATTATAGATAAACTCACTAAACTAGGTATAAATCCCTATGTCATAAGATGGGTTGCCAACTGGGTCACTGACAGAACCCACACTGTAAAAATAGCAGACTCCAAATCCGACTTCAGACCAGTGACAAGTGGAGTACCACAGGGTTCAGTCCTGGGTCCTCGCCTGTCTGGTATCTACTTTTCTGAAGTATTGGCTAACACAGAAGTCTTTGGCTAATGAAGATCACAGATGACTGCAAACTAGGAGCCATAACTGAAACTCCTAACAATGTGGACATCCTACAAAAGGACCTCACTAAGACAGATGCCTGGTGTCAAAGCCATGGCCTCAAGCTCAATGCCAAAAAGTGCATTGTCATCGTCTTTAGAAAAAACTCTGTACCCATGAGCTACCACATAGGCGGTAGTCTACTTAACACGGAAAGTGTGATAAGAGACCATGGGACACAGGTGGACAGTAGTCTCTCCTTTGATAAACACATCACCACTGCAGTCAGGAAATCCTTCTACATGGCACACCTCATCACAAAAGGTTTCTCATCCAGGTAAAAAGAGGTCATTGTTCCCCACCACTCGACACTCATTAAACCCATTATAGAGAACAATGCCCCTTTTGGTATATACCTCACAAGACATCTACAACAACTGGAAAGGCCGCAGAAATACCTCACAAAGAGGATTACCGGCCTCAAACAGATGCACTACACAGACCATCTAAAAAAACTACAGCTTTACTCCATCGCACATCACCTACTCAGAGGTGATCTCTGCCTAACATACAAAGCTATGTCAAACTCAGAGCTGTTGGACACGCTACACTTAAAGAAATCCCAATCCCTCCGAACTACACGCTCTAGGGACCTAAATCTTGTCACCACAATAAACAGAACATGCTTTAGGGATAGATTCCTGTCCCAGAGACTTCCAATACTCTGGAACAAACTACCTATCTATATCAAACAAAGCTCCTTATTAGCACACTTCAAGAAAAATCTTGATGATTGGATGGGAAATAGGAAATTCACCCCAGGGATCACCTCTGTTTCTCTGCTCGACAGGGGCACAGGAAAATAATTTTCTTGGGTGGTGAAAGCCAGGATACCTTTTTGGCTAGGCTTGTATAGGCCCTAGGGCCAATAGCCTAGTACCTACCTATGAACCTATGAACCTATAACTGACTATGAAAACCAGCCATACAGTTTACAATAATTAATATATCTTTCATCTCCAGTTGCTGTTACCTTTAAAACTTAGCTCTAGAGGAACTGTGCATGCATGTTTTTAATGAAGTCTTTCTTCACATTTTATTCTCTAACTAGTTGTAATTCCATGTCATACCTTTTCTTCTTAGATAGCATTTGTACTTCTTTCTAACCTTCATCTGTCCACAACTTCAGAGTTCCTTTAAAAGTTTACTTTTCTCTACATATTAATTTCTCAGATGAAAAACAAATAGCCTGTCAGTTTTGTTTTGATATTCATGACCATTTGCCAACTTTTATATATTTTTTTTCCTGCAGCAAGCCCAGGCACTATTTTGGAATGATAACTGACCCAAAACTAATATCTTAAAAACATTAATTGCTCCTGACATATCAAAATAATATCTTATGTTTGATTGCATTTTTCACCTTCCGGGTTAGCCTTGCCCTTGATATTAACTCCAAGGTAGATTATGAAGTGGTCAGAACTGATTTTCTGCAATAGAACCTATGCAACTATGTTTGGTAGCTTTACTTAAAAAAATGCAATGCATTGGTTTCACTCACATTTGGTAGGTGGTAAATGCACTGCATTGGTTTCAATCATTCGGTAGTGTCGCTTAAGAAAAACATGCACTGCATTGGTTTTACCCACATATACCTTTATTTGCTTAAAATGCCTTTTTATTAAATATTTATGAAATGTAATGGTTTGGCTATATGTGAAGTTTAATTCTCCTACACAGTTTATCCTAATTAGACTGAAATCTCAGTAATATATGATTTGTCCACTATGACCAATTCCTTAAGAACAGTGTTTTATTGTCTTGATTCCATTAATAACATATTCTGCAACCTATACATATGTACCAAAACCAGTTTCCTACCTTCTCTGTTAAATTTAACTGCCACACATATAATTTTTAAATAATTGAAATGTGACACATTATTAGTTTTAAGATCTTTTCATACATGCAGTAATGGTAGGGTTCACCATGCCTATCTTACCTGCAGTTATTTAATATCCCATATTGTTTTATATTCACCCTTCTGCCATGTGAACCATTAAGTTTCATCTGACGGTGTTTCTGTCACAGTACTACTACCAGCCTGACTTCTCTTTAGTCTCTATTCCAGTCTTTTTATTCCATTTTTATACCTTATGATGCTGGGGTCTACTTTATTTATGCGAAAGCTTAAAACGGCGAATGCATATGCATCGAACCATATGCATCGAAAGTGCAAACCATCAAAAACTGTAAACGGAAATCTCCATAGGTGGAGATTTCTGTTTAATTCAATGTAGTACAAACTTGGAGTTGGTATATTTAAGTAGCAGTGTGGGGGGTGCAGGGGGGCTTGCCCCCCTGCCTACAGCTGTTACATGTCATGTTTGTTGTGTAGTTCCGTTTTTATTGTGTTTCAATGGTTTCCCGGTTCGATGCATATGGTTCGATGCATATGCATTCGCTGTTTTAAGCTTTCGTGTAAATAAAGTAGACCCATGATGCTGTATAAAATTGTTTAACCCTTCCTACCTCACTTCACTTTGCCTCTTAAAATGTCTTATCTGCCTATCTGCTTGCTTTCTGAGTCAGTTGTCGCACAACACAATGATGTAAATATGAACTCTCTTGTGGAAATAATGTATTTTTCCACCAAAAAACTAAAATGTCAGATTCAAAGAAACAATCATCCTTTTGTTAGGATTGCACAGAAACCATACTTATATCAGTGCAAAGTAGTCTTTCTTTGGAGTGGCTGTGCTATCTAAAAGTCCTAATACCACTGAACCGTCAGTGCTGTTTAAGGAATGACACAAAAAATGCTGATTACATATCCTGTATAAAAAAGTATTAACATACTCACCACACTCTTTAGGTGATCAGTGATCACATCTTTTTTATTTTATTTTCATAACTTTTTCCTGAGACTGATTACATATTTCACATTAGTGGCATAAGCTTTCCTGATTAAAGTGTTTTCAAAGCAATAAGAGATTGGGCACAATTTATACACTACGCACACATTATTGAGATATACTTGATGGGCATGCAGGGTAATGAGTGATTACAGACAGCACACTGTCAACATACTGAAAACTGAATTTCATTTCTATTAATGACAGTTGTGTACCAATATAGGGAGAGCACGCTGTCATTTGTTGACAACATGCAAAGGAGATGAACGATATTTCTTTTAAATGTCTTATAGCAAAAGGGGACAGAGGGTATATAACTTGAAAACTATTACATATTACAAAAGTACAGCAATAATTTCCAGCAGGGTTTGCGTACAAAATTATGTAGACTGACAAAATAATTTTAATGCTTAGTAAAAGCATTCATAATTCTTTCTGACAGTACACTAGCAAAGTGCTCAAAAGTGATTTTAAATCAATTTTTTGACAGATCCATTAATACATCTAGGATGCAGTACAATTAACTGCACAGTGCAATCAAGGAAAATCTGCTGCATTCTTTTAAAACCTTGTAATCTTAAAAAGACAGAGGATATTTTCTGTTACTATGGGAATTATTCAGTTTAGCTATAAAAGCAAAGCTATAATGGTTCTGTTCTTTTAAACTTAATATGCATCATGACTATGTGTGGTATGTAGTACTAGCATAGAACTGAGGGTGTTTCTTGCTTCCTGCTATTCAAGGAGATAGATGTTCACCAGGACAAAGCAATCACATTATTACAAAGTACACTTTATAGTAACAACTGTGGGATTCAGAAAGGCCTGTCTTGGTGTATAAGCCTTAACTCAGAAGGTTTATACACCATATTAAGCATTTTTTAACTCAGAGACTGGCATGCCATTATGGTTTTACTTTCATGGTGCATTAGTATGGACAGAAGTCTCACAGGGGAAGCCCCATGCTAAAGTAGCAGTCCAAGAGAGTGGTTCATGCTAATTAACCATGTACTTTACTGCGGAAGTGTCTGCAGTTCCTAATTTAATCTGAGTAATTCAGATACTTGCTTTGCTCTTTTCATTTTTACTCCTGGGAGAAAATGTGAATAAATTCTTGTTATAGTGTTTAGTCCTTCACTCGAATGAGAGTAATCATGGTACAGGTAAGTACAGTAAAGCTGTGAGATTTTGTGTGCGTGTCTGTGTGCACGGGCGTGCATGAGTTTGAGTGTGCATATGTCTGAATGGACAAGTGACTGTTTATGTAACTCTGAACGAGTCTGGTGGGGCTTGCTTGTGGATAACTGGAAGTATATGTGTGCGTGTGTGTGTGTTGGAGAATGTAACAGATTTTCCTCAGCAATATAATCCTAACCATAAACAACTGTAGATACTCCACCAAAGGCTACCTGCTCACAAAAATTCCAAAGGAAAGAAGAGAAAAGCAGGTACTGGCCACCACACTGAACAGCTTCAAGACTTGTATTTAAAACACAATTAATAACACAGGAATGAGTGCTTTCGGGACCAAGCCCTTCTTCAGATACAAAACTCAAATGAAACTGCAGTTTTTATATAACTCTTCAGTTAACATTCAGTACCGCACACTCCTTTTCTTTAGTGCAGGTCTTAAAGGTATAATCCCATTTAAACCTGGGGGTTTGTATGCTGCTAGCTCAATGATCCATTTGGTTTCATTCAACTCTGTCTCATTAATCCAATCACTCCCCCTTTTGTTTTTATTTACACATTGTATAGCCATAAACTTAAACTAATGATTTTCATACTTAGAAATGTGCTAGAAAAGTGCATTATGTTCATGTTTTAATCTTACAGAGGACAAATGGTTCAAAATTCTGTTTTTCAGCATGCAATTAGTTTTTTCTACATAGAATGAGCTGCAGTCCTGACAGACAGCCAGGTAAACAACATTCTTTTTTTTTACAATCTGCTGTTCAGTGTGGTGGCCAGTACCTGCTTTTTTCTTCTTTCCTTTAGCAATATAATCCTGTGTTGACCACATAGGTCAGGTGGAGATAATCTCTCTGAATACCAGCCTAGGTGCATATATAATCTGCATAAATGTATTTCTATGATGAAATTAAAAAGTCTATAGAGTACACTTTGGAGGAGACTCTCCTGTGATCACTTTCCTGAAATAGGAGTTGTAGCCTGCACTCAGATGACTAAACAAGCCATAACCCAACATAGATGGTGTTATCAGGGGGAAATAATGGAATGCTCTGACATGTTGTGAAGCCTGTGGCCACAGATGGAAGGCCTCATCATCCCTAGAAGATCTGTTATTTCCCTGCCAATGCTCACCCTAGAGGTATTTTTGCACTTAGATAATAGCCTATCTGATAACTTCTTTTATTTGTCTTTTTATTAAGTGAATATTATATGAGGTATCCCTGCACACATTTTAATGTGTGCTGAACCACTAGTGTTTTTGTTGCTGGTACAGTTTTTGAATTATGTAACAGTCAACGTTCATTATATAGACCATTACATAATTTAAGGGTTTTTGCCCTTTCTTTGAGTTTGTGACACCCTTGAGTTACTTTTATTCATCCGAATGTAACTTATTGGTTTAATTGGTTTACATTTGCCATTACTTTTTTCAATGATTTTAGCGGTGAATAAAGGCAATTAAAGATGAGTTTATTTGATGTTTTGTGTTTCGGTCAAACTTACCAGTGATTATTCATTTTAGACTCTATTAGTATGCAAATTTATTTTAATATTTTTGTTGTAAATCAGTTTCTCCACCTAATGTTTCAAACTTGCTATAGCGTAAGTAATTGCTGTTGGAAGAAGTAGTTTACAACCAAAATATAAGCTATGTAAATATTTAATGTTCACACTCACACACACACACACACACACACACACACACACACACACACACACACACACACACACACACACACACACACACACACACACACACACACACACACACACACACACACACACACACACACACACACACACACAAGGAGACAGATACATACATATACACAGAAACACACAGAGATGTGCACATGTGAAAGAGAGAAAGAGCACACACAGAGGGGTCTATATTAGAACATCGAAGTTTCAAAACTTCAAATGTTCTAATATCGACCCCTATTCAGTGAAAGCTGAAAATATCGAAGCAACAGAAAACTGAATTTATTCCTAGGGAAAGAATATGGTTGTCCGTTTCTGTTGCTTCAGTATTTTCAGCGCTGTGGTGGAAAGTTATGGGTCGGGTTCAGGTAAGTGTGCGATTGAGTGCGGGTTAGGGTAGTTAGGGTTAGGTTGCGGGTTAGGTATGTGTGCGAATGTGTGGACGTGAGGGTTAGGGTGGGTTAGGTGAGTTAGGGTTAGGGAGCAGGTTAGGTATGTATGCGATTGTGTGGACGTGAGTGTTTGGGCGGGATAGGTGAGTTAGGGTTAGGGCACGGGTCAGGTAAGTGTGCGATTGTGTGGACATGAGGGTTAGTGCGGGGTAGGTGAGTTAGGGTTAAGGCGCGGGTGAGGTGAGTGTGCGATAGTGACAGACCCTAGGGTTAGGGTTTGGGTTAAGGTAAGTGGATAGTTAGTGGTGTGCATATAGTTTAGTGTAGGGTTAGGTGTAAGATTTTAGGTGTATGTGTGTGGATTGCTGTTTGTTTGGTGTGCTTGTGTTGTGTGTATGTGTTTTGCAACAGCAAATTTTTTCCCTAGGAAAAAATTTGCTGTTCTGTATGTTCGACGTTTTCAGCTTTTGCTGAATAGGGTTCAATATTGGAACATTCAAAGTTTTGAAACTTCGATGTTCTAATATAGACCCGATACAGAGACAGACAGAGGCATTCACATGCATATACATCGAAACACACACACACACACACACACACACACACACACACACACACACACACACACGCACACACACACGCACAATGTGCCCAGAAATTACAACTAAGAGTGCACTTGAGATGTCTCATTGTGATCAAATTAATGAAAAAAAATATTCATTGCAAGGCATTGCAATCTCCCCCATACCTATCTACTTCTCTAATTTTGCTCTGTCCATCAAAAATATTTTATTATCTGGTAAGTCACTGAAGTACACAACATGAATACTTTTTGCATGTTACTCAGAGCACTGGAGGATAAGCTCTACAAGTACAGGAGACTACAATAGCAAAGGTTTTACATCCCCAGAGGGCTACATGTACTGAAAATGCCCTCTTATGGGGATAGTTACCCTGAATTACTGAACTTACAATTAAGCTTTAGCTATATGCACTTATTGAATGAATTCTTATACCCTGAGGAAGAATCATTGGCCAGCCAGATCACTGAATTGTTTCTATCCATTAGTGATGCCTATAAGGCTGATATGTACACTAAACTTTTGGATGAAGTGCTTTTTAATGTATCACTCTACAAGCGTAAATTATAGAATGACAAACATAAAAAACTACAAAGAGATGTCAAGGACTTTCAAAAGGACAATGTGTTCCCCTGGCCCAGAAAAAATACACCAACGAGGAACAATAAGAGCAATTCTGAGGTTTTAGACCTGCCCACAGTGATTGCATCACATCAGATAGAGTCAGTTCTATTAGGAGGGTGTGATAGGATGGATTTTAGCAGAGGCTTTAATTCAGCAGTAGACGCAAATACAGCAATCTCTCAAGTGATTTCAATGGTGCAACATGAAATAAGTCCATTAACTGCAGAGATAATGCAGCCATCCCCTTCTACAACTGCTCGTTCTAGTGAATGTACAATAAACACTCTAGCTGAGCCAGTAGTGAGACCTAAGGCTTATAGAGGGCAAGGCCCTCTGTATGAGCAATACTACTCTTAATGACAATGTTTTAATTAAAGACCAAGTTTTTTTAGAGAACGCACTCCCAATAAGATAAGAAAAAAGAAAAGGGAGCTCACACAGCAGGCAAGGGAGACAGAACATGAGAGTGGATACACCAACCAAACGGAAGAGACTGAGTTCATTGAAAGTGTGTAGGCAGTAATTGGATTTTTAATTTATCCTCCTACCCACTTACATCGGAACAAACTGCAGTCCTTAATAAGGGGCTTTCATTCATTCCAGCAACTACTACTAAATTAACAGACGTACTGTTGGATTTACGAATGTTTGCTAGGAAATTAATGTTGGGGGTGACTTTGCCAGAAGGGAAAGAAATGTTTAATGTATTTAAGAAGCTAGTGTGTCCATACCAAAGTTTTCTCCAGCTGTAGAAGCATTTATTAATATGTGTGAGAAAGATTTAAGAGCTGGCTATAAGTGTAGGACCTATGAGACTGAATTTTGCACTCTAACAATTAATGAAACAGCACTGCGTGAACTAACTAAGATGCAACAGTTAAGCATCAGGTAGGCTGATAAAGGAGGAGGGATTGTTTTGCTGGACAAGAGTGACTATACTGATAAAATGATGACTATGTTAAAAGATGAAGGTGTATATTTAAAATTACAGAAATATCAAATTACTGGTATTATTATTAGAGTTAATTTCTATTTATATGACCTATTAATGACGGGCCAGATAGATTATGATTTATACACTTATTTTACAGTGGACCATCCCTTGATACCTATGATATATGGCATGCTGAAGGTTCATAAAGATGCAACTAACCCACTCCTTTGACCAATTGTGTCAGAGAGAGGGTGGCTGACAGAACCACTATCAAGTTATGTGGAAAAGCAGTTGAAGCAGCCTCTAAATTTTGTTGTAAGTATCCTGAAGGACTCTAAACAATTCCTTCAGGATTTGTTTGAATGTTCCAATAAGTCCAATAGCTTGCAATGTATTATTCTTGTATCCCTAGATGTATACTCTTTGTTCACAGTCATCCTCAATGATTTAGGGGTTGACAATATCAGGATGTTCCTTGTATCTGAGTTGACATTTATGAATTCTAAGATAGAAATTATTTGTGCTTTACTACAGATGATCTTTGAAAACATAACATCTTTTCATTTGAAACTGACTATTTTTTGCAGAGATTAGGGGTGGCTATTAGAACAGCGTGTGCTAACTCATATGCCAACATAGCTCATGCTCAGTGGGAGAAACAGTCTGTTTTTTCTAACATTTTATTTTGTAATTATGTGAAGTTCTACAGACGCTTTGTAGATGACATCTTTTTTTGTTTGGCAAGGGCCCTCCCATATTTTAGATCAGTTTGTTGATTATTTATAGAACACAACCTCCTATCTTAGTTTTACTATGCATAGCTCTGTGACATGCATTGAATTTTTGGACATCGTGATTAACATTAGTGATCTAGACACCTTATCAACTAGTATGTACAGGAAACCCTGCAAGAAAAATAATATTTTACATAATACCAGCATGCATCCCCAATATATTGCTAGAAATGTGGTCAAGAACCAAGTTTTTAGACTAATGCGTTTACATACTGATGCCTCATCTTTGAGCAGAGCCTAGATACTTTACGCATTGAACTACTGCAAAGGGGATATAGTATAGGAATAATAGAGCAGGTCATAGAAGAAGTTAATATGAAAGGAGTTATCCCTTATTTTTCTAAGAAACCTGAGACACAATGCACTAGTCCACAGCTAACCAATACGTTTGATAGAAACAGAATGATTCTGACTTACTCCAGTAATATTAACTCTGTATGTGACATTATGAAAAAGAACTGGCCAATTTTAATGACAGATGATAATATAAGCAAAGTTATTGCTACTTCTCAGTTTGTCTTTAGGAATAATAAAACTTTAAAACAATGCCTATGTTATAAACAATCTAGGCCCTCTAGGATACAATCTGAACGTCAAGGCACTTATGCCTGTAGATCTTGTAAGGCATGTAGATTTATTTGATCGACTACCTCTATTATTCATCCTAGGACCTTTAAAGACATCAGTTTTCATTTTTATGCAGACTGTAACCGTGGTAATCTTGTTTATATGGCACAATGCATAACATGTGAAATGTTCTACACAGGAAAGACAAATCATACACTTAGGGAGTGCATACTAGAGCATGTTGGTGATATAAGAAATGGAAAATCTACTAATGCACTAGCTAAGTATGTGTTAGATTTTGATGGCACTCACAAATTTAAGTTATTGGTCCTGCAGCAATTTAATATTAACATCATATGTCAGTAATGAAACTGAATTTTTGGAGCTGAAATGGAACCTAGATTTTAGAGCAGATGTGTCTCCAGGACTAAACCTGCTTTAAAAAGAAGAGGTCTAAATAACTGATTATATCACATGACTAATATTTTCATGATTGGCCAAATGGTTGTTTTTAAATGGTTTGTTTCAATGTATATATTATGCTCTGAAGAAGCAAATATATTGCGAAAGTGCTTACCTGATTTTATTTATTTTATTAAAGTATTTATATATTTGTATAACAACTTCAGCCTACTGGACATCTTTGATTTTTGCATACTATGTTACTTTTGAATTTGTCCTGGTCCTGGTACTCTTCTTTTTATAATTATAAATCCATACTTCTAAGGAATCAAACACAGATAAAATACAACAGAGCTTGGCTGATAGACCTCAATTGTGTGTAATGGCACAATTTCAGCTTTGACAAGGAGGGGGGGGGGGGCACATCTCACCAGAAACTTTTCACTTGAAAAGAAGCTTTGACAGTAATCAATGTCCGGTCACCATAAAACAAAACTGTCTTTAACAAGTGTAAATCTGTACAACTGAGATGTTAAACATGGAAACAAAATGGCTACTTGCCACTAGATAGAATATACAACAGTCATGAAATTTAAAGAAGACAAACAAAATCACAATCAATAGTTCACTAATATATGGAGAGATTAAGTAAAATGGGAGTTATATGCAGTCGAGGGGGGTGGGTAAAATAACATACCACCTTCCTTTGACAAGCCTTATCATTCCCTTCATGTAGGAGAAATAAATAAAATAAAATGAGTAGCAACATGCAAACCATATTTCAGAGAATTAGTTGGGGTCACTAAACAAAAATGCAAACAGGGAAGTAAAAGAGTAAAACAGTTGCATTACACAAAGCAGTCAGTATGTACAGTGGGTGTCAGATTGCATAACTTAGCAACATTTAATTCAGCTAACGTTCTTGACAAATAGTGTAAGCAGTGTCTATGTATGTCTATTGCCCAGACATGTTTATTACTTGAATTTGCAAATACAGTTTCTTAATTATATAGTGCTGTTACAGAGTAACGTAAATAGGAACAAAGATAAAAATAAATGCATACATAGACACATAGACAGAGAGAGGCAAACACAAACACAACACACACACACACACACACACACACACACACACACACACACACACACACACACACACACACACACACACACACACACACACACACACACACACACACACACACACACACACACACACACACACACACACACACACACACACACACACACACACACACACACACACACACACACACACACACACACACACACACACACACACACACACACACACACACACACACACACACACACACACACACACACAGTAACAGTGTAACAGTGATTTTCTCTTCTCTACAAGGAGTTCAGTTAATATATATTCTGCAGACAATAAATAATGAATAAAGCAATTGAGACAGGATTTTGTTTGCATGTTTAATGTTACATCCAATACTTAGTCATTGTGCAATAATTAGGAAGGTAGGAAGGAAGAGAATAAAGTTTAAGAAACACTCCACCTACTGAAGTAAACAATTGCTTAAAAATAACTTTTTTTTATTTTTATTTCACACCCAGAAATCAAAATCATAAAGTCATACCGGATTCTACATTTGTCTTTTGCAGGTTGTCAAACCCCTGTACCGCATGATGAAGATTTTGGGAGATGTACCTCCACCTCCCCTTTATTAATATTATCGACTGCATGATTACATGCAAGGTGGGAAGGGTGCAAATACACGGAAATGACACTTAGCGTTGGCACAATTCCCTAACAATGTTTTCAATGAAAACATTGGCATTGTTGGGGAATCAAGTTCAGAGAGTTTAGTCTCAGGGAATTTTTCATTTGTCAAGCAGTAGTGTAGACCACAACATTATGTAAGTCGAGAATACATTAGTCACAACTTTCGGATGCTTTTTCTAAGCTGCAGAAAGTAATATGTGATATTACAATAATTATGAAACCACAGCGATAGTACTCTAGTGATGTATATAATTTCTTGCAGTAGTAACCAATTTCAGTATTTGACCGATAGTAGTGAATTTTTGCAAAGTTATTCATTTTTTATTACTGAATGCTTATCTCTATCTAGCATAGAAAAGTAAAAAAAATGACTTCCACTGCTATAAATACTAGCATTTTATATATTTTAAAAGAAACATGAGGCTAAAATACTTATGCAATTTACAGTAACGCATTTGTTTTAATATTAGATGATGTGTAACCTTCTTTGTTTATAAATTCAGTAATCTACATGGCTGCATTCAAAATCATTAATTTCTTATTTGCTTTCTTGTTAAAGTACTTGTTAAAAATATTTGAATGCAACCTTTCTTCCATTTAATTATGTAAATGTGAGCTGCTGCCATGCTCTAGCTTTACTTTCCATCTTCCTTCTTCTCTACTCTTTTATAGTCCCCATCAGCCCACACGTTTTTGCTACAAATGTCAGGAAAACATAAACATAGTGCTAGAGATATGCATGCGTACTTGAATAACTAGTTCTGTGCAATCAGTGCAAAGCAGTTTTGTGGTTAGAGCTGTTGATTTTCATAGTATTAAAATGTAATCTATTCAATCATCTCATATTCCTGAAATGAACTCTTTCTAACTTAGCTCTCTCTAGCTGGAGAACCTGAAGAGAATCCACATTTGTGCTGTGTGGACTTGCAGATTCTACAATGAAGGACCCTAGCCAGGATCAGATCCAGTGCTAAGTCACCTAGGCAGCTTCTTAGGACCCGGTGCTGGCTCCAGGGAGGCACCGCAACAACATTAATTTTAAAACACGTTTTCCTGCTTTGCTCAATATTGTGTCTTTCAGCTTTTCCCGGTTAGGGGTCGCCACAGCGGAACTCCGGTCCGCTAATGATTGGCAATAGATTTTTACATGCTGGCTTGCCAGGCCTAACGCACAACCTTCAACGAAGGAACGCCCATTCACGCATGTCGCCACACAGAAGATGCTCTAACTGAGAATCGAATGGGCAATGTCTAACTGTGAGGCGACAATGCTACCGCAGCACCACCACCGCAGTCGCTTTGCTCAATATTACATACAAAAAATACACACACACATATATATATATATATATATATAAAATACATAGAAGTATCATAATACAAACTGATATATCCAGCAAATTCACACAGTAACAACTGTACATTCAAGCAAAACAAACTATGCTTATCAATGTCTTGCCTAGCTACTCTATCAGACATAAGCAAGCCACATCACACACCCTTCCAGAGTGCAGGGCACCGTCAGTATCATCTGCACAGGTGGGTAAGTAAGATATCCAATACAAGTATGGCTATAGAAGTTAAGAATAGTAAAGACATGACAAATAATTTGAATTATACACATAGAAAAAAAAAACTTTACCTAAATATGCATTGCCTTGTCACTCTGTGGATCAAACATAATCAGCTCAAGTCAGACAACACTTCTCCAGAAGGCAAGGGACTCTCAACATAATCTGCACAAATGGGTGAGTACGCTATCCTACACAAATACTACTACTACAACAGAGTGTAATCAGACAAAACGATCATGTATATACAGGAAAACAAGACCGTTGGCTACCAACACATTGACTGGCCACTCTGTACATCAGATATAGACAGCCCTAAGTCAAAGTGTATGCAAAGTGCAGGGCATTGTCTTCATTATTTACAGAATGTGGGGGGGGGTGAGAGATTACAGGAGGGCACGTCTACCACAGGAGAAGAGTACCAGTATGAGAGATGAGTATGCACTCTTAAGGCCAGTGTGTCCAGATTTGAGGAAGTCTATGGTGAAGTGTTTTGTGTGTGTGTGTGTGTGTGTGTGTGTGTGTGTGTGTGTGTGTGTGTGTGTGTGTGTGTGTGTGTGTGTGTAAGGTGACTTTTTTAAATCTGGGATATAGTGTGGGCGTGTCTGCAGGGACACTGCTACAGCATTTGTGCAAGCACCCCTCCCTGGCACAATGGACAGGAGTGAGCCATGCATAGGAGAGGATCAAGTTCATCGCAGATGACCCCAACCCCCAGCCATGTGAACTGCCTGTGCCTGGAGCTGTTCTGCTATATCCCTGGCCCTGGCTAGAAGTTGGAGTGCTACCCAAATATGAATGATGTGTGCTGGACAAGCTGTCGTCATGACCTTATGCAATGCCGGGACTCCGTGGACAGCCATGGCTGGGTGCAGATAATTCTGCCACATTGTAGCAATGGGACTGTTAACAATAGAGAAGTGGGATCTGATACATCCACAGCCATATCAGCTGACATCTGAAAATGTATTGGCAGACTGGCCTGATGGACATTGCCCCTCCCACAACAGATGATTCAGAACAGACACTACACAGTCCATTGTGTCATTCATCATGTAGAATGAGTCACTCACTCACACACACACACACACACACACACACACACACACACACACACACACACACACACACACACACACACACACACACACACACACACATGGTTCATGTAGTCTGAATGCACAAGGTGCAGTAGTCTTACAAACTCGTTCTAGGCCCTGGTGGAACTAGCCTGTATCTCCATGGTGGCCCTGAATATACACTGGGTGTCAGCTACTGGGAGGGTATTAAGCGTACCGTCTGTGAGTACCTCTGCCAATACATCTGTGTGTGGTGTCTTCTGCTTACAATAGCTATGGGGAGGTTGTACCATGTCGCATCCGAGGCCATCACACCAATCTGATAAACCACATTAAAACTGTTTGTAAATCACATACTTGCACTTCATTGGTGACATATCTAGATTCTGATCATGACTAAATTTTCCTGGAATATACTTGGGTGTGCATCCCCTCATATACAGTATGTATGGCTCTGCCCTATACATTTGGCCAACCCAAATAATATTGATGTCACTTACAACACAATCACATCACACACATGGATTGTTAATGTTTTGTAAACTACAGCTGTAATTTGTGGAGTCATTCTTTGTGGGACATTTGGCATAGAGCATTGTCAGCAGTCAGGGATGACTGTAGACAAATATCACTTCTCATCCAGCTGCATACCTTAGCTTGGCAGCAGCACTTATCTATTAGCATTCAAAATATAAATGTAATTAATGCAGCAGGAGCAGGAGTCATTGTGGAGCATATGTATGTATGTATGTATATAAATATATATATATATATATATATATATATATATATATATATATATATATGTGTGTGTGTGTGTATAGATATATCTATGGGTCTAATGCTGTAGGTTAAACAAGCACAATGTTGACATTTGTTTGGTTGACAACATTTGGATGATATAAACACATGGTTGACATGTATACAAGATCTGTATATAATTCCAGTGTAGGGGAATATTCCCTTTCCCAATGGATTGTGTAATGTTGGAGTTAGTATATGTAATTAGCAGGGGGGAATACTTGCTTGCCCACCTGAAAAAACACATCGGTTTAGCCTGTTTGGGGTAATCCTCAGAAAATGTGCAGTATGTGTTTTTGTGTTTCAACATTTTTACACCAATATTCTTCACATCAGCATTGTGTTCATTCAACATGTTGTGCTCTCTTTCACTCTCTCTCTCTCTCTCTCTCTATATATATATATATATATATAAAGAGAGAGAGAGTGAGACATTGATAGATAGACATATTAATCAGCACACATGGCCAAGTGTTACTGCCACAGCTCTCACCTAAAATGGATAGTGCAGATATACTAAATACACTTAATTCTATGCCATTTCTCTGTCATTTTTGCACAAATGCAGTTCTCCATGGTGTCTGTCATTGCTCACAGGTGGAAGGAAATGAGATCTGATTTGGGCACCAATTTCCTGACATTTTTTGTCAGATTTTTGATGGGAAAGCATGGCAGATGATGATGAGGGTTGTGCTATATTTGCAGCATAGAAGTAGTGTGAGGATGGTTGTAGACCTCCTCAATAGAAATTAATGCCCCAGGCTTCTACATAGTGGTTGTACTGGAATACTTTAGCCATAACTGGCATCGCACTAATGGGTGACCACTGCCATCACCATTACAGTGATCTAAAGAGGTGAATGCTGGTACTACTAAGCCAATAAGAGGATCATTATGGATCACAGTCACCACTTCAGTACTGTAAGTATGTGCCTGGTAACCATGCAATGCAATATCATGGCACACAAGTCTTCATTACTTTTTTCCTATGTGTAGCCCCTGCAGAGATTGAATGAAAGTAGGAGGCATGTCAGAAGAGACTGTGATGCCTAAGAGTTTTGGGTTCAGACACAGGTATGTAATAGCAACTATTCTCTACCCTAGCAATGTGTTATTCCAATCACCTGTGCCTCCAGTGCTTCTAGAACATGTCATGCTACTCCAGTGTTTTGAAACACGTCTTTGACATTGGCAAAGGTTACATTTCATGCCTAGTATTTTGTCTCTTTTACTGATCTCGTGTTACATCCCTCACAGTGTTAGCTATCCTGTCTTGTGTCCACATAATTCATTTATCTGAAGTCTTATGCCACCATTGTGATGGCCAGTTTGGGGATATGTGTTAATAATGGTGATATAAGTGATCTATGTGTACAATTGCAAAGATCTGTGGTGTGTTCTGGGGGCCTTACATCACAGCTGCTTCACTGATAACCCATGTTGCGGCATATGTATTGCAAATACATCATGTGACAGTTCTGGTTTTGCTTCCTGTGTTTTGTGTGTGTTTTATTGCAGTCAGCCACAGCAAGTGAGAGATGTCAGTGAGAGTGTCTTATGATGTGTTCTTATGCCCTTGCACTATGACGTGTCCAATGTCTCACATCATTAATATATGGATGGACTGCAGTACTGCAGACCTGCACTTCAACTGAAAAACATATTCTAAAGAAAAATACCTTTCTATCTATCATACCTTAATGATATATTATGGGTGCATGCCTCACACTACATTGTTGTAGGTATACACATGCTGTTGCATTACAATACAGGTTTACTGATGTATCCCACATCTCCTGTGTACATAATTTTCAACTGTTAGCAGTTTTACAACTTGTCCACTTTATGCATCGTAAAAAGTTATATGCTGTCCCTTCTGACATTTCTGGTTGTCTGGCATATCTTTGAGGACTGCAGTCACCAATGACAGACCTTTTCCATATCTGACTTCATACCCTTCAGAAAGTGCATGCCACTGACACAACTGATATTCTATCCACTTTCATAAAGTATAAGTTTGTGCTTTTATACCCACTTTATTTCTGTGTGAGTTCATTATTATTCCATTGATGAGAGATACATCCTTGTATAATTAAAAATGTCTTACATGGCCATATTGTCCTACTAAAGTTTTTCATGCTGAACATCTCATGACTGTTTGTTTATGTGAATCATATGGCCAGTAATGCTCAACAGCAGTATGATTTCAGTCAATGAACTGTACACCATCATCCTTAATCCTCTGTTTGCTGCTAGACTTTCTCTTGCTTATGCAGTCTCGATTTACTTATCTGATGCTATTGAGTGAGGGTGCGCTCCTTTGTGATTCCATTTGTCATGCGCACTCGTTTGTTTACATCAAGCACATGCATATGGCCATGCATTTGCATACCGTGATTTTGGCTTGAGTTGAGGCTCCTTATTGTGCTATATGCATTGACTTGCATATCTGATTAGCAGTACTGCTCATTGTGCTAACTTTACTGATCATATTAGCTTGGGCACAAAGTATACAGGAAGTTAATGAATCATTGGGTATATCCAAAATAACTAGCATGCACAAAACTAAATCTCGTATTCATTTGTGTGCTACATGAATGACACCAGTTTAGCTATACAATGATTTTCTTGACATCAGATCCTTGACAAATGTGACAATGCATTTATTTTTCCTTCCTAGAAAATATACTTCACCTCAGCTAAGCAACACTAGTGTGAAGGCAAATGTGGTTTCTACATAAAAACAAAGCAAAGTAATCAAGGGCTATGTCAGATAAATGCTAGAACAGAAATAGTTTTTATGCAAAGTACACATGAAAAATTGCAACCTTCATAAATATTTGAATGCAAAAAGAGACCCACGTTTGTTTTTCCCATATGTTGCTTGAGATATGATGCTTAGAATATGAAGTCCCTTGACACATTAAAGGTTTCTCCTTGTCCATACAGCTCTGTCAAGCCAGCATCTTCACAACACTCCCCTGCATGTCTAGACTAATTGGTTTCCTCTTTTTTTTCAAAAGTATTCAGATGGTTTAACATGATGATTCAGTGGTAAGATCTATGCCTCATGGTTTGTGATTTCTATCCGAGTGGAGTTTGCATGTTCTCTCTGAGTTTGTGTTGCTTTTTACACATATCTGCCTGTTCCCTCTCTCTCTTTCACTCTCTCTATATAAATACAGCTATCGGATATATTTGGGGCCATGTCGTACCCTAAAAATGTATAGAATTTTGTGTTTGTATGCCAGCACTGGTTCACTGTGTATTGAGTTTTTTTCTTTTCTTTTCTACATGGCTGTGCAACCCTGAATTTAGAAAATGGAACTAAGCAGTGTCTGTGTGTGTGTGTGTGTGTGTGGGGGGGGGGGGTGATGCATGTGTCTTGCCCCTACTGCAAAATCATGTTTTTGGTAGTATTTTGTTAAGTAGCATGTTTTCTATGGTTTGAGATTCAGTGAAATGATGTTTCAGTCAAGTGGGTTTTCAGTCCAATTGCTTTTTAGCCAAAGTGCTTCAACCATTTGAGTTTCAGTCAACTGCATTTCTATCAAGTCATAGTAAACTGACAATACAGAGGTTGATATTACCTAGACTCAATCAATAGTAGGTAAATTATATGTATATATATATATATATATATATATATATATATATATATATATATATATAATATGGGCCTACTTTTCTTTGTCAAAATTTCATTATTTTGAAAAAGAAAAGTAGAGGACCACTTACGCAAAAGTGCACTTAAACAAAAGTGCAGTTTTGTGAAAAACAGTTCAACGAACTGCTAAGAAAAACTGTGGCGCCGAAGCACACTACAGTGGGGAAAAGAGAATTTACCTGTTTCCCCACTGTAGTGCGATCTCAGAGTTAGTATATTTAAGTAGGGGGGGTATGGAGGGCACAGCACCCCACATGAGGAGGTGCAGGGGGGTTACCCCCCTGCAAAACACTGTTTTTTTGTGATTTTATCAGTTCGTTGAACCGATATTCATGAAAGTGCACTTTTGTTTAAGTGCACTTTCGCGTAAGTGGTCCTCTACTTAATTTTTCGAAATAATGAAATTTTGACAAAGAAAAGTAGGCCCATAGATATATATATATATATATATATATATATATATATATATATATATATATATATATATATATATATATATACACACATATACATATATCATAGGTTCGATGGTTCATAGCCAAGTACTAGGTTAGCCGCCTTTGTTGGCCATTTAAAGCCTTGTTGGTTTCACATTTTGTGCTAAAAATAACATATCCCATTTAGTTATAGTTTGCCCTTACCCATCCCATGGTCAGTAATTACATATTACCCTTATGAGAATAAGTGGGATCATACCATAGATAATTTATAGGATAACACATTTAATGACTACATCTTTCTGTTAGTAGTAAAGGTGAAGTCCTAGGGTAACTTTTCTGTGAAAATGGACATAGATGATCTTTGCTTTGTGTGGTTGGGGAGTCTGTTCTACAACAGCGGTATCACCTGCAAAATATATCTCTCCCTCAACACCATCCTGTTGATTTTACAGAAGAGGTTTAGATTCCTAGAATGAGTATTTCCAATGCCATTTGACTTTCTTATGTGAAGTAAATCCATCAGTAATGGGTCAGAGGATGCTTTGTATGCTAAACACAGGTCACCTCTTAGGGTCCATGTAGGACATTTTGTTTGGGCCTTGCATCCTATCTCTATGGGCATTAGTTGTTGTATTGTAAGTGTCAGGACCGATACATGCCAAAGAGGCAGGATCTTCAATGACTTTCCAAATGAGTGCTGCGTAAAGGGGGACAATGTCATACCCTGATCTAGTCACAGTCCATTCATTTATAAGCTGTGTAATATAGAAGGTTTTCTTCAATAGACACTCTTTGACCACATTATTTCCTGAATCCTGAAAAACTAGGTCAACTCTTATGGGGGTAATTTCCTGGGAGGATAAAATAATACATTTTTGGCACTGAGTTTCAGACCATGATTTTGACACCAGTTATTTGTTTGATCAAAACTTCCTGCAGGATGGCTAAGTCATTTGGGGCTTCAATGACTGCTCCTAGCTTCAGACATCTGCAAACAGCCAGATAGATCCCTTTGGTATTGGCTTTTACTTCATAAAAGTAGATGCCAAACAGGAGAGGCAACACAGAACCCTGCTCACCCATCTGTTTGGATAGCTATTTGATTATCTGAGCTGAGGTAGTACCTTTGAGCTGGATGTGGTGGGTGTGATGAGAGGCAAGATTACATTGGTTTGGACATGTTCTGAGGAGGGATGCTGAGAAATTGGATGATGATCTGTGAGCCAGCTGGCAATGCCTGTGGGTTCAGTGGTTTATTGTATCATTTTGCCTTTCTACTATGCCTGAGTGGGGCATTAGTTTGGTGACCTTTTCACACCAGGCTGAGTAAGCATCTTGGTAGCTAAAGACAAGTCAGTGTTTGAGTTCCTATTTGTGTCATTAATTCCATGATGTCTTTCCAAAGTTGGCCTTGGATGATAATTTATGGGTTTGTAGTTTTCTAGTAGTGATGACTGTCCTCCTTTATGCTGGGGAATGACTATAGTTGCTCCTACTTGGTACAAAATCTGTACAGAGGCTGGGACTAAACAGTGTTGTCATTGGTGTAGCTAAATCATGCTTCATTTTATGTTGCATACAGGGATATTCTCAGGATCCATTGATGCATTACTTGATAGCACTGGTAGGAGGTCTTGTTTAAAGGTTGGAGGATTGCCAGTTTCAGGTATATCTTGAGGGACAGATGGAGGAGACAGAGAGGTAAAGTCAGAGCTAAAGCAGTGGGTTAGATGTATAGTCAGGCTCGGGGCCTTGAAGGATACCACTCCAGTCTTAAGAAGTGTGAAGTTTGCTTTTGAGAAGTTCTTCACTGTGGTCTTTTGCTGGGGTTGGGGGCGGGATGTGGATCTCCAGTGAGATTAATTTATGGTCTGATCTCACCAATGAGGGATATACTTCGGTGTGGAGTATTTTGTCCCCATGTTTGTGATGATCAGGTCTAGTATATTTTCTCCTCTTGTGGGAATGGTGACTAGTTGTTCCATAGCATTTGAGTTTATGAACTCCAGGAACCTTTGGGCTAGGGTGTTGGGGCTTGAGTAATGTTCCCAGTCTATGTTTGGGTAGTTGAAGTCACCCAATATGATGGTGTTTGGAGAGACATTCATACTCTCCAGTGTCTTCAGGAAGGCTGTGTGGGTTTCCTGAGTTTGAGAGGGTGGTCTGTAGCATGCTACAAACTGTAGGGCAGTTTTACCTATGGTTAATTGCACCTGGATGGTCTCCGATGCTTCGTGCATTGCCACTAACCTGCAGGTGTGGGTATCCTTTATGAATATGGATACTCCCCCCTCCTTTTGTGGTTCAGTCCGGATTTTGGGGCCGGAACGCATGATATGAGGTATAACCTGATAGTGCTGGGGTGCTCTCAGGAGCCTTGAACCAGGTTTCAGTCACAGCACAGACATCGATGTTCTCCATACTGAGGAGGACTTCGAGGGCGTGCATCTTGAGGTTTAGACTTCTGGCATTGAGCAGTATTACCCTTAGTTTTTCTCCATTTTGTTTTCTAGGGCGGTAGGTTTATCATTTGAGCCTTGCCTAAAAGCGGCACTATAGGGGCGACAAGAGCCTTTGTCAATATCCGGAAGCCCAGGGGTGACAGGTGCAAGCCGTCCCTTGTGAAGCAGCGTGGCTTGTCAAGCATGTCATCCCAGGCAGACAGACATTGGATCCCCTTAGAATGACACCAGTAATTAAGCCAATTATTAAAGCTGATCATTTTGTCTCTGTATTGTGGCATCATTCTTGGTGAGGGTAGGATACTGCTCAGGGTCAGGGTCATACCGGCCTGGGCTACATAATCTGAGAGCTCCTCTATGTCTCTTTTCATGTAGTCCAGGGAGGTGCGTCTCAGGTCGCTCACACCGGCATGGACAATGACTGAGTCATACTTGTACTTGCTGTGGAGTGACCTGAGTGCTTGTGTTATGTGGCGGATTCTAGTGCCTGACAGGCAGCTTACTGTGATCTTTTCCTTGTTCAGTCTGGTGAGTGGGACGTCAGTGTGTCTGACTATGGAGTCACCTATAACAAGTGTGTCTGGCACTGTGTTTGGCCTTAAGGGCTGTGACTGTTTAGCACACTGACTTTGAGAACTATGTGTTGCATGTCTTATGTCTTGAGGTGGCAATTGCTTGGGTGTCTGCTTTGGAGGCCTCTGTAGTTTTGGTAGATTTTTAATCAGTGCCTCCGAGTATGTCTTTGTGTGTTTATGTGTTTGTTTTGCAGTTGTGATAGTTCTATGTGAAACTGGGTTTGTGGTGTCGTGGTTTCCTTCTCCTCCTGTCTGGTCTTGCCAGTCCTGAGTTGAGAGAGCTCAGCCTCCAGTTTGGCTATATAGTTGCATCTCTCACATGTATTTGTGTTTTGTGGGAGAAGGAGTGGGTTGTCTGTGTACATGAGGCAATTGTAACATTGCCTCAAGATGCCCAGATTCACCAGCTGAACAGGAGAGGACGCTAGCAACTGACCCTTCGACATGCTAGAAAAAGTGAAAATGTTTGCTGTGTAACTGAGTCAGAAGGGACCTATAGGGAAATGGGTACTCAAGGGGATTCTAGGCTAATGTAGTACTTTGTTTAGTATATAAGTACTTTACCTATATAAAAATGCTTTAGGAGCAAGTGCTGAGCTTTTCAGATAGAGAATAGACTGTTTAGATTGCAAGTAGAGAAGTTCTAAGGGAAAAATTGAAGAGCAGACTTTACGGAGCCAGAAATAGTTTAACCTTGTTTAACCGGCTGCCCGATGGTGCTCTATGGGCAACTCCGTGCTAAATCAAAAAGCGCCAAAGCGGGCTTTATTACAGGCGGCTGAAAAGAGCTAGGAATTGACCCAAAATGGCCAATAGACTACAAGTTTCTGGCTGGAACCACTCCTCTAGGGACAAATAGGCTGCTCAGTGCTCCCCACTCCCACTGGTGAACAAAGACGCTTCCTTTTATCCAAATAAGGATATGGAATAGCACAGGAGCCAAGACAAAGCCCAGAGATCAGCAAACTCTGAAGACTGGACTATTCTAGTTCAGTAAGCCGGGAAAACAAGATTTTTTTTTTGTTTGTTTTTGTCTTTTTTGCAGAAAACAGAGGAAAAACAGACAGTAAATGCTATAAATGCTTTTAAACGGGTAGCGCACTTGAGTTTGTTAGCCTACAGGTAAAATTAAGCAACAAATAACTTTTTAAAAGTGCAAAACAGTTAATCAACACAAAAACAGTTTAAATAGAATGCAGAGCTGTATAAACAGGCGAAAATGCAGTCGCTAAGCAGTAAATAATCAAAAAGCCAGAAAAAATACTTAAATCAGGAAAAGTCACTCTTTTGCTCTCTGCTGCTTGTAGAACTCTGCAGGACACCACGAGGAGCGGTGCTGAGTTGAATACAAGCGAAAAAGCGCGCTAAAGCGGGCTTTATTACAGGGGGCTGAAAAGAGCTAGGAATTGACCCAAAGTGGCCAATAGACTACAAGTTTCTGGCTGGAACCACTCCTCTAGGGACAAATAGGCTGCTCAGTGCTCCCCACTCCCACTGGTGAACAAAGACGCTTCCTTTTATCCAAATAAGGATATGGAATAGCACAGGAACCAAGACAAAGCACCATAGATAATTTACAGGATAACACATTTAATGACTACATCTTTCTGTTAGTAGTAAAGGTGAAGTCCTAGGGTAACTTTTCTGTTTCCCATCCATAGATCTAAGTTGCACTTGAAAATGGACAGAGATGATCTTTGCTTTGTGTGGTTGGGGAGTCTGTTCTACAACAGCGGTATCACCTGCAAAATATATCTCTCCCTCAACACCATCCTGTTGATTTTTCAGAAGAGGTTTAGATTCCTAGAATGAGTATTTCCAATGCCATTTGACTTTCTTATGTGCAGTAAATCCATCAGTAATGGGTCAGAGGATGCTTTGTATGCTAAACACAGGTCACCTCTTAGCAGTATGAAGGATATTAAGTATAGTGGCAGGACTTTGAGTTGGTCCATGTAGGACATTTTGTTTGGGCCTTGCATCCTGTTGGTAACGTATCTCTATGGGCATTCCAGTTGTTGTATTGTATGTGTCAGGACCGATACATGCCAAAGGGGGCATTATATTCAATGACTTTCCGAATGAGAGCTGAGTAAAGGGGTACAATGACATACCCTGATCTAGTCACACTCCCTTCATTTATAAGCTGTGTAATATAGAAGGTTTTTCTTACAACAATAGACACTCTTTGACCACATTATTTCCTGAATCCTGAAAAACTAGGTCAACTCTTAGGGGTGTATTGTCAATGTGGAAATTTCCTGGAGAGGATAACTTCCAAAAGGATAAAATAATACATTTTTGGCACTGAATTATTTGTTTGATCAAAACTTCCTGCAGGATGGCTAAGTCATTTGGGGCTTCAATGACTGCTCCTAGCTTGCAGACATCTGCAAACTTAGCCAGATAGATCCCTTTGGTATTGGCTTTTACTTCATAAAAGTAGATGCCAAACAGGAGAGGTCCCAACACAGAACCCTGCTCACCCATCTGTTTGGATAGCTAACATCTCCTATTTTGATTATCTGCATCCTATCTCTGAGCCAGCTGAGGTGAAGAAGAGAGTACAGGCAGGATGGAGTGGGTGGAGAAGAGTGTTAGGAGTGATTTGTGACAGATGAGTACCTGTAAGAATGAAAGGGAAGGTCTACAAGAGGGTAGTGAGACCAGCTATGTTATATGGGTTGGAGACAGTGGCATTGACAAAAAGGCAGGAGTTTTTAGCTGGATGTGGCAGAATTAAAAATGTTAAGATTTGCACTGGGTGTGACAAGGGTGGACAGGATTAGGAATAAGTATATTAGAGGGTCAGCCCAGGTTGGAAGGTTTGGAGACAAAGCCAGATTACATGGTTTGGACATGTTCTGAGGAGGGATGCTGAGTATATTGGAAAAAAGATGCTAAGGATGAAGCTACCAGGTAACAGGAAAAGAGAAAGACCTAAGATAAGGTTTATGGATGTGGTGAGAGAGGACATGCAGGTGGTTGGTGTGACAGAGCAAGATGCAGAGGACAGGTAGAATGGGAAACAGTTGATCTGCTGTGGCAACCCCTAACTGGAACAGCCTGAAGAAGATGATGATGATCTGTGAGCCGGCTGGCAATCTAGTGGGTGACATAGTGGTTTATTCCCAGTTTATTTTGCCTTTCTACTATGCCTGAGTGGGGAATTGTATCAAAAGCTTTGTCCAGGTCGAGGTATGTGGTGTGTACCACTTTGCCTTCATCCATTAGTTTGGTGACCTTTTCAAAAAATCCACCAGGCTGAGTAAGCATGACCTGCCCTTGATGAAAGCAAACTGAAACAAGTCCAGTGTTTGGAAGTTCCCTATTTCCAGAGTCATTAATTCCATGATGTCTTTCCATAGCTATCCATGGCTTTGCATATAATTTATGGGTTTGTAATTGTCTGGTTCTGTTGACTGTCCTCCTTTATGCTGGGGAATGACTATAGTTGTTCTCCATTTACTTGGTACAAAATCTGTACAGAGGCTGAGACTAAACAGTGTTGTCACGGGTGTGGCTAAATCATGCTTCATGCTATTTATGTTACATCCAGGGATATTTTCAGGATCCATTGATGCAGTATTTACAGATTTGATAGCACTGTTAGGATTTGGTCTTGTGTAAAGGTTGGAGGAGAGCCAGTTTCAGGTATATCTTGAGGGACAGATGGAGGGAAGACAGAGGAGTAAAGTTAGAGCTAAATTTTTTGGCAGTAGGTTAGATGTATAGTCAGCCTCTGTAGGTAAAATAAATCACAATCAGCTCAGTGCATTCCTGTGTTATGCTTTTGAAATTACAAACATATCCTAAAAATGTTTTGAGATTGTCTTTGACTTGCATAGCTATTTTAGGCTCAAACTTGGCTTTGGTGGATTTTATTAAGCACCTGAATTGTTTGTTTATTTTAATGACAAGGGCTATAACATTCTGGGAATTAATGTTCTTACACTGGACAAAATTATTTTCCTTTTGTTATAAAGCTTTTGACATTATGGCTTCAGCATGTGGGTTTGTTTCTGGGGTTTCCCTGCACTTTTTCCTACAGGGCACAGATGCATCTATGCAGGTTTTTAAATGCTGGTATAGTGTGGTGGTGTACATTTCTGACTATTCAGTGGAATTAGCCGGGTTTGGTGGGGATATGAAGCTTGCTAGTTCATCAGTTAGCAGTAGGTAGTTTGTCTTAAATGAATTTATAAAAGTACACTGGATGGAAAGGATCTCTGGTTTCTGTTTTATTTTGAAGGAGACTGCTTTATGGTCAAATCTAACAAGGGATAAGGATATGCTAGGGATAGTGCAATATGATCCCATATTAGTAAGGACAAGATCCAAGATGTTATTCCCCTTAATGGATACTCTGACTTTTTGTTCCAGGGCATTTGTATTTACAAAGGCCTGAAATCTCTATGCTTGTGCACTAATGATGGGGTACTTTTCCCTGTCTGTAGTTGGATAATTTAGATAACCTACAAGAAAGGTACTGGGTTTAATACTGCTTGATTGCAGTTCCCATAGATAGGTGTTGTGGCTTTCTTTTGTCACAGAGGATGTTCTATAGCTGACTAATATATGGGATGGGACCTTTATGATGGTTATTTGGACATGAAGACGAGCTAGTGCATCATGCTGTGTTACCTTAACTGATGTGAGTCTCTTCTGAATGTAGAATAACACACCTCTACCTTTTTTCCCTTGCTGCATAGTAGTTGGCCTAATTGAATAGATGGTATTATAGTTCTGCTAATTTAAAACCTGTCTTAGTCACTACACAAAAGTCAATGTCTTGCAGGGTGAGAAGGGCTTGTAGGGAGTGCAGTGTCTTGCTCAGGCTCCTAGCATTGACCTGTAAATACCTTCATATTTTTATTTGCTTATTTCATTATTTTGTTAGGTTTATTAGGTTGGCATTGCCTAAAGAAGACATCTTAAAAAGAAAATAATTTTAAAAGCTAAACTATATACCTACCCTGTAAGATGTAAGTACCCCGTCTCAATCTTGATCAACCAGACTATATCTGAAGCCACCATCCCCACTATATGGAAAATCTCCCATGTCATACCTCTTCATAAGGGAGTCCTCCAGGGCTCTATATTAGGACCCCTTCTTTTCTCTATCTTTATCAATGACCTTCATACAGTCATCCCAGATGCTACCTGCATTCAATATGTGGATGACTCCACTTTGATTTGTTCTGCCACCTCCTCAGCAAACCTATTCACGTTAACACAAAACACCTTCAACACAGTAGAAAATTGTCTTTAAAACCAATGCCTGATCCTAAACCCCCAAAAAACTAAGCTGCTTCTCTTTTCCCCTACATGCAGGACCCCCCAACACCACTCTTCAGCATAACAGCAAATAATGGCGCCATCATCTCCCCGGAAGCCCAAACTAAACTGTTGGGTGTCATAGTCGATAACAGCCTTAGGTTTGACATGCACATCAATCAAACTATAAAAACTATCAATAAAAAACTCAGCTCTCTTTATAGTATCAAATCTTTCCTCACCCCACTTGCTAGAATGGAAATTGCCCGATCCCAGCAACTATCAACCCTTCTTTATGCCTTACCTCCTTTCTCCAACTTGAACAAAACAGATCTTAATAAATGATCATCCTGCTATAACTACATTGCCAGATTTGCTCCTGGCACACCCTGCCACCCACCACTGCCACAACCTAAATCTCGTAGGATGGCTGGAACTGCATTGCCTGCTGCAGTTCAATCAGCTCATAGTAGCCCACAAAGTCCTTTACCAGCCAGAAAATACACCTGCTCTAAAAAATATTATCAACCCCTACAGTAACAGCTGCCCACTCCCCTCATCCACTCGACTCCTAGTTCAAACGGTCAAATCCAACCGCTCGGCTGGAGACTCGCTGTTTGCCAACTCTGTTGGAAAGACATGGAACTCGTTTCCAGCTGACTTGACACTAGAAACATCGCTAACCTTATTCAAAAACAAACTCGAGAATTACCTCAAAACACACTGGTTATGTCCTTGTTCTAACTTTGACTAGTGTCTTCTCTATTTCTTAGTTGCCTCTAATTTATAAATGTTTTTTTACTATTTACCCTTTCCATACCTGAAAGGGTAAACTGTATAAACTGCTACTTATTGTGTCTTAATCCTGAATGTAATAAGTTAATACTATCTGTATATAATACTTGTACTGCTCATGTCTGTAACCTGTATGTAACTAGTATTTACTAAATGTTCTTTATCTGTATGCGTATTATGAACCTTGGAGCTTTTCTCCCTGCGCCTATGCTGAAAATGGACATATATCCAGTTGGACTATCCAGGTTAACAAATGTAAAATAAAATAAAATAAAATGAAAAAGACACAATGGGGAAAAAATGTATTTGCCTATAATCAAAACCCTAGAGGAGACAGATCCAGACCACCCCTGGCAAAGATGCATGCTCCGTCAGTCTTATCCTCCCAGACTGACAACACTGGAACCCTTTGAATGACACCAAAATTAAGACAATTATTTTCGGCTTATATCATTGGGTGGGAGGTTGGCATAAGGGTGAAGGTGTTTATTTTGCAAACAAAAGGTGCAGGGTTTGACTCTTATATGGAGTAACTGGCTAGGCTTAAAATGGTCCACAAGGACAGTCAGCCTAATGCTCATTTTGGGTGGGAGGATGACATAATGGTTAAGGTGCTTACCTTAAAGACACAAGGTGCAGGGTTTGCTTCTCACATGGGGTAACTGGCTAGATTTCAAATGGACCAAAAGAGCAGTTAGCCTAGTACTAATCTAATCTAATCTGCGTATATATACACACATATACACATTTATACACATATAGATTAGATATTCACACAAGTGTATGCAGGTTTATATATATATATATATATATATACTTATATGTGTGTTTGTGTACGTTTATTAGATCATTCTACCCATGTTCCATGCTAAAAGAAATACTATATTTCAAGAATTTGGCAGCACATCTAAATGTATACAGGAGATACATTTGAAGTTAACTGTCAGCAATCTGAATTGTAGAATCCCATGTCACTACATAGTAACAACAGTAAAGGGGTTATCATTGCCCTCTGATGTTTGTGTCTAAAATAGAACACAAGCCTGACAACTTGCAGTATAAAGAATCCTTGCAGGGACATCACAGTACTGTTAGAAAAAGTGATCTGACAACCCGGATGTTTAACTCTTTCAAATCAAACATAAATGTAAGATGCTGCTGCTGCTGTTGCTATGAATATTATGGGCTTAAGTTAGTGAAATGGTAGCTGGAGAATCTGTATACAGAAAGCTTGGAACCCTGAAGCTTAGTGTATTACACATCAAGTTTAAACACTGATTGTTAGTATGGCTACACCATTAATGTGAATATCTTGCTAGTAATATTAAACTTATGTTAAGTCACTGCTGAAGGACTGTGATATTGAATGTTTTAGTTTAGATGTCTTTATTTAAGCTGTTTAAAGTACTGTGAATATTTATTTCACTTCCATTCAGTGGATTAGTATAGCTATTTATGCAATATGTCCGTGCCGCCAGGATGGTGAGCAGGGAAGCTGACTTTATTGAAGAGTGGAAGCAACTGATGGAGATGTTTATGAGTAGGGGCTACCTGAAATCAATATTGCAGGAGCTTTTTTACTGAGGTGAAACACAAGAGACATAATGGTCGTTTTAGACTAAGGTGCTTTAGCTTCTTGTTTAAGAGGTAGCAACAATGAAGAAATTGATTATGCAGCTACTTTTATAACTACATTGAATAAACAATTTTATCAATTTTTGCTTGATACAAGCAATTATTGCAAAACAATGGAGTATTATTCAAGAGGATGTATCCATAAGGAATATATTTACAGGTAGGGTTAAAACAGAAGCAAGAAGAGGTAAAAATTTAAAAACACCACTTGAAGGTAATAGTCTGCCAAAAGTGCAAGCACAAGGAATGAAAAAATATGGGATGTGCAGTTGTAAATTTATTTATCACGGGCAGTATGTGGAAATTAATTGTAACAAGTACAGAATAAATTACAGGTTGAACTGTAACTCAAAATCAGTGGTCTATGTGGCTAGGTGTAATCAGTGCCCCCCTTATTACACAGGAAAAAACACTAGAGCTTTAAAAGATAGGGTATATGAGCATTTATATGCAGTAAAGAAGTCCAACTTAACTAATGCCCTTGCAAAGCATGCACAAAATTTATAACAACCACAGTTTTGAATTCTGTGGTCTTCAACAAGTAAAGGAAGAACTTAGAGGAGGTCCATGGATGTTACATATGGAAAAGGCTGAGTTGATGTGGCAGTTATCCCTATATTCTTATGTCTGGCCTGGGCTTAATGATTATTGTGCAGTTAATAGTATTTAAAAACTAAAAGCCTTGGTCAAGTAGGAAAACCAACTCAGTTTTGAGTCTGTTTTAGTGTTGTAGTATTTTTATTCATTTCTCACAATGATTCTGCAGGTTAATTTTCTATTTTTTTAATTTTTTGATGCATAAGTTTCAGCAATAATATGTATTTAACATTTTTAATGAAAGTGAAATAATAGTTTCAGTAGTACTGTTTTAATGTATGTTATTTAACTTTAAATGTTGTTAGCTGAGTTAAATTAATTGATTGCATCACTTCCTTTGTGGATGAATTATTTGAGACACTGTTTTAGTATGGGACTATTTGGTCTGATGAAGTTTGTGAATGCACAAATGAAAAACGCTTCACCTGTGTAATAAATATAGAGTTTAGTCTAAGCCCTTGCCCTTCATTGGGTTTTTACAGTTTGTCATTGGTATTTTTACTTCTGATATTTATATACAGTGCCTATAATTTTCACCCTTTCAGAAGGCTTGTTGGCATGGTTCTAAAGGAGAGGGTGGGGTGATGAGTCTGTCTTTAGTTCAGAATGTATATTCCAAATAATAAGTGGTTCAACTTCCTGGAGTCATGACCAAAAATAACTGGGTTTACTGATGTTCTGAATGATTACAGGTTTTTGTTAAAAAACAAGAGTTTATCTAACATCACTGTACTAGAACCTGACCTACAGATGGTGTTTCTATGACCCGTGGAGCTGTATCAAGTTCAGACTGAAAAAGCACCACAAGCCAAAAGGTGAGGATTGGGTGTGATAACATATTAGTGCTACGCAGAAGTTGAGCAGAATGGTATCAACTAAACCTGTAAGATTGTTGCTTGGCATTCTAGACACTTGGGTGAACTGAGATGTTGAACTCAAAGAAGGATAAAACCCTGGCTACAACTCAAATAACCTGCTTTGGATTAATAGCACAGGTGCTTGAGGGATCAGTCATGGGAGTAGGAAAGGGAGTGGCCAAAGTCAACTAACCCATCATGGAGGAGAGGCAGTTCTGCTTTCTGCACTGGTGACACTTGGTAGGAGTTTAGGTATATCCCCCACAATAATGAGCCTAGTGAGCCAATACTGCATTGCATTGTGATGCTTGCAAGGAGGTTGGCATATGTGACCTCTGCATGCCAGGTATTGTGAAGCTCACAAGTCGCAAAGAAGATGGGGTTAGGTAGAGGGGACTGTAAGTACTTGTTCCCACGCTCATTACACTTGACTTACCAGTGATGACTGAATGGACCACAGAGCTGTCAGCTCTGTAGAATTAATGTGTCAATAAACTGACCCAGGAGGGTAGGGCTTCAGTGATCAGTGAACGGCTTTTATTAAAAAAAGATATATATATATATATATATATATATAGAGAGAGAGAGAGAGACAGAGACAGAAAGAAGTGCTGAGCTGAACCTGATCACTGCTTGGTGATAAGGAATCAGTTTGACTGTATAATAGATGAACAGATCAGCAAAAAAGCATGTTTATAATGGTGTTTTATAAACACCTATTAGATGCATCTTGGTAGTTGCAATTATCTCCTAACTCTGGTAGAACTTCAAACACTATAGTGGATGGGGTTATATGGATTCCAAAAAAACTTTTTTTTTTCAAAAACTGCTGAGGTATATTGAACAGACATGACATAAGGGATCTGTGACCAAATCATAATCTGCTCTTTCCATGTTAGTAACCCTAGGATTGTCAGATGGTTAAATAATGCAACCTTTTTGCAATGATAACATAGGCGGTCTATACATTTTTCCAAGAGGTGTTGATACGTCATGAAATCAATAGAGGCAGTTGCAGAACTGATGGCTGGGGTGTGGTTGGAATTTATGATTGTTAAGGAAAGTTACTTTTTGATGACCTCAAGGAGGTCCTGGTGAGGCATTCAATGACTGGGGTGAAACGGGATCAAATTAATCTCAAGACCAAAAATTTACTTTTTTTTACTAAAAACCATTAACAACTCATGAAGGAATACCACTGTGTTAAACTACTTATGTCCTACATGCTTGAAGAATACATGCTATAACAGAGTAGAATGGAGAGGAAACTGTCTAGTTAATTCATGCTCAGAAAGTTAAGAATATCTGACCTCAGCTATTGACAATGAGAGAAGGTGAAGTGGGGGGGGGGGGACTTTGATAAAATCCTGAACCTTGTAAACAGTTCCTTGCATGAACAAGAAATCCCAAAAGTAATGGGCAAGTGCCCATTTTTATAGAAGTGGCCCTGGAGGTAGCTAAACAGATCCACTGAGTTAAGGCTATGAGAGTTGTTAGTATCCAACCAGAAATGCTGAATATGATGAGTGTTGTTGGTGGCATGGTTTATGTCCTTTTTAATGTTGTATATTAGGTGATGACGGTTCTCTGAATTGCAGACTGGGCAGCTGATCCCATTTGCAAACCTCCATAAGTATCCTACACATGAATGATTCACAAGGAGAAATATGGATATAGTTTCACAGGTGAATAATGAATCAACTTTTTGCAGTTTTATGGATAGTGGGATGAGGGTAGTAGGAGTTTGCCAATAATCTCAATGCTTTCTGTAGACATAGAAATGGAATGCTCCAAGAATGTCATGTGGGAGGGGGTCTACTTTATGCACTCGAAACACGAAAAACCCGAATCCAAATAGCACATCACATAAACAGCAAACCGCGAAAACGTCAAATGTACTAAAGCGTGAAATTTTAAACCTCGAACCGTCATAGTCGGCCAACCCACCCCCCGCAACACACTACCTACCCAAACACAATAAAAAAAACACATACATACACTAACCAAAACCCTACTTCTAACCCTAAATTAAAGCACCAAAACACTACTGCTAACCCTACACTAAACCCTACATAAATAACTATCTATGCACTATCCTTAACCCCTCCTTAACCCTAAGGTCTGTATCTACTGCACACTTCCCCTATGGAGCTATACCCAAACAAACTAAATATTCCACACATACACTTAACAAAACCCTACACTATATCTTACATACATCATCTACACAAAACCTTACATACACTACCTACCTATTCATTTACCTTAAACCGTCCCTAACCCTAAGGTCCGTAACTATTATACACTTACCTTACAGAGCTATACTGCAGATGGGCCAGCTATGCAAATTCGATATTTTCACTTTCGCAGTTTCATTCGTTTCACATATTCGCAGATCGCTCTTTACGTGTCGCACTATTTGGATTCGAGTTTTTCAGCTTTCGAGTGCATAACGTAGACCCATGTGGGAGATGGTACAATGATGCAGAGTTCAAAGGCTAATGGTGTGTGCCATTTAAGCCCTTGATTTACAACTAAAAACTATATCTGAATTCCTGTCAGATATGTTTTTTGATGATATACAGTGGATATTAAAAGTGTACACCCCCTTTGATAAAATGCCAGTTTTTTGTGATATAAAAAATGAGACCACAATAAATCATTTTCAAAACTTTTCTCACCTTTAATGTGACCTATAACCTGTACAATTCAATTGAAAAACAAACCAATCTGTTAGGGGAAAAATATAAAAAAAGCACAATATGCTGGTTGTTTAAGTGTGCACACCCCTAAACTAATACTTTGTTGAAGCACCTTTTGATTTAATTGCAGCATTGAGTCTTCTTGGGTAGGAGTCTATCAGCATGGCACATCTTGACTTGGCAATATTTGCCCACTCTTCCTTCCAAAAGAGCTCCAAATGTGTCAGATTACGAGGGCATCTCTTGTGCACACCTCTCTTCAGGTCACCCCACAGATTTTCTATTGGATTTAGGTCTGGGCTCTGGCTTGGCTATTCCAAAACTTTAATTTCCTTCTGGTGAAGCCATTCTTTTATTTTGGATGTATGCTTTGGGTCATTGTCATGTTGAAAGGTGAAATTCCTCTTCATCTTCATCTTTCTAGCAGGCACCTAAAGGTTTTGGGCCAAAAGTGACTGGTATTTGAAACTGTTCATAATTCTCTCCACCTTGACTAAAGCCCCAGTTCCAGCTGAAGAAAAGCAACCCCAAAGCATGTTACTGCCATCACCATGCTTCACCGTGGGGATGGTGTTCTTTTGATGATGTGAAGTGTTGTTTTTGTGCCAAACATACCTTTTGGAATTGTGACCAAAACGTTTAGCCTTGGTCTCATCAGACCATAACACATTTTGTCACATGCTTTTGGGAGATGATGCATTTTCTCACATGCTTTTGGGAGACGATGTATTGTTTTGCAAATTTTAGCTGAACCTTGATGTTTTTCTGGTGATTAAGCTGAATGTTAGCGGACTTAAGAGTTATTTTGATAAGCTGATATTTAGAACTTAAAGTACTTAAAGTCTCTTTATTAACTGCTTCTACCTTGCCTATGCCTGTGTTCATTTAAAATAACATATTTTGGATAATGTCCTATGCATTTCTTGGCTAATGTGTTTTCAAATGTACTGTCTTTTACTAAATAATTTGCTTATAGTCTGTGTTAGTCCTACTGCCTACTTCAACACATTTTCTTCTCCCTTTGTGCACCCAGCTCAACAACCACATGACCTGCACTAGGTCTTGGCTTATTTACCCTGTCCAGGATTGCTGCCTCCTCCCCAAGCTAAGGAAAAGAGACAAACCTCTTTGGTCATCTTTCCCCTAAAGAACTCAAGAAAGTACGTCTTATACTGACTGTTACCTACATTTAAAATTGTTACATATACACCAGGTGCTTTATGTTAACTCCATAGCCAGGACAGCCAGCAGCCAAACCTTCCCCCTCCCTAAAAACAGAGCATCCACTCTTACAGCCTCCTTAACTTTCCCTGTGTAAACCTACCATATCGCCTTAGAGCTGCATGCTCTGGACTAGCCTTGCTTGCAGTTCATCCCTTGCCCACTAGGTGGCACCCCCTTCCAGGTTTTTTCCCCTTGCCTACTCCACCTCCATTGTACAAAATTCTACCAAACACCCTTTATACTATTTTTAAATATCTGATAGACCCACCTAACCCCACTTCTTCCATCTTTTGCAACTGCACATTTCACTATCTCCTTTTAACTTACCTTAACAATCAGCACTCCACTGATTGTTTTCCCTGCACTTGGTCCTTCTCTGGCTCTACCCACTCCGTTCGTCCTGCAGGCTCACTCCGCTCCCCTACCCTGCCCTCAATTTCCACCTGCCCCCACTATTCCTACACTTATACTTACCAAACCACACCCCCCACTAATTGGTCAATCCCACTAACCACTTTTAACCTATCACAACCCATCCTTCATATCACCCATCCCCATTTTCCCAATTCTCTTACACTCAATCTACTACATCATCACACCTTTATTCTCTTAACCTACCTAGCACACTAGCCACTATGTCTATACATAGCACCTCAACAACTCCAAAACTTAAACCATTGTACTACCTCATACCCCCAATGTTGATACTTTATATGCTTACCGCCTACAAATTTCATTACCTGCCTGTCAGCTTCCAACATCAGTCACTACCATATATACACAAACACACACCCCTCCTGTAATACTACCCCACCTCCTCACCTACTGCACTACTCCAAAACCTCTCCATCCTATACAAACTACTTACTTAAACCCAAGGACTAAAAGCTATTACCAACTCCTACTAAAGTTCACCAAACTCATAAGGAATTTATTACCTAACCTCATAGCTGACGGCAACATCCATCCTAACCCAGGCCCAAACTCACCAGCTACCACTTACACCAAAAAAAACTCCTACCAACATAAGAAATTCACATAATGCCCCCAAAGCATTTCAAGTCTGTCACCTAAATATCAGAAGCATAAAAAATAAACTCCAAGAGCTGCATGCTCTCCTAGATATCCACTCCCCTGATGTTTTCTGCCTTACTGAAACCTGGCTCAAACCCACCATCCCTGACAATGAAATACTTCCCCCCGGCTACAATATTACTAGAATGGATCGAAAAGGCAGAAAAGGAGGAGGAGATGCCATTCTATACAAATCCACTCTCGAATTATCCACAATTAGCATCCCACAAGACCTAGTTGCCACCAATACCGAAACTGTCCTCTCAAGAATCCAACTTAACAATAATAAATCTATTAACATAGTGTGTAGTTATATTCCCCCAGGCAATAACATAAACATCTTAGAAAGTACCATCCATTGATTATCCTGCACCCATCCCCAAGAAACACTCATTCTTGGAGACTTCACATCGACTGGACAACCTGTTCAGCTAACTTCCCCACTACCCACATTAACTTACATGGTTTCTCCCAAACAATTACTACTCCCACTAGAATCAACAAACCCAGCAATAAGGAAAGCATCTTAGACTGGATCTTAATAAATAACAAACCTCAGTTATACAAATCAGGCACCCAACCTGAAGTCATGAGCAATCACCTGCTAATCTACATAATGAGAAAAAGAGATGACCTGCCCCACCAAACCACCTTTAAAACTCTTAGGTATACAAAGAATGTTAACCTAAATAGTTTCATATCTGATTTAAGCTCATGCACATGGACCAATCTTAAACTACTCCCCCTTGACCAAGCAGTCTCAAATTCCAACACCAGGTTCCTGGCCATCCTAGACAGTTATGCTCCCACACGTAGAATCAGAACCAAAAACAAAATAGCTCCATGGCTAACCAATACTACTAGACAAAAACCTACAGCCAGAAATATAGCATGGACCTCATGGAGAACCACCAATTCCCCTCAAGCCCACATATTATTCAAACAATTAAGAAATGAAGCAAAAAGATCCATTCTGCTCGACAAGCAAAGCTACTATTTAAACTTACAGCAAAAGCACCAAAATCAAGCTCAAAAATTTTGGTCAGGTTTGAATAAACTACTACACCCAGGTAAATCTTCTACCCCCATCCACTCAACTACCTTACACCTACCCCCTGAATGTGTAGCAAATAGCTTCAACACTTTCTTCACCGAAACTGTCAAATCCCTAGCTAATAATCTATCTCCTTCCTCCTCTTCTACAATCACACCTAATCAGGCATCCCCCACCCTTAAAATTCAAGTGTATCCCTACAGACTATATTAAATCCTTACTAAAAAAATTAAAACCTACCCTCCCTGACAGCAGACCTACTTCCCGCAGAGTTTTTACAAAAGGCTGCTAATGTAATAGCTTATCCTATCTCCATCTTAATCAATCGATCTATCCAGGAATCCTGCATTCCCCCCATTTGGAAAATCGCTCATATTATTCCACTTCATAAAGGTAGAAACTCCACTGAACTTTCTAATTACAGACCTATGGCCATACTATCTCCACTAGCCAAAATAATGGAGAAATGCATACAAAAGCAACTTTTAAACCACCTCACCCACAATAATCTCCTAACCTCATCCCAGCATGGTCTCAGACCAGCCCATAGTACTACTATTGCCCTTCTCTCCTTCTCCCACACAAAAAATCACAACCACAATGAAAACCTGCTTTCCTCTGCCCACTTCCTTGATTTGTCAAAAGCATTTGATATGGTAAACCACAACCTACTCTTAGACTCTCTCAAATCTCTGTCCATAGAAAACCAAGAAATCAACTGGTTCCACTCTTACCGGCATGGTAGACAACAAGCAGTCCTGTGGAAAGAGCATCTATCTCCCCTTTTACCTGTTTTATTCTGAGTCCCCTCCTTTTCTCTATTTTCATCAATGACTTGCCCAAAGTTATCTCTCATGCTACTTCTATACAATACGCAGATGACTCTATGCTTATTTGCACTGCCACAACTCCCACAGAATTACAATCCCTATACCAAACTACCTTCAACAAAGTAGAGAACTGGCTTAATAATCATCAGCTCTTATTGACCGCAAACAAAACCAAACTTCTACTTTTCTCCCCCACCCATAAGCTAACACCACCATTATTTTCAGTCTCTTCTCATAATGGCACCATAATTTCTCCAGAACCATGCACTAAACTGCTAGGTATAATCATTGATAACAATCTAAACTACAATGCCCATATAGATAAAACCATTAAAACAGTAAACAAAAAAATAGGCTCCATGTATAGGATTAAGAACTTTCTAACCCTGACTGCCAGAACAGCCATAGCTCACACGCATCCTCTGTCATGCCTTCTCTATGCCTCACCCATCCTCACTTATCTATCCAAATCAAATCTCAACCAAATCACTATCTGCTACAACAATATAGCAAGATTTGCCACAGGCTCAGCATACAGAACCCACCACTGTCATAATCTTTACAAATTAGGCTGGCTAGAACTACCCAATCAGATATACTATAACCAACTCATAGTAATTCACAAAATCATCCACCAACCTACCCACACCCCCAGTCTAGATAATATTATTATTACTCCCTATAGCAACCTAGCATCCCTCCACTCATCCAGCAGAATGCTAGTACAAATGACCAAAGCCAACAACTTAACTGGAGATTCCTTATTCTCCAACTTTGCTGGAAAAAAAATGGAACTCCTTTCCTGCTGAACTAACCACTAAATGCTCCTTGCCCCAATTCAAAATATCCCTAAAGACACACATGCAAAGTGACTGGCTATGTCCATGTCTAAACCCTGACTAACCCACGCAATATTCAGACTGAGTTATGACAAAAAGCTTGTCTCACTCTTATCTAGTCCCTATCAAACCCAACATTGCTCAAAATAATCTATTAATCCATCTTAACTCTCAAATGTAATTCCCCTTTATTCTCTCCTTACCCTCCTTCAATTAAATTCTTTTACCCCTTTATATCTCTCTGGCTTCCATTATCAGGACTATGACCTCCTTTTCAGCCTCTGCTGCTTCCTACCTAACCTACCCTTCTCTTATTTCATTCTTCCTTTCTTTCTTAATGATCATCCTTTTCCTATACCCACACTACTCTTATATGTTTATTTTTCCATTTATATTTCTTTCCATCTCCCTCTTTGTTGTTGTCTTTCTCATATCTAAATGTTACCTTACACTGAACTTTTTCTTAAATATGTAACCTATTTTGTTTTTGTCTTTTGATCTTTGTTAAATTGCTAAATATCACTGTAACCTGCATTTTAAATGTTTATCTGTTACTTGGAGCTTTTCTCCCCGGGCCTCCGCTGAAAATGGATATGTATCCAGTCGGACTTTCCTGGTTAACAAATGTAAAATAAAATAAATAAATAAATAAATAAATAAAAAAGAAAAGGCTTCAGTCTTGCAACCCTACCCCATAGTCCAGACACATGTTGTCACATGTCGCACACAACCAGTACTTGCCAGAAATTCCTGCAGCTCATTTAGTGTTGCTGTAGGTCTTTTGGTAGCCTCCCTGACCAGTTTTTGTCTTGTCTTTTCATCAATTTTGGAGGGACATCCAGTTCTTTGCAATGTCACTGTTGTCCCATATTTTCTCCAGTTTTTGATGATGACTGTCTTCACTGTGTTCCATGGTATATCCAATGATGTGGAAATTTTTTTGTACCCTTCTCCTGACTGATACCTTTGAACAATGAGATCCCTTTGATTATTTGTAAGCTCTCTACGAACCATGGCTTTTGCTATAGCAGGCAACTGAGAACATGTCAAGAAGATCTTACTAGGACAGCTGAACTTTATTTAGGGTTAATCAGAATCTGTTTAATTGATGGCAGGTGTGTACCCAGGAAGACTGAATTCTGTAATTAAATCAAAAGGTGCATCAACAAAGTATTAGTTTAAGGGTGCACACACATATGCAACCAGCTTATTGAACATATTTTATTTTTTATATTTTTCCTCTAACAGATTTGTTTGTTTTTCAATTGAATTGTACAGGTTATAAGTCACATTAAAGGTGGGAAATGTGTTGAAATGATTTATTATCATCTCATTTTTTTATATCACAAAAACCTGGCATTTTAACAGGGGTGTGTACACATTTTATAGCTACTGTATAACACTACCAAGTAAGGTTACATTTTGTCTCCTTTTCATTTCAAAATTCTTGCAGACAGAATGTTAATGCACAGATGAGGTTTTGGCAGTATCCAGTTTTGGGAATTTAGGGGTACATCATTTCTGTTTGCAGTCAGTGTTGCCCTCTAGACCTCAAGCAACTATAATGTCTGACATGAGCTACAGCAGTTTGCTGCAGGGTTGGAAGCAGCTTTGATGAAGATCAGCACCTTCTGGAATGTACAAATTTTTCTCTGCAGAGGTGCACAAACAGCTACCACAAATGGAAAAGTATAAGTATCTTGGGGCTCTGTTCTTAAGTTAGGCTATTGCAGAAATTGTTTTATTGCAACCAAAGCCATCGCAAGTATGGCAAGTGCAAAACAGCCAAAAACAGAATCCAAATGAAGAACAATGGCCAGCACTCCGAAGTGGAAAAGACAATATTTATTGTGGTCACACAGTCAAAGGGTATATGCAAAGCACAAACCCCAAAAATCTAAACCGGTTTTGGCAACTAAGTTGCCTTCTTCAGTTAATACAATTAAAGTGAAGAATACACATATTTATATACTGAGCCATTAAAACAACCAATATGTGATTGGATAATTACGAATGCTCATTAAGTCCAGGGGGAAATAACCCACCAAGTCTAATGATCAACCTTCAGATTAATAATAATTTAATAATTATACCAGCAGATAAAGGATGTGCCATTGTCATTATGGACTGGTGTTAATATCTTGCAGAAGTTGATATTTAATTGTAAATTAATCTCAGTATTCCATTTACTTATCAGTAAAAACTAAACAAAAACTCCAGCCAAGCTGGAACTTCCAATGTAGTTTGGCTTTATTGACCTGAGATTGTCCATTAAAATGACAAAAGTCATGGGCATTCAGAATTGCCAATTAGCTGAAAAACCTGGTGTTCATAAGTGTCATTTGCATATATCTCATGTGCCTTTGATTCAACAGGTTTGAGAGGTCACGTATTATGTTAGATGGTGTGCAATGAATTCTGTTATCGTCTCCTCTCTTATCAAATGTCTGCTCTGTTATCTGTGCTATGGAGAAAATCTGGCCACTCATTTCCATTTGGAAGTGGTCAATGACATTTATTCTCTTCTGTTGAAGCTCTAGACCAATATTCAGTTTGAGGAATGATTTCATTGTCATTTATTGCCAATACAGGTTGCTGAATAGCAATCGTCCTTTTACTGGTATCATCATAGCTTATCTAGCAAATGGCTCTAGGCCATCTAGCTTGTGACTACTTCTTAGATTATCTATATGTTTTCTTCACATCCTACACCAGTGAGATGCATAATAGGCCCAGCTTTGAATTAATTTATCCTACTTGCCATTTGCCATTTCTGTAGCCTTTGACTTATACTTGCTGCCCTGTGGTGAGAATACTGAATGACCGCTCATTCCTACATTAAATTGTATGTTATTTACTTATCTTGTTTACCTAGCCTCACTAATTTCAGTCTAGAATGCAAATATTGTTAATAACAACATGTTTTTCATATTTTTAGTGGCTAACTGCTTATTATGGCAAACAAAAAGAGAAAACACTTATTTTATGTTCTAGGCAGTTACCATCAGAGGGTACGACATTTGCACAGACCTTTCAGGCAGCTTATTCATGGCTGCTTAGTAAGATGTAGACCTGAGTGTTTAATGCAAGTTTGCTAAAAAAAAATCCGAATTCTTAGGCAAATAACTGAAAAACTATTACAAACAATCTGTTAATGAAAGACATTTCATGTAAGTGTTGTCCTTACTGATAATATTGGATTGGCATATGTTTTATTCTACATAGAATATTTAAAGGCACACTCAGTATATCCTGTATAATTTGGAATGCTTATGCAGTGGAAGTTCATTATAATTCAAAACTTTTTCCGTTTTGTAAAATGAGATTTATCCACTGGAAGAAATCTGAATTCAAAACATAATAGAGCTGAAATAAATTACTGTGACTATAAGTACAAACAAATGGTGCGTCCACCATCTTTTCCATGTTGCTAAGCAGAGAAATGAAAATAAAATAAAACCCAACTTAAGAATAAAAAAAACTCTCCAGCACAGACTATTGCCTTTACCAAGCAGAAATATCTGTAAAAAAAGGTCAGAGAAGTTTCTCAGAGCATGTCAAAATTAACTTAGCATCTTAACTTAAACAGATGAGTACGTAGGCACAGCTGACTCCCTTGAGAAAAAACTGCCAACAAGTACATTAAGTTCATGTTGCAAGCATTGGTTCATAGGTGTTGAACATGTGCAGTAGATTTGTAAAAGGCCAAAACCAAATCAAAATTCCACTTGAGAAGCGGTAACCAAACTGACTTTATTACAAATAATCCGTAGTTGTGTACATTGTTAACCTAGGTTTCGTCCTCCCATAAGGACTTCTTCAGAACAATTGAACACATTCAATGCAACAGTTTAAATACCCAACCCATCATACCTTTAATCCAATAAAATTACATTCCCATTCCATGAGCATTTAAAAAGACAATGCTTAAATCCAAATTACCACATAAAAATACTGTCAGGAAAATTGTTATTCTAATATTCAGCAATTACATTACAAAACAAAATAATACAAACCTAAATAAATATTAAAATATGAATATATTGTAAATGTTTAAAATATTAAAAATATTATGAATATTATAGTTATTGTATTGTAAGGTGTTACAATTGGCAATTTCACATAATAAAATGTGATTGTGAAATGTGATTTTATTGGATTAAAGGTATGATGGGGGTATTTAAACTGTTGCATTGAATGTGTTCAATTGTTCTGAAGAAGTCCTTATGGGAGGACAAAACATAGGTTAACATTGTACACAACTATGGATTATTTGTAATAAAGTCAGTTTGGTTACCGCTTCTCAAGTGAAGTTTTGATGTGCAGTAGATTGCTAACTGGTTTCCACACACTAGAAAGATAGAATAGAAAGGAAGATTTTTGATACTACGACTGCTCAAAAAATAAGAAATGTATTGTTTAAGTAAAGGCATTGTTTAATAGTTATAACTCAAATCCTGTGGTGGCTAATGCTAGTTTACCCATGTCTGTTTTTGTTTGATTAGCTTAGCACCACCCTCATGGTTAGATCACACTCGAATGTGAGGTATTTCAAATCAGGTTTATAAAATGACCAGTAAATTAAATTGGGATACATTTCATGGTTCCAGGGTGCTGCTGATGGTTTATTTTGGAGCATTTAACATGCTACTTGAGATAGTTAAAAAGTCATCTGAAAAATATAGTTAAGTTTCCTCCGATACGAGAGGTCTCCGCTAAGAAATGCTATGGTGAAACTATATGAAAATAAGCATTACTTTACAGAGTCTTATCTTGGAAGCAGGAGTTTTGTGCAATCATGTTAAATGGAAATCAATGTATGAAGAACAGATAACTTCCTAACACATGCTTTAGGAGAAGGTTTAATAGAAATAGTGTAATGGTCAGGCAGTTGAGGACATACCTTTGACTAGTAGAAAAAAATATAGGGAAATTAACATTCTCCTAAACAGATGTGGGCTTCAAAACACAGACTGTCTTTCATTTGATAAAGGTACATTTTAAACAACAGATGTGATAATGATGCATTGGTTGTCCAGATGTAGATAGTAACAACTATTCATGAAGCAAGGCATTATTAATAGTCATAAGAATGATTGTAGCAGCAACAGTATGACAGAACTCTAGTTAATCCAGGCTGCATGTTGTGTGTGCGTGTCAGCAGGCAAATTGTCCTCGCATAATCTCTCATACATTAACTACTAGGCACTCAGTGAGAGCCTTGAAATGATATCAAATTGCATTAAACAATTAACAACCTTTGTGTGCACTCTGTGCAGTGAAGTACTAACAACCATGAAGAACCACATGCTGTCCAGGTCAAGAGTGTGTTCCAACTATTTATTAGTAAAATCCATCCCTGTTCCCCTCATTGAACTTAATCATTTAAATGGATATGTCACAATCAATCCTGTACTTAAAATGAGAGCTGGCAAACTGTAATATGTTTTACTAATTCTGCTTATTTTAATAAGAGTATATGCATTTTAAATAGAATTTTAAACAAAATTTTTGTACTATAGGCACATGTTGAAATGCGGGTATATTTATGTATGTCTTGTTACAAATATTGTAGGAAGACTTTGATTTTTATTAGGTTTTTACTATGCTTCTATCATACTGTTTTTTGTTTCAGACAGTGACTTTGTTTTCCACTTATGGTAACATATGATGGACACTCATGGGTAAAGGAACTGACATGAGTATGTAATGTGATTGGGTGATGTATGTATTAAGTTGTATATAAGTCATGTGATTTTACATGGCATCGGGTTCTGATGAAGCCCTTGAGGGGACAAAAACACTGAAATTGTTGTTTTATTAATAAATAGTTGGAACACACTCTTGACCTGGACAGAGTGTGGCTCTTCAGGGGCATTAAACAATTACTTATTGGTCATCATCATCATCTCCTTTTAGCTTATCCCAGTTAGGGGTCACCACAGCGAAACAATGGTCTGCAGAATGATTGATAGTGAATTTTTACAGTGCCAAGTTGCCAGCCCAGTGCCCAATCTTCCACAGAAGGCACACACTCACACCTAGGGCTAACCAAGAGTGTCCAATCCACTTACAGCATGTCTTTGGGATGTGGGAGGAAACCAGATTACCCAGAGAAAACCTATGTGCCCACAAGGAGGGCATACAAACTCCACACAGAAGGTGCCCCAGCCGAGAATCAAACTGGAGAACCTCTTGCTGTGAGGCACCAACGCTAACCGCTGCACCACCACGGCCACCTTATATCAATCAATTACTTATGGGTACTGAACAAAATTCTCATAAGAATAAGCTGTTCGTGCCTTATTTTATCAGAAAAACATTAACTTTTGCAGTTTGTATGCATTTGTTAATTTAATAGTAATGTCTACTATGCAAGAAGGATATTGTGTGATAAATCTCTCCATTACCATTACTGACAATATACTCTAAATTGTGAAATGATTAAAACCATCATCACCACAATCTGGAACACACATAAAAATATTTAAATGGACTTACTATTTGCAGAGTGAAACAAAGGTGTATTATTTTGGGAGAGAAAACATTTAATATGCAGGCATGGAAGAGGATGAAGAGGGCCAGGGCCAAGTGAGATATTAAAACCAAATAAAATAAAAAATGAATAAGAAAGTATTTCTAATGTGACTTTTATTGTTGTCTAACCTCTGACTGGATATCAAAACAATGGTAGAGTAATGCAGATAATCAAAGTCAACTTCCATACCTGCCTGTGGATTTCAAACACTGGCCTGCAAAATATTAATTCTGAGGAACATCAGACAGAGTAACCTGACTAAACAGAGCAACACGATGCATTGTAGTCTTTGTGAACACCAGAGGAGCTAATACCATTCCAAAAGTAATACAAACACATATGCATACAGCCTTGCCAATATCACACAATTTATGAAAGCCATGGTAGCCGAGAACAACTAAAGTATGAAAATACAAATCTAGCACAGATTTTTTGTCTCAGAGATCAAGCATATGTCCTTTATATGTAATTTTTACGCATGTAAAATCTAAGCAATTATGCAATGACATTACACTACCCACATTTGACACAGGTCAAAATGAGAATAGTAGACACTATAATGCCATATGCAAATCTATAAAAGTCATCCCATCCATTACTGTCTCTTCACTTCTCCAGAATACTGTGCCATAATCGGGATAACACAGTCTTGAATTCTGTCTGTCACATCTATTTTGAAATGTCATTGCAAGTTTTAAATACAGTCACCATGAAGAACTTCTTTACAGAGATATGTGTTTTCTAAATACACTCCACAACCAGTCTCCAACAGCCAAATCCCATTTTTCATTTGAAGTTTACTCAAAATCCAGTCTGTTTTACCAGCATAGTTTTACCAGCATAGTGTATATACTAACTATATTGTTTTTCTAGGGACAACATCTCTAAATATTGCTTATAAAATGCACAAACATGCCAATTACAGTTTAGCATGGTATATATTAGAAAGATGTTTATCAGCTTGTAAGGGCACTTCAGCAGTGTACATTAATGATATGTTTCAACAACATGAAGCATTACATCAGGACAGTTAAATGCATTCTCATGAAGGGTATCATCACGAAGATGTAAATCCCCCTACATTCCGTACATACTGGAGATGCAGGTGGAAGTACAGCATGTATTCACTACATCTTGTACATACAGGGGATGCTGGGGGATGTGCAGTATGTATGCATGTATGTATGTATGCATGTATGTATGTATGTGCATATGTATGTATGTTCCACATCCTGTAGATACTGGGGATGGAGGGGGATGTACAGTATGTATATTTGTTCCACATCACATACATACTACGGATGTAAGGGGTGTACAGTATGTATATTTGTTCCACATCACATACATACTACGGATGTAGGGGGTGTACAGTATGTATGTTTCTCACCCTGTGCATACTGAGGATGTAGAGGGATGTGCAGTAAGTCTGTACGTATGTATGTATGTATGTATGTATGTATGTATGTTCCACATCCTGTAGATACTGGGGATAGAGGGGGATGTACAGTATGTATGTAGGTTCCACATCACAGACATACTATGGATGTAGGGGGTGTAAGTATGTATATTTGTTCCACATCACATACATACTACGGATGTAGGGGGTGTACATTATGTATGTTCCTCATCCTGTGCATACTGGGGATGTAGAAGGATGTGCAGTAAGTCTGTAAATATGTATGCTGCACATCTCATATATAGTGGTGGTGCAGAGGGATGTACAGTATGTATGTATAGTCCACAGGCCGTACATACTGGGGATGCAGAGGAATATCCATTATGTTAGTTCCTCATCCTGTACATGCTGGGAATGCTGAGAGATGCACAGTATGTGTATATGTATGCTCCACATCCTGTACATACTGGGAATGCAGTGGGATGTACAGTATGTGTGTATGTATGTTCCACATCCTGTACATACTGGGAATGCATTGGGATGTACAGTATGTGTATATGTATGTTCCACATCCTGTACATACTGGGAATGCTGAGAGATGTATAGTATGTGTATATGTATGCTCCACATCCTGTACATACAGGGAATGCAGTGGGATGTATAGCATGTGTATATGTATGCTCCACATCCTGTACATACTCGGAATGCAGTGGGATGTACAGTATGTGTATGTATGTATGTTCCACATCCTGTACATAATGGGAATGCAGTGGAAAGTACAGTATGTGTATATGTATGTTCCACATCCTGTACATACTGGGAATGCTGAGAGATATACAGTATGTGTATATGTATGCTCCACATCCTGTACATACTGGGAATGCAGTGGGATGTACAGTATGTGTATATGTTTGCTCCATATCCTGTACATACTGGGAAGCTGAGGGATGTACAGTATGTGTATATGTATGCTCCACATCCTGTACATACTGGGAATGCAGTGGGATGTGCAGTATGCATGCATCATATCCTGTACATACTGTTGATGCAGAGTGAAGTACATGATGTGTGCTCCACATCCTGTACATACTGGCAATACAGGGGATATACAGTATGCATATTCCACATCCTGTATATACTGAGAATGCAGGTAGATGTACAGTATGTATGTATGCTCCACCTCCTGTACATACTAGTAATGCATGGGGATGAACAGTAAGTATACTCCACATCCCGTACATGCTGGGGATGTAGGAGTATGTACAGTATGCATGCTCCACATCCCATACATGCTGGGGATGCAAGAGTATGTACAGTATGCGTGTTCCACATCCCGTACATGCTGGGGATGCAGGAGTATGTACAGTATGCGTGCTCCACATCCCGTACATGCTGGGGATGCAGGAGTATGTACAGTATGCGTGCTCCACATCCCGTACATGCTGGGGATGCAGGAGTATGTACAGTATGCGTGCTCCACATCCCATACATGCTGGGGATGCAGGAGTATGTACAGTATGTGTGCTCCACATCCAGTACATGCTGATGCAGGAGTATGTACAGTATGCATGCTCCACATCCTGTACATGCTGGGGATGCAGGAGTATGTACAGTATGCGTGCTCCACATCCCATACATGCTGGGGATGCAGGAGTATGTACAGTATGCGTGCTCCACATCCCGTACATGCTGATGCAGGAGTATGTACAGTATGCATGCTCCACATCCCATACATGCTGGGGATGCAGGAGTATGTACAGTATGGATGCTCCACATCCCGTACATGCTGGGGATGCAGGAGTATGTACAGTATGCATGCTCCACATCCCGTACATGCTGGGCATGCAGGAGTATGTACAGTATGCATGCTCCACATCCCATACATGCTGGGGATGCAGGAGTATGTACAGTATGCATGCTCCACATCCCGTACATGCTGGGATGCAGGAGTATGTACATTATGCATGCTCCACATCCTGTACATGCTGGGGATGCAGGAGTATGTACAGTATGCATGCTCCACATCCTGTACATGCTGGGGATGCAGGAGTATGTACAGTATGCGTGCTCCACATCCTATACATGCTGGGGATGCAGGAGTATGTACAGTATGCGTGCTCCATATCCCATACATGCTGGGGATGCAGGAGTATGTACAGTATGCGTGCTCCACATCCCGTACATGCTGGGGATGCAGGAGTATGTACAGTATGCATGCTCCACATCCCGTACATGCTGGGGATGCAGGAGTATGTACAGTATGCATGCTCCACATCCCGTACATGCTGGGGATGCAGGAGTATGTACAGTATGCATGCTCCACATCCTGTACATGCTGGGGATGCAGGAGTATGTACAGTATGCATGCTCCACATCCCGTACATGCTGGGGATGCAGGAGTATGTACAGTATGCGTGCTCCACATCCCGTACATGCTGGGGATGCATGAGTATGTACAGTATGCGTGCTCCACATCCCGTACATGCTGGGGATGCAGGAGTATGTACAGTATGCATGCTCCACATCCCGTACATGCTGGGGATGCAGGAGTATGTACAGTATGCATGCTCCACATCCCGTACATGCTGGGGATGCAGGAGTATGTACAGTATGCATGCTCCATATCCTGTACCTGCTGGGGATGCAGGAGTATGTACTGTATGCATGCTCCACATCCCGTACATAATTTCTCTGTTGCAGAGGTTGGTAGGGGGATGTAGAGTATGGTTCTTAGGAGTAGTGGGGAAATACCTCTTCACATTAGTGGTGCGTGACTTTTAAGCTAAATCTATATTTTACAGGCAAAGCTACACTAACCCAATCTCTAAATCTTATTTTGTATTTAAGTATTCAAAAATTTTCATGTTTTTTCAGCTTTTTTAGAAAGTCACAGAGAATTATCCAGAAGACTGTCACACACACGAAGAAATGCCTTTATTATTATTATTATTATTATTATTATTATTATTATTATTATTATTATTATTATTATTATTATTATCATCATCATTGTCAGTGTTACTATTTTCATTAATGGTAGTAATATTGTGTATAACAATAATAATAATAATAATAATAATCATGCAGTCAAAACACTTAATCAAATTGAAAAAAATAGCTCCTCAATCATAACAGACCCTCAGGGTTATAGTAGGTTTTAATAATCACCAGCTTATATGTGATCCAACAGTAGCAAATAACAATTACAAAGCAATTAATTAATTAATACTAAAAAATTACTTACATCAGCACCTTCCAAATAAAATCAATATTAAGACACACATGCATACATATATACCTGCAAGCATGCAAAAATGCAACCTTCACATGTACAGTCACACACACACACACACACACACAGACACGTGCATGCAGTCACTGTGCTGCCATTTATACCTTGCAATAGGCATAATTCCTAAACCAGTGTAACAATGACCAACACATGCGCCTCACCTCAATAATTCTATCCAGTTATATTTCCTGCCACACCCTGCACTCAGTCATCTTCCTCTTTAATGCTACCAGTCTTTAAATGTACTAATCACATCTGGGTTATTGCGTATGACTTCCACTTAGGAAAGCTTAAGATTGCTCTAAAACTGTCAGCCTATATACCATTAAGACGTATTCTAAAACAGCACTTATACAACTTACAAATGTGGCACCACATAACTTATCATCCTCTGTCAAACTTGATATTGGCATTAAGGTTGCATTTAGTGCATTTATGTAAGTAGTCTACACATGCATGCATTACTTCATTCTACCTTTCCCAATACCCCACCTTACTTCTCCTGACAATACACGCTATGGCACTTTATCTTAAATCGTCCCCCTTATTCTCTTCTTTCATTGCACTAACTCAATCCCTTTTCTACAGTTCCCATTGTTGCCAGTTCCACATTTTACTGCATTCTGTCATGGTAGGCATTTCTCCGTTTTTGACTTATTCTCCTTGTTAACCACCCAATTCTTACAGTATGCATTAACGCCTCCCTTTCATTACCCTTTCCTTTATTTTGATTGCTTTATGGCTACAGTACTGAATGCATTCTTCCATCATTTTCACTTTTTTGTTTCTGTTCTTCTGACTCCGTAGAACTGAGGAACAAGGCATGACTGTGACACTGATGAATTACACACCAACACCCACCCACCACTACTCGAACCTCCAAAGAGAGCTACTGGTGTTGCAAACCTACACCCTGAAGGGCGTAAAACTGTGTAGCTTCCTTTAGTAAAGCCGTTGCTACTGGTGACTCTATAGTCAGGCACACAGGCTTTGCACTCGTTAAGCTGGAAAAGAAAAGAAGAAAGAGGAAAAGTAGGAGGCTAGCTGGCTTCAACTACTTGCTGCCTAGCTGCTGTCATTCTAGTCAGATCTAGTATGTGACAACAGGAATTACAATGCTTGACAAGGCTACTTATTTTGCACTGGGAAGTCTGCACCTCTCTCCATGATCTTCTTGCATTTCATAAAACTTTTGCTGCCCCGTAGTGCTTTTCTTAGGCATGGTCCAACTTCTGGACATCCCATCTGCTGAGCATGAAATAAACATAAACCAGATCAAAAAATAAATAAACCTAATGTTTTACTCCTGTGTAAATTTAGATAGTCAGACATCAAATGACTAATGTATACAGCTAATAATAGATAGGCACAAATATTCCTTAATTTTGGAAATGTCATTTCTGCAGACTAAATAGTTGTCCCTGTTATAGGTGCAAATCTTATTAACCTTCTCCTTACTAATATGTCTCCTGCCTATATCCCATTGTGCACCTCTGCCTCCTGTCATTTTTCTGTTACCTTCTCCCATAGCACCAGTGGTCTATACCCAGAAAAGCCGATTTTATTTAAAGCCTAGTCTAAAGCCAACTACGTGTTATTTTCCTGCAATATGAGAAAAAACAAAAGGAAAAACACTCCAAATGATGCTAACACCAATGACACTGCATATGCCTCCAGGCTCTGTTCCAGTCCAGTACCTGTACTGAAGCATATGTTCCCAGCCATAATAAGCCCAGAAGTAAGGTTTTAAAAAAAAATGAATACATGCATTTCATCGAACAACCTTCCATCAATCAGGTACAACACCGACCTGCAACGTCTAATCTCCCTGTGGCAAACAGTCGGAATATCAAACAAAACACCGAACTCGACAATTCTGACTGCTCTACCAACTAAACAAGCGCTACCATGGGTCACAATGGGGGGGGCATTTTGCATTTCACTTACTTTGTGTTTGCATTTATGCGAACTCGCAGACATGCATTTGAACATTTTCTGATCGGCCATCTAGCAGCCGACCAAATGTGTGCATACCAAAAAAAAAAGCATATAGGGAAAGATGTTAGCCTCCTAGCTTATCAGTAGGAGTGGTAAGCACTAGGTAGCCTATCTACCACAAGAGGAGTGGTTTCTGGCCCAGAAATTGTAGTTTATTGGCTGTTTTGGCAGTTTTTCCATCCCTTTCAACTTTCTGGTTTAAAAGCCCTGGTTTATGTGGGTTTGCGCTTGTTTAAGCTCCACGGATCCAGTTTTGGCATACTGCAGACTGCAAGAGCAACAGGAAGGAGAAAGAGATACTCTAAGTGCCTCCATTTTGATTTTTCTTAATTTACTGCTCTCTGCACTTGTTTTTTTGTCATTTTTAACTTATCTGCATTTACTTAAACTGCATTCACCTTAATATTGCTACGCATTCAAGTGGGCTAGCTTGTACTGCATTTAAAGTGTTTTTGCTGCTGTTCTAACTGCTTTTCTGCAAAACCCCTCCCCAAAACAAAGTTCTAAGCTTGTTTCCCACTTTTCCTGTAACTAGTCTAGTCCAGATAGTACAAAGATGGTGAAAGGTAGCCAAATGTACTGATAAGCCAAAACAGAAATTCAGTGCAGTAACAAAAAGGCACAGTACGACCATCTACATATAAACAGTTTTATTGAATCAAGCTTTCAAATCAAAGCTCTTTTTCAAGAATAAAACATTCAGTTAAAACCACTCATTAAATAAGTAACACCAGCCAATCAAAAAACACATTTCATTAACCCATTAAATACTAAAAAATCTACATAATGTAGTAAGTTAAACTAAATAACATCTACTAACATATGATTGCCTTAGCTTTAAAATGGGTTTAATACTATTAACTTTATTCAGCCCAGGATGGATGTCTGATCTAAAAAAGTTTATCCATTTGTACTCTGCCCTCTCTGTCATATTAACTAAGTCCCCTCCCCCCTGTTCTTAAACACTCTCTGTAGCACCCTAAATTTAAAACAATGTTCATGCCCATGACTCTAAAATGTGTTTCCTAAGTGCATTCATTTCAACTCTTCTACGTATCTTTGATAAGTGTGAGGGTATTTTTTCTTTAAACTTACATGTAACAGTGAAAATCTAGTATATTTAGTTACTTGTGAGAAGGGCCCATGCTTCTATATTGGTAAAACCAATTGTAAGTTTGAAGAAAGAATAGCCTCATACTTATCAGAGATACGTAGAAGAGTTGAAACAAATGCACAAATGAATAGAACTAAGATGCTCTCCTCCAAAAAAAAGGAAGCCAATCTGGTGGTCTCCAGCCATCAATAAACTCCACAACAGAAGGAAGAAACTGTTGCAGAAAAAAATGAAGTCACAAGACTGGAAAACCTCCCTTATCAGTCTCAACAAAAAGCTGAGATCCCTTATCAAATCCTCTGAAGCCAGCTATGAAGGCAGAATTGGTCTTGACACCAAAAACACCCCCAAAGCCTTCTATAGCTATATCAAAACCTCAAAGGCAATACCCAAATTTGCTCTGAGTTATTGCACAATGGCACCTCCTATACTGAGCCAACAGATATAGCCAACATACTAGTCGACAGATTCAGTGCCAACTTTACCCCTCCCCCCAAGGGCCCTATCACAATACCAGATGGAAGGCTGGTACCCACCATTTCTGTTGCACAGATAAAATCTGCATTGTCCAAAGTCAATAATACAGCATCCATGGGACCTAATAATATCCCTGGCTGCTTCCTACGTCAGCTACAAAACAAACTGGCACCACATCTGTGTGTCTTGTTCAATCACAGCCTTACCTTAGGCTATGTTCCTAATGAATGGTGCACTGCTACAGTCATCCTGCTCCATAAAGGAGGAGCAACTACAGACCCTGGGAACTGTTACCCCATTAGCATGATGAGTCTGGTATGCAAAGCTATGGGGCGCATCCTCATGGACCTGCTTAACAAAGATATAGGTAACCTCCAAACACTTTAACCCACACAGTTTGGCTTTGTCAAAGGGAGATCCTGCCTGCTGAACCTGGTTGACTTCTTTGAGGCATTCACCAGGGCTGTGGATGGAGTAAGGCAGTGCATACATTCTACCTCAACCTGGCCAAGGCCTTTGATACCATTCCCCACTCAGGTATCATTGATAAACTCACCAAACTAGGCATCAAGCCTTACATCACTAGGTGGGTTACAAATTGGCTCACAGACAGGACCCACAGAGTGAAAGTTGTGGATTCCAAGTCAGACTGTCTATCAGTCAGGAGTGGAGTCCCACAGTGCTCGGTTCCAGGCCCTCTCCTGTTTGGCATCTACTTCTCAGAAGTCCAGGCCAACACAGAAGGACTTTGGCTGACCAAGATCGCTGATGACTGCAAGCTAGGAGTCATTATCAACTCCCCAAGTGATGCAGACATCCTACAAAGGGGCCCGAGACCAATGACTGGTGTCAGAACCATGGACTGAAGCTTAATGCCAAAAAATGCATTATCCTATGCAGAAGTGTACACCAATTACCTGTGCACCAACTTAAGCAGCTGTATAGAATTGGCTGTACCTGACTTGGTCTTGCTTAAAACAACAGCCACCCCGGTGGATGTCTAGTATAAACAGGCTATACAACAAGAGAAAAAACGAATGTCCAAGAACAAGATGGAACTGGCTCAGCTGAGGAAAAAACCCCCTCTAGATTAAACAAACAAATTATAGATCTTGTCAAATCCTCCAAAGCTAATTATGAAGCAAAAATAGATTCCTAGTTAGGGATAATCACAAGACATTCTTTAACTACATCCAAAATCTAAAAGGGAATACCCAGCTATCCACTGAACTGGTTGTGGAAGGAACCATCCATACTCTACCAGAGGTAATAACCAACCTAATAGCTGACATATTTGCAGCAAACTTCACACCTCTGTCCCCACCGGTCATCCCCCAAAGTATATCTGCTGCCATTCCTTTGTCTATTATCTCAAAAGAGCAGGTCATATCTGTGCCCTTGAAGGCCAGAAACATGACATCAATGGGACCAGACAGCATCCCAGGTTGCCTTTTAAACAACTTATATGACCTAGATGACTGACCTAGATTCCTGTTTAACCACAGCTTGTGAACTGACTAGGTTCTGGTGAAATGGAGGACAGCAATAGTGATCCCTCTGCGCAAAGGGAGACCATCAACTGACCCTGGGAATTTAGACCCATAAGCTAGACTAGCCTCATCTGCAAGGTGATGAAAAGAATTATTGTGGACCTTCTTAACAAGGACATAGGTAATCTCCAAACTCTGGACCTAACCCAGTTCGGATTCATTAAAAGTAGATCATACCTGTTAAACCTAGTTGTCTTTTTCAAAAAATCAACAAGGCCCTGGACGAGGGAAGACAGTGCATACCACATATCTTGACCAAGGCATTTGACACAATCCCCCACAAGTATTATACAGAAACTCTCCAATTGGGAATTAACTCCTACATCACTAGATGGCTAGACAGTTGGCTCATGGACAAGACACATACTGTCAAAGTGGGTGATCTCACCTCTAGCAAAAAAAAAAAACAGTCACCGGTGGTGTACCACAGGTTGGTCCCTTTACTGTTCGGAATTTATTTCTCAAGTTCAGCAAACATGGACAGCCTGTGTCTGACCAAGTTTGCTGATGATTGCAGATTGGGTGGAATCATGGAGTCCCCCAATGATGTTACTATAATGCAGAAAGGGTTAATGCAGACAAATGACTTGCGCAAAAGCCATGGATTAAAGATAAATGCAAAAGAACGTATTATTATTCCCTTTGGGAAAGCTGTCATTCCTGATAATTACTTTATAGACAGCAGCCCCATAAGTGTAGACCTAATTCTATGTTATCTGAGAACTTAGGTTGATAGCAATCTGAACTTCAACCACCATGTATCCACAGTGGCAATGAAATCCTTTTAAGTCACACATCTCATTAGTAAAGGCATTGCATCTAGATTTAAGGTTTTTATAATTCTCTTATACTTGGCCCTTATTAGACCAGTTATTGAGTACAATGCTCCCTTTGCATGTACCTCATCAGTTACCTGTAACAGCCGGAGAGACCACAAAGATTTCTCACCAAGAAAATGCAGACTACACAAAGCAATTTCTAAGTGGAAAGACCAAAAGCCCTGTTACTGTATTCTGTCTCCTACAGGCTGCTAAGGAATGACCTGTGCCTGGCATAGAGGGCAATCTCTGACCTGGTCATGATGGAAATGCTACAGATCCATAAATCAGACTGCACAAGGGTCACTTGCCAGGGATCTTAACCTAGGATCTGACATGAGCAAACCATGCTGAAAAGATAGATGCATCATCCAGTGACTGTCACTTGTCTGGAACAAGCTTCCAATTCACGTGAACAAAGCCCCTCCCTGACCCTTTTCAAACAAAACCTAGATCAATGAATGGGTGACTGCAAATTCACTCCTGGGGTGCTGTCCATGGACAGAGGCTGTCAGCACTAATTACCATAAATTCTTACCTCCGTGAACTTTGCACACCTAACCACTGACAATTAGGGCAACTTGGTATAAATTTGGCTAAGCTTGTAAGGTCTCTTGGGCCATTAGCCTAGTAACCTATGAACCTATGTGCCTGTTGTCCTCTGCCTGTTTGTGCATCAGCCCTTTTCTGTTTTTTTTAGGAGAATATTATAAAATTACATTTGTGTGTGTCACAGAGCTGTACTAGCATAAGCCTCATTAGCTGGCAACAAGCCTGATCTTAAATATGGTATAACCGAGTTTGAATTCCGCCGCATTCTGTTCTGCACTGGTTGCTTCTTGGCATGCTGAATATATATTCTGCCTTATTGCTTTAGGTTCAATTCATTTGATAAAATATATTTGGTTAATTCTGTTAGCTGAATATGACACTCTGAAAGTTTCATAATGCATTCCAGGAGCAGGATAATGTTGCTGTGATTTCTAACTTGAGCATTTAATTTAGGGAGCATTCACAAGGGGTTATGGGACATCTACTCATAGTTGAGGAATTTTGACATATTGATTTTTGAAGAATGAAAATTGACCAGTAGAAACTAATGGTATGCTGGATCTGTTTGCTTAAGGTATGTGTTGCCAAAACGTTTAAGTCAGACTTCTTTTTTGCATGACTGCATTTTATAGCACTCTGCAGTGTCTGATATACTTTTCCATAATGGTTTAACCGTTTGTATTTTCCTACCTCCTGCTTTTCTTCTTTATAGTTATTGGCATGCTCCGGCATTTTGTCTTGCAGCTGGGTACCAGTGATTTGCCTGCTATTATTATTTTCACAGCATAGGTGTAGGGCAGTGTGGAGATGCTACAACTTTAGGTTTCATTATAAATCCTACCAACAGGTATGCAGAATAGCTAAGTACTGAGTAATGCCCTACTGGTGCCTATTAGCAAACCGCATATTGAGTGCTAAAAGTAAAGGCATACTAACAACATAATCCTTTGTATTCTTCAAGACTGTCATAACTGGAACACACACCAATTATTTTCTTAGACAGTTCCAGTGTCTTAAAATAAAGTAGCATGCTTCTACTAGCCAGAAAGGGTAACTGCACCTTGTCAGTATAATATGTTTTCTCATTTGGTTTTCATGTATCATAAAAAGAAACTTCCTTTTTTATTCTCTTAAATAGTTGTTATAAAAGGAAACTTAAAAAGCATTCCAAATTCATTGAGACTCAGTGGGACAATTACTTCAAGAATAAGCCTCTCAGCAATGCTATAAAATGCAGTTAATAAAATTGTTGCATGCTTAATCAGTAAACCACCTGCTGTTGTGGTAGTTAGTTTTCCCTTGCTACAATTTTTTTCACATCATTATTTGACAAATGTCATGCTTTAATTTTTACATAAATTGCATAAAGACATTTGAATAAAAAAAAGTCATAGAGGTAGTAAACGAGTTTTAAAAGATATTTGTAGTTTCCTGGTATTAAAGAGCACTTTGAAAGTTTGGTTATTTTGGTAAAATGAGTTTTAAGGTAATAACAAATGTAATGGACAGAAGAAAAGTGTTATGTCTTGAGTACGTTGCCAGCAAGACCTGAGAAGCTGCTTATCTTAACATGATTCAACATAATAAAGGAGGCCTTTCAATATATTTTTCAGAAATAATAGAAGTTTGTGTGAATAACATGGGAAAAGCACTTTTGCTGTTCCAGCCTATTCCTAGCAATGTTGCACAACGTTTTTTAGAAGAATTTTACATATACTGATGAATTAACACCTACCTACTGATACAAAATCAATTAGTTAATCTGATGGTTACTGAAACTCTAGTACAATCAGCTACAAGTCTTTCGGCTTTTCCCTGTTAGAGGTCACCACAGAGGAACTCCTGTCTGCTAATGATTGGCAGTGGATTTTTACAGTGCTGAGTTGCCAGACAGATGTCCAGCCTTCAAAGAAGGCATGCCCATTCACGCACGCACCTACCTGCATGTCTTTAATGTCACTCCACCACGGGGAGGACATGCAGACTCCACACAGAAGGCACTCCAGCCGAGAATCAAACGGGAGAACATCTTGCTGTGAGGCAAAAACGCTTACCGCTGCACCACAGCGGCCATTACAATCATAAAACAACTGAAGTAGCCAAATTCATCAAGACTACAGTAAATGTGGTCAACAAGTCAAAAACTATGTTGTAACAAAATAAAAATCTGCAAATTTCTTTCTCAAGGAAGAAGGTGGCCAATGTGTGCCTGCACTAAAAAAAGTTGACCATGCAGATAAAAGACTGTGGATATTTTCCACTCAGTGAGTGACCAGTATGGAAAACTTTGTGAAAAGTGTGAAATGAAATGAGTACCATTGAGAGGTGGTGCACATGCCTGCAGCCTACTGAGTGTTATTCTGAATGACATTATACTGAGTAGCAGTTCTGAAAGTCCAACCTTCTGCTTTTGTAAAAATCTGTTTTTATAAAAGGAACCAGTGAAAGGCTAATGTCTGAATTGTTTTGATACTACTTTAAAGCTCCAAAGTGAAAACAAAAAGACTGTATTTCTTGTATTAACAAGCAAGAATCATCTCACAATATATTCTTGTGGATAGCTTTTAGATTTAAGTGATGTATAGATAAGCTTGTATACTTTACCATGTAAACATCTTAGAAACCTACCCAGTGTTTGTATATCAAACCATTTCCATGTCTGTTAATTTATGTGTGTATTTTTACCTCCTTCTCTTATATGTTACTGTAAGACTTGACATACCATGGATAGTCTCAGCAAGAAGCAGAAGATGCAAAAATGCACTATTATATTAGGAATCTGATCGGGCAAGGTAGTTTATGCAAGAGAATGTATAAGATCATATATGTGGATAGATTTATCCAGAATTAATTGTCTTCTTCGTCCTTCTAGACTAATTATTTAATGTATTAGCTATGTAAGTCTTCCAGATTACCTTTCTTGTGTGAAGTACCTTCTGAGGCTATGCACATGGAAGTAGTGGACATAAGAAATAATGGACATAAGAAATAAAGCACTCCTTTCTTAAGCAGAATATAATGAAACTGCGCTGTTAAGGAATCATAGATGAATGAATGGTAGATTTCTATATATGGCAAATCTATTTTCCATCTGGTCTTCCTTCTCTGGTGGTTGGCACTGTGGGTTGAGGCTAAGAACTGTAAATGGACTGCTTCCTATTGTCAAGGGTTTGATTACTTCCACTTCCATAAATGCACTGTGTGACATGAAGCAAACCACTGACCCAGATAGTGCTCCAAGATTATATCTGAAGAAGGTATATGTAGATCAGTACAAATGAGTACTATAAAATACAATTAAAAAAATACTATAAAATAACCAGTAGGAGATGGCAGCAGATCATTTCTGCAATGGGTGCACTGAACAGAAGAGGGTGGTTGTGCATGTATGTATGAATCCCTGATATCTAGCTGAAAGGGGAAGGTGATGGGATACCCCTAGAAAAGGCAGACAGTCATGCAGCTGCTTCATGACCACTTGCAGTCTGTGTGTTCAGAAAATGTCCACTTTCACTGACTGATTGCAGTCTGCATCAAGCAGAGCAACAGATAAGCAGAACTGAAGCCAAATAAATTATGCAGAAAAGAAAATATCTATGTCAACATTTGGAACTACTATGGGGGGACTGTTGTGCCATAGTATTGCATTGTTTCTTGATGCTACAGTAATATGCTTATTCTACCATATGTTCACTCTTTATGTGCATATTTTATTTTGGTAACTGGGTAGCCCCACAGTACCTTTTTTGTTAATTTAGATTTACTGAGTAATCATATAAATATATGATACTGCAGAACATTATAACAGAGAGGGGCATTTGTAAAGGTACTGCAATAAATACACCACCAAAATGCAGCACCATGTAGAGCTCACCAGCCATGCTGAATGCTAATGAGGTAATATGGGAGAGACACATATGCTAATTAGCCATGTGTTATCATTCCTGGATCAGCCACCAGAAATGCATCTAAATGCTGTGCTATTCAAGAAACTCAGCTATGGAAATCAGCATGGCCACTCCTAATTGTGGTAGTGAATGTGGCCAAAAGGCTGTCTTTAGTTACTGCATATAAATAAAGTATGGGGATCAGTGGGTTGGTGGAGCCACTAGCCACCAGAGAAACTACAATTGTGCTATAATACATGTACAGTAGTACATGCCATTATGGCACACTTGTACATCTCCTAATGACACGGGTTTGAGAGGAAACAATAGCCACCAGGCAAAATACAATTATATTTTAATGGCACATACAAAAGAATGTGGATCGGAGGAAATGTTAGTCACCAAGGAGTAATATAAATCCTTGTACCTTAATGGTACATTAGCTAATTCAGGGGATCAGGGGCTGTGGTAAATGCAATCAGCCATGGAAACTACAATAGTTCTATAATGGAACTTACAGCAGTATTAGAATCAAGGATGGTGAGAGACATTAGCCACAAGGGAGTGCTCTAAACAACTCTGCCTAAACAGCACTTCCACTAGGATAAGGATGGGGGGACTACTAGGTAAGGGTTGGGCAAACAAATTCAGCACAGATGCTGGGACGGCAGTATATTTGTGTGTCTGTGCTTGTGTGTGTGTGTGTGTGTGTGTGTGTGTGTGCGCGTGTCTCTGTGTGTGTAAGAGTGATGGGGGCAACGTTTCTATGAGCAGCAGTTAGCTATCCAACATGCAGGTCAGCAATAATCTGCACATCACCGTAGAAACTGAGATTCAGAGCCATAAGGTCTTTCCTTATTATGGCTAATATGTTTCTGAATTGCAAAATACCACAATGTGGACACAAGCCCTTTTTATAAAAAGCTGTACAGTTATATGTTCATCTGTCAGCCAGGTTTGTGTAGTTTATTTCAATAAGTGTATGAAAAAGTATAAAACATTTTACAACTAAACTTACACTATGAAAGAAAATAAAAGAAGTTAGTATTGCAGGAAGCCAGTTTAAGATTCCCAATACAACTGTAATTTAATAAAATTTGAAGGACAGCTAAATTGTATCCTTACAAAAACTGTGGAATAGAAGTAGCAATAACAGGAAGGGAGGAATGTAAATATATGAAACAGGCATTTTAATAAAAGGTTTATTGGTAAATATCATAGAGCAACTAGACAGGTGAAATCCTTTGTTACAGTCAGAGTGTCCCACAAGGCTCTGTCCTAGGCCTTTACTTGTTTAGATTGTATCTTTCAGACCTAATTTTTTTTATCTGAGGTGTTCTACGGTCAATATGCAGCTGACCTGAAATTAGGTAAACTAATTACATGTGTTACAGATAAGGCATGTCTGCAAAATAACTTGATTAAATTGACCATTTGGGTACAGGAGAATAATATGCTGATAAATACATAAAAAACTAAACATATAAGATTTGGTAGGCATAAATTGAAAGGTGAATATTTAATACAGCACACAATGATTGAAACTGTAGACTCATTTAAGGACCTGGGTATATGGGTAGATTCAGCTATGAGTTTTTCTAATCATATCCACCAATTTGTTAATGACAGTTATAGAACTACAGGTTGTATAAGAAGATTTATAAAGTCTAGGAAATCAAAAATAATAAAGTCATTGTTTGTTAGTTACATTAGACCCAACTTGAGTATGGAATAACAATATGGAAACCCAGTAAGAAAACACGCATGAGCAAACTAGAAAGAGTACAGCGGAAATATACCAAGGGTATCTATGGTTATGAAAATTTAAGTTGTCCTGTTTCACTTCAATAAACACACAACACCGAATGACATTTGACGATCTTTATTAGACTTCCGTAAACATGATTGTTAACCAATAGTTATAAATTTCAGTAATAACATCCATGAAAGAAGACATAAAATAACCATAAGGGCAGCGTACCGCTCACCCTTGATAAGCAACATCCCTCACTTGCTCACCTATCTTTGCTCTAACAAGGCAGTGTTCCCACTCACCTTCAATTTATTGAATTACACCACCATCCAAATAAGCACCTCTGCTTGCTTATTAACTTATCCACCAGAGCAACCACTCACTTTCAACTTATTGAATTGCACATCCATCACCAGAGGGGGAACAGAAGAGGGTAAGCTTGCCCCTCTTCTCCTCCTTCCCCCACATAACATAAAAACAAACCCTGCTAATAAAAAGAAGGAGGGCGGGAGGGTAGCAAGTTCAGCCAAAATGTGACTCCTACCTCAACTACACTTGCCAAAACCCTCTAATCTCTTCCCTGTCCTTACCTCATTTCCTCCTAACATCCTTCTCTTCCAGTTAACCCTATTCTACCCTTATCTTTTTAATTCCTGCTAACCAATATATCTAGCACCACAATGAAGATGACCCAGGACAAAAGGGTCTGTTGCAAACCTCATTTGTCCTGTTCCATATCAATAAACACACAACACCGAATGACATTTGATGACCTTTATTAGACTTCCATAAACATGATTGTTAACCAATAGTTATAAATTTCGGTGATAACAACATCCATGAAAGAAGACATAAAATAACCATAAGGGCAGTGTACCGCTCACCCTTGATAAGCAACATCCCCCACTTGCTCACTTATCTTTGCACTAACAAGGCAGCGTTCCTGCTCACCTTCAATTTATTGAATTACACCACCATCCAAATAAGCAGTTCTGCTTGCTTATTAACTTATCCACTAGAGCAAACACTCACTTTCAACTTATTGAATTGCACATCCATCACCAGAGGGGGAACAGAAGAGGGCAAGCCTACCCTCTTCTCCACCCATCAGCCTGACCAGACTGTTCCCCCTCTTTCAGCAGAGCTTCCATCCTAAGGCCAAACATCATTGGGTGCACCCATTTTCTATATTCCAGCTAGATCATTAAGACCAGCCCTCATCTGCAAAGAAACACAAAACCATACCTTTGATAACCTCCCTCGAAGACACGACACCCACATCTTGAACTAACCCCTAGAACACCAGCATACCTGCCATTTTAATGACCAAAACATCTCATGCAACCAGTGTGTTCAAAACAGCAGGAACAGCCACCCCGACAAATCCATCACCTTCCAAATCCACTTCCTTCAAGCCTCAACTGCTTACATCTGCAAAAGAAAGAACACTGTAAATTCATGACACTCACTTAAAGGCATTTAACCCTGCCAAAAAGCACCCTTAGTCTTTGAACTTCCCCCCATTACACTGCCCTATCTCCCTTATCTCAGCCCAACCCCACTTTACCTACATAAAATCCTATCACAGCCAAAACAATAAACATACAACAGCATCAGTGACCTTCAATAAGCAGCAAAAGTAAAATGATAATGATACCAACTGAAGATGATGCAACTAAACACTGTAAAAGATAACTTAAAAGTAAATATACCTTACCTGCATCAACTATTGACTGCCATATGCAACAATCTAATAGTCTGCTAAACATTTATGTGACAAACACTGCAAAAATATCCTCACAGATCACTGCAAAAAATGTTGAGCTGTCTAGCTCACAGTTGCCAAATATAGCAGAAGAAAAAAAATATATATTTACCTACTCTCTTGCAATTTAATCTACCAATGCAGTCAGTATGACAGCAATGGGTGTAAACAATAATAAGTCAATTCCCCCAACTAAACTGAATAACATGAAACATCCATGTCAACAAGCCATTACTTGTAACTATTGGAAAGAAAATATAATAAACAATTCCATATGTGGCTGCCTTGCTGGAAGGCCATGATCTCTTTTCACACCACTATCAACCGAGATCATCCTCGACCTCCTCTCTTGCCTGTTGAAGCCACCTTCCTTCAACTTACCAAGTAATGCCCAGTCAGCCCTTCTCCATTTGCAACCTCCAAGGGATCTGTAAAATAAAAGACTGTAAATACTTCATTCACACACAATCACAGCTTCTTAATGACAGTATGCACCACCACTGGCATATCTCCTTCATCAACTGCATAAAATGCTCCTTCATCAACTGCATAAAATGCATCTACTACCGCATACAAAACACCAGTGAAAATTAAGATGTGTTAACAAAAATACCTGTAACATTTCCTCCACACCTCACAGAGTCATGATGCAACTGCTACCCATGCAAAATAAAACAAATAAATGTATTAAAAGGCCTATTCTATAAATAAATATATCACTCTTTTCCCAACCAAGTAGTTCCCAACATTGTTAACCATAATTAAGGCAAAAAAAAAAAAAACATCTATAGTCATGCTATTATAGCCTATTACCAAACCTGAGGTGTAAATTTCCCCCCCCATGGTTCTACCTATATCCCTTTGGACACGTGCAACAATCACCCATGTCCCTCTTAAATAAGAGCAACATGCAGTGTACACTGGATTAAGGAATCTTACTTACCTGAAGCTGGCTAGTTCATCAAAACCTTAAGAGCCATTAACCTATTTTTGCACCCAGTTTCTAAAACTACCCAACACAGCCATCTACCTAACATGCTTCCTAAACCCTATCTACAAAATTCACCCAAACCCCAAGTGAAATTATCCTTGTGCTATTTTGTAAAACCTTAACCTGGTATGTAACATTAACACTGCCTACTCAAGGGACAAATTTGTCACCCCAATATACCACCCGTTAGGAACAGACTCCAGCATCCTGTCAAATACCTCATTGGCCCTTCCCCCACATACGGTTCAAACAACTGGATGAGTGAATACGACCACCCAAGGTTCCAAGAAAGCAAGATGTAACAACACTCTGGAACATGAAGAAATAAGCAGCAACCACCACAATTTCCACTGAAGAATTTAATAAAAAACTTTTATCTTAAGAGCCTTCAAGGAGTATAATACAAGTAAAAAATAAAACCAAATATATACACAATTACAATTGTCAATTAACCATTCAGCAACAGCAATCAATTAAGCAATGATTTCCAATTAAACTCTTCATTTAATCCATATGGAAACATTGTTTTAAATTTTAAAATATACATTGCTTCTTTCTTTATTAAAACAGACTTAACATCTACCTTATAATTTTCAGGTAAACAAACTTGCTCTAAAACAGTTGCTTTAAGATAATTACTTATGCCCCCATGAAACTGTGCAAAATGTAGAGCTACAGGACTGTCTTCATTACAATTATTTATATCTTGACATAAAAATCTTTGATAATTTGCAATTTTCATATCGTAGGGGCAAAAGTATCAAAGATTTTTTAGTTAAGAGTAAATTTAAGTTACCCCCTCTTGTGTTGTACAAAGATCCCACTAGAATAGGGACTTTTAGTTGTGGGAAATGCAAGGCCTGTAAATTTATTGTACCTTTTTTTGACTTAATTAATAATATAAAATTTACTACAAAAAATGTTTTTAATTGTAATACAATAGGTGTTATTTATTGTTTACAATGTCCATGTAAAAAGTTTTATATTGGGGAGACGAAAAGGGCATTTAAGTTAAGACTTCTTGAACATGTCAGAGATATAATGGATTAAATGAAGAGTTTAATTGGAAAGCATTGCTTAATTGATTGCTGTTGCTGAATGGTTAATTGACAATTGTAATTGTGTATATATTTGGTTTTATTTTTTACTTGTATTATACTCCTTGAAAGCTCTTAGCCGAGACGTCAGAGAGATAAAAAGTTTTTTATTAAATTCTTCAGTGGAAATTGTGGTGGTTGCTGCTTATTCCAAGAAAGCAAGGACTGAACTTCACTGGCTTACAGGAGCCATAGGGCTGTAGCCTACTAAGTTCCTGAGCTCCTATGAACATCGTGACTCTACTCATCTTGTGGGATCCCCACACTCCCATAAACCATCCCCGACAGTTTTCCCCTTGGCCCCTTTACCTACCTCTTCCTTACGTGCCCCCTATACCAATGCAATAATTCAGCTCCCACTAATTAAACACAGTTCTAACATGCCTTACTAAGGTGATTACTCAGACCCTCCTTATGCCCCATTCAAGTGTCAAGAATGTCCATCCTAGCAGAACATCACCTTTCAAATCCCATTTTCAAGCTACTGCATGATGCCTTCTGCACTTCAGCAATCTGCAAGGAAAGAAAAAATGATAAATTCTATGTGCACACATACCATAATTACTTAAGATGGAGGCAATGAACAGGAACCCTGCCACCCCATCAAACCCTTACCTATGGCCAATGGCCGTGATCCCTTTTACTATTGAATGCAAATGCCCAAAAGCAGGAACAACTTTCAATGCTAATCTAACATACTAATGGTTAATTAGCCCTGATATCACAAACTCAAATGCCTGTCTTTCTCTGACTAGCAGTGTAAAATCCTCTACCAAAACTCAACAACTTTGAAATCCACGTACTTTTGTCAGTAACTGTTGCCCATTTGTGCAACCATGTGTTACCTCCTCGCTTGCTACTGCTTCAATCATCTGCAAATTCACTGTATCGCCACAACTGGTACTCGGCACACCACCATTTCTGGCAGTAACTGTTGCCCACTTGTGCTCCCCATATGTAGCTTCCTCACTCACCACTGCTTTCATCATCTGCGAATCTATTGTGCATCGCCACTACTGACACTCAATCTACAAAGAAAAGGACAAAATTAAACCATCTAATATGTAAAGAGAAGGCTCCCCCTTATACCCATCTATTCCAAATCACAGCCGCGGCATTCCAAGACCCCCTCTGCAAGAAAGAAAGACATGTAAATCATCCAAAATACATAACACATTCCAAGACATCTTCAAGGGCAATCTATCCTGCCAACCCGGGAAGGAATGTACCACTGCCACTCACCTCTATGACCAAGCAGCCATAACTGAAACTATGCTTCTAATGACCTTATCAAATACCCAAGATAAATTTCATCTACCAGCGAGTATGTTAATTAAACCCCAGACATGAAGGGACCTATTAATATCCACAACCCGGATAAACCTGCAATTCCAGACCACATCTTTTAATGCCCTATATAAGCCAAGTTAACTTATATTGCAAAACCATTCACCTAGATCTTAACCTTCCATCTCCAAATGATGCACACTAACCAACATCATGTGGAACAAATGGACATGACACAACTGCTGCTTAAAACCATAAAGTGACTTTTTTTTTTTTAGTTCCTTTTTTTAGTTCCTTTTATCATTGAAATTGCCCTTGCTTGCTTTGTTTACAAAATAGGCTTTTAACCATGCACTTTTATCACTTCTGGATAAAATTTAAAGACCTATCAATTATCTGAATTATTTCCTTTGATTATTGTACAATCCACAAAATGTGTTAACATTGCTTAAATCTGATGAACTACGAGTATTATTACCAGACAGTTAGTTTGTATAATGGCACCATCTTGTGGTCACTTGTATCATTACATTACTCTAAAGTTTGACAATAATTTAAGAGGGACTACCTGCTGTTATAAATACATTGTCATCTCTCTGGAATAATGCACACAGCAGTGGCAGATTCTAAAATACCAAGAACCTCTCAAAGTTTTAATCTTTTTTCCAGCAAGCCAGCATCCAAGGCCAAAGAGAAACACCTACAACCTCAACTAAAAAAGAGTTTCAAAGCCATTTCACATGAAGAGGTCCGCAAAATCATGCACAAATACAAACTACAAGAAGACATCCCAGCATGTTGCATCCCTTCCAAAAGCAAAAAATGCATGGCTTGAATAAAACCATTCAAAGGCCACATGCAGTTCGAAAACCCCATGTAACCACGATAGGATGCTGCAATACCCTGCCAAGTTCCAAACCTTTCAATCAGGGTGATGATACCCCAATGGTTACCCCCTTCAATGCAGACAAAGCAACAACCTCTCCATTCAGCCTCCTGAAGTCTTTTTCCCCTCTTTCCTTGAGTTTCTGTTACCATGATTTACATGCTGGGCCAGAATGTGAACCCACCAAGGAGAAGAAAGACACTTGCTCTCCAATTATGCAATTTCATTTGAGCCATCACAAGAGCTAACCTGTCCCAAATGGCAGCAACTGAGGAACCACCATCCACTTTCATGACCTATTTATCCTTTTTTTTTCTTTTTGCTATATAAACACAAGCCAAGCCTGGACACGCATCCCCCAACTGTCCAGCCCCACCTCACATCCCCATTATGTCCCCATTGAAGACCGCAGCCCCCAGGCAAATCACAGTGCCTCACCAACCCTGATGACCTGAGGATTGACACCAGCAACTACTGCCATCTTCTCTCTCTCTCTCTTTTTTTTAATATAAACCACCGCTCGTACGTGTCCCACAGCAAGACCCCAACACTAGACAGCCGACTGGCTGCCAACAACCCAACCACAGATCACCAGGGACAACTAACAGGATGCACTGCAGACCCAACAATGAATGACAGCACAGGCCACAGCCCCTGAGAAAGGCCATGTACTAAAATGAACCATCCAAAGAGTAGAATCCGAAAAGCACACCAACCATAGGCAGGGGAAGAGCATGCTGCCACTGAGTGAACACAACCCCCAGGAAACAAACTCCACTGCACCAATGGGCACCCACCCTACAACAGGCCTATCTCCTGTTTCCTGATCCATGATGGACGCTATCCACCCCAACAAGAGCGACCCTCATGCAACTCCCCCACAAGCCCCAAACAGAGCCATCAACTGTGCTGTTTCCCCTCTCTTCCTTTTTTTTTTTTTTTTTTTATTTTTACCATATCCACGAGCCAGCAACCCTCAACATGAAACCACCCCCTTTTCTGCTGAGAGCTTGGTCCTCAACTACCCAGGACATTGAAGGTACAGATACCATTAAAGCTGATGATGGCTCAAATGAAAACCTACCCAAACCCGCAGCCTGGCCGCAGTCAGCTTCCATACCTTACATCTACAGCTAATACTGGAATCCACCGCGCACGCGCCGAGGGAACCATGCTTTCGACCCCGAAACCCACCATCACCAGGTACCAAGCAGACACAAGGAAAGCCCATGAAACAACGAACCACCCAGGCAAGCAACCAAAGCACCAGTAAAAAAACCCGCAAAACCAATGAAACAGCAGCAAGGCACGTCCACAATGTTCCCGTCCGCAACTCCCAATAGTGAAAACAAGATTCTCTTCCCCCTTTTTTTCCCTCTCCTTTTTTTTTTTTTCATAGAGGCAAAGGCAGGGAAGGGAAACATCCAAAGCACCAACACCTCCTCTGCCCCCTGGACCGCCAGACCCACAGAATGACCACTCCTCACAAATAAACAAGCTCCCATATACAAATACACCACCCACCTGTCATGACCATCCCACAACTCCCAACCCACAACCCACTTGTACTCCGAAACACCCAACGGTCAACTCAAATGAACAAAACAACCTGCCTAGATCCAAAATGGGAGTGCCACTCATTCACAAGTAGCAACAGCTGAAACCTGTCAACTACAACCATCTTCATTCTATAACGCCAACAAAAAAAAAAATCACTATTTGCATTTCACTCCAGCACTTGCCCAAACACACAGCATGAACAGCACCATTGCATACATCAAATGAGACAGCAGACAGAGCAAATGGCATCCACACCACTCTGAACAACATCCCCAATGAAGACCCCACCTACAGAATACTTTGCATCGCTAGAAGACAAATCCCAATGAAAAGCTTGAACGTTCCTCTTATCTGTGTGAACCATCCAACAGCATCTGAAAAGGCACCGTGCATGCGCGATGACAAATGAAGCTCGCAAAAGGAACATAGCAAAAAGGGATGTTTCCGTTAACAGGCTGTCTTGCAGACATGCATTCAGCTCATTTGTACCCCAGTGGTTAACGGCTGCGATGAACCTTTTCTGCCATTGTGTGCGCTTCTAACCCCCAATACCACAACCTGCCGCAAAGAAACATTGGCTCAACAACTCCTGCCAAAGGAGGCACTATTCACGAACCCACCAATGGATACAAATGCAAAGGACACCATGAGCCTCCGGGGCCTGCTCACTGCCCAAGCCTGTAGTACTCCCTAATCCCAAACTTCCCTTAATGGAAAAAAGCCAAAAAAACAACAAATTCTCCACACTTAAGTATCACACTCTCACAAACTACTCCAGCCAGCTTAAAATAACATAATTACTCAACACCAACTACCTCTACTGATCATGGCTACTTACCAAACTTTCCCTTCTCCTTATACCACCCACTCATCATCCAAGGCCTACCTGCTCCATAGCACCACCTGGTCGTCATGGACATAATACTTGCCATAGCAAGTTCATGCCACAATGTGACTCCTACCTCAACTACACTTGCCAAAACCCTCTAATCCCCTCCCTGTCCTTACTTCATTTCCTCCTAACATCCCTCCCTCCCAATTAACCCTATCCTACCCTTATCCTTTTAATTCCTGCTAACCTATATATCTAGCACCACATTGAAGATGACCCAGGACAAAAGGGCCTGTTCCAAACCTCATTTATTATGAAAGACTAAAATATCTGAACTTGTATAGTGTCTCTTACAGTGTCTCTTACAGATATCTAAGAGGATATCTCATTTGGGTATATAGGGCATTTAGTGACAACTACCTTTGGGAATGTTTGGGGTTAACAAAAAGTACTAGTGAATCATCAGACAACCTTTGTAGAAGATTCTATAAGAATGAGAAATGTACTAATTGGTTCTCTGACAGAGTAGCTGATGCATGGAACAGACTGCCAAATTACATTAAAGCAAGTACTAGTTTAGATATTTTTAAGAGCAGCCTGGACATTTATTATGGGAACACATTCTTTAGTAAATTCCAAGCTACAAGGGCTTTTAATGCCCGTGCTTGAAATATTTGTATGTATGTATGTATGTATATGCATTAATATATTTTTTTAATTTGAAAATATATTTAGTGCTTAGTAAATTATGAAACACCTATTGTGGATAAAATAATATGGAATGCAAAGGAAGATTTAAATCTTGTCAAGGGCAATAACTACTTTTTATCTAGCCATTATTATGCAGTTTAAGGTTTTCTTTATTTTTATTACAGACAATATCTTCTAATTCTGTTTTGTATGTTTGGAACAGTAGGCCTTTGTGCTGAAGTCGATTTAATGTGTCAGGGCTTTTTTATTTTATTTTATTTTATGCATTTTTAGCTAAAGCAAGGACTGTATACAGTGTGTTGGGAAAGTGTAATAACAGAAGAGGCATGAAATGAGGCCCGGGCTCTCATCCTTCTGTCTCTATAATATGAAATATTTCCTCTCATAATGAAGATCAAATTGACAAAATGTGGAACGCACTAACAGCTCACCAATAACTTAAACTAGAAAGCTCACAGGATGGTTAAAATGTGTTGCTTTCTACTTATAAAACATTCTTGATGAATTAATATTATTCAGAATTATTTACCATGAATATTACCTTAAAAAATGTTTTTAGCAATGGGTTTCTGGCAGACCCTTTTAATGAGGAACATCAAGGAACATGGACTTTTTAAGACTGTAAATGAAGAACACTCCTCATAATGAGGTACTCTTGACAGGTATGACGAGGCATTAAATAATATTATTTGTTTAGGCAATATTCGGCTGTCATTCCAGATCATTTGTATAACCTGTTGAATACCTGAATAGAATTCAGAAATAGCTAGACATACACAAAATATATGAGCTCATGTTCTCTGTTAAAAAGAAAGGCATCTCAGGAGGTCCCCTGACACAACACTGAGAACCAAGTGTCCACACTGTAAAACAGTAAGTGAACCTGCCAACACAGCTACTAAGCTGGCATGAGTCAGAAAGCCGTGTATCCATGTCATTAAACAGGGAAGTAAAACAAAATTCCCATATTTCAGTCTTTTTGTTCCAGATATTTCTCCTATATTCCTCCTTATCTGGCAAACAACATAATGCATGGAAAATAAGTTTTGTTGTGCACCTGGAAAGATGCCAGATTAACATGTTTTGTGTTAGCATGTATTTACTGGGATCTGAAGTCTGAAACAGCAAACAATGTGATTTAAATGCAACGCCACCTTTCTTGTTCTATACTTTTCAAGAATTTCCCCAAAACATCCTGCAAATAATTCCACTTTATATACTTTAATTGATAGTTTACTAAAAAGCAACATAACCAACAGATGCTTATCCCTGACTATTTTGCCAGTCATTTTCAGTGACCACTACCCCATTCTTATCTGCCACTATATAATATAAGGACCTTTTAGCTGTACAGAATGATACCCAGTATACAATAAAAATGATGCTGAGTTTGCCTTGCAGTACTTCTCTTTCATCCTAGTTCCCATTTGGAGCATTACTTATTCAATCAAAAATGTAAACAAAGGGACAGCATCTGTCAATTTATTATATTCACTGACTTCTGGGGATTGACATTACATGCACTAGCATTGCTCCCCATCTCATGTCAGTGTGTGAGCTACCACACCACACAAGCCAATACCTTAAAGAGAGGAGATGTATCTCTCAACTTCTTTGCGTGAGAATTTTACAAAAAACCAATCATAATGGGAGAGAAAGTACCAAACTCAGGGGCAATTTGTAAATATTACTCATTACATTCCAAAGCTTACGTTTTTTTGAAGAGCAAGAAGCATGAACCTTTAATGAAAGACATTATTTATTGACTGTAGTTAACAGTGATTTATCAGAAAATCAACAATTTTACAAGGGCAGGGCAAAAACATGAGATACAATCAGGGATGTTCTGCACAATTATGGAAATGTGAGAGCTATGGCAGATAGTGAATACAAAATCATGATATAAATATTTGCAGGGGAAGATTTAGATTCCTTTTCATTCTGTGAGACTGGAAAAAGTATGAGTGATTTTAAACTCAAAACAGTGAAGCTTACACATTTCATGTTCAGATGTGAATATGTCCCTGATGGGTAGAAGATGAGAACTGCTTACAGTACATGTGGGAAACAGACAAGTAATAGCTAACAAAACTATACAATAGGACCACAGGGATATAACCATGTATGCAAACATAAATAAATAAGCTGAGACAGGATCTGCCAATGTACACAGTAATGCAGTATAGAGGCAAAAAAGGTCAGGGTAATGGTACCAGTTAAACCAACAACAAGTAAATCACATGGACAGTTGGGAGAGGCACGGGATTCAGAATCCGCACAGACTAAGCATGCACTGAAAAGATGCTGCAGATTTAATTGCACAGTTGTCTCTCAACCTCCCAAAAAATACAGCGGACAGGTGGTAAATAATGAACCTGATTAAAATATAGTATAAAAGAGATAGTAACAAATAAGCAGACCTATTCACATGTTTGGGGCAGCAAGGGGATAACACAGATGTTTTCACCACTATACTGAGGGAACAAAGGACAGTGTGAATATAAAAGCAGTAGCAGGAAAGTGGCGTACAGAAAAAAAAAATAGGTAGATGCAAAGCCACACACACAGCAAATGGCAAAGGAGGGAGGTATAATTTATCATCAACATTTGAGGTAAATACCATAACCATTATGCCATCCCCCATACATGCATACATAAATACATGCATTTTAGTTCTTTAGTCTACCGGCTTTACACTTGTCTTACTTAATTTTCTTAAATTATAATTTGTATTTTTCACCTTCCTTTTCAGAATGCACATTGATTGTGGTGGTTTAGCCAACTACCAAAATGTTTCTGTACCAATGATCATATACACGTCCTTTAATATCAAATAAGTGACTGCATGCTCTGTTTATGTCTACTTGGACTAAATTGTCTCTGCTTTACATAGTTACTTATCCTAAGCACAGGCTCAGTTTCTAAACCTGAGTCAGATATGTCAGCCATGAGATTAGCTATAATCTTCTGATTCCATATTGGTGGCACCATTTTCTACTAATTTGGTACATTGCTGTTTATTGCCTTTGCATTTTCAGACATAGATGAAGAAAGCCTTGCGGTTGTCCTTGACCTGCACAGCTATTATTACCTCATATTTTGCTTTTGTGGACTTTATTAACCCTCTGCGTTGTTTGTTTAGGCTAATGAAGGGGCATTTATCTTACTGGATATTTGTCACTCTTTGCTTTCTCATAGGTTTCATCTGTTTGTTGCATAGCATATTAATGGTGGAATTCTACCAGGACAGCTTATTTTTGCACCAACCCTGAACTTATTTCAGGCAGGTACACCAGTTTTGATACAGTGTTGATATGGTTATTTAGGGTTTCTGTGAATGTTTCTGCATACATAACAATAATCTGAGGGTTGGGAGGGCTTGTCACTAGTAGTGGAAAGCTTACCTTGATCTTTAAAATTGCTAGGGTTTCTTTGTGTCTCTTGTTTTATATTTACCTCAAAAGAGACAACTTTGTGGTCTGACCTGACTTCCTAGTACATTATACTGGGAAGGGTGAGGGTGAGGGATGTAGCATTGCGTCATGTTTTTGAGGACCAAGTTGAGGATGTTTTAGCCCCTAGTGGATGCATGAACTACCTGTCCAATGTGCTGGCATTTGTGAACTCCAGAAATGTCTGGACCACTATATTAGGGGCTTTGTATGAGCCCCAGTTTATACTATGGTGTTGGGTTGCATGGAGAGTCTGTTGAGTACCTTTAAGTAAGTTTTGTGGTTTTCCTAGTCATTGATGGGCACCTGTAGCTTGTAAGGATATGATATGGGACTTTATTTACAGTGATTTGGACTTTTAGACGCTAAAATCCGTAATGCTGATGGACTAGCCTTGAAGCATGCTCATTATTAATATATATAAATATATATATATATATATATATATATATATATATACATATATATATATATATAGATACTTCCACCTTTTGTTCTTTCCTGTGGAGCAGCTGGTGTAAATGTGTGGAAGGCATTATAGCATTGCACTGCCAGGGTATTCTCCACATCATTAAACCATGTCTTAGTGACTGCGCAGATGTCTACATTCTCGAAGGTGAGGAGAGCTTGCAGGGAATGGAATTTCTTCTTCAGAATCCTGGCATTAAGCAGTTACAGTAAATGACCCTAAATCCAGCCTTTCATATACTAAGTCTGAGATTGGATTTCAGAATATTCACTTTTATTTGAGGTATGGTGATCTTGGAGTCAGTATAAATAACTGCAGAGGGTATTGGTGAAGTGGGAGGATTAAAAAAAATTAATTAATTAATTAAAAAAAAAACAAGTTCAGAGGAGAAAAGGGATGCTCAATATTCATTCTTCCCATGTATTTTCGGTCTTTTATTTCATCATTTTGGGAGCTGGCACAAAGAGTCATGATATTTCAATAGGGAGCTATTTATAAAGTATACAACATACGTAATAACCTTGCCCAGCTCATTATAAAAGATACATATAACTGTATTTCAGGTAATCACTCTCTCTCTCTTTCTGACCTCCTGATTACTAACATCCCTCATGACATTGCATATATCTCCATGTAACCACCTTGATTATTGCCCCAGCACATTTGCCTTAAACTTACCTTCCCAAACCCCTCTTCAAAACTAATTTATTTTACACTCAGAAGTGAAAAATATCACTGCTCTAAATCAGGAAGTCTCAAAAATGAGCTGGGCAGCAATCATTGCAAACACAGATATGACTTTAGTAGTAGTAGGATAGCAGAGCTCCTGTAAAACAAATCCTTCTCCAAGTCACATGACTCGCAGCAGTTAAACAAAACCTCTATATTACTTCAGAACCAAGAGTTATTTACAAAACTTAAAGCGACCTCTTGAACTCAATATAAAATATCCTCCTCAACTCAAAACAGATATAAGTTCATCACCATAAGAAACTTTATTTACAAAAAGCTGCTAGAAGACATAAAGCGACATACTGTCCATTTTACAAAAATACTATCTTTAAAATAAACAGAAGTAGTTTTGGAAATGTATCATTCTGGTGGCAGGATGCTTTCCCAAGAGAATTCACTAAAATATGATGATATATCTTGTTCCACACAAACAATTTTCTACTTCAGTAATGCAAAGAAAAGACATTGCAAATCTTGTTCGCCATATCATTGCTGGTGTCCCAAGAAGTGCAGAAGGGGTTTATCCAACGTCTTTTTTCTTATGTAAAACACATCCATACCCTGTATAATGCTTTTATAATTTTTGCCTAACAAAAACGATATGTCACAAATCTGACCAATAACCATAAAACAAATCCCGAAAGTTATTAAGCCAAACTCAGCTTATGACTTCAGACTATTTTATTAATACCAGCTTTATGTGAAAACTTTGAAAATCTAGAATAAAATGTATTGGTCTGATAATCTCTACTGAAAAAAAACAGAAAGAAACTAGCAACCCTGACAACTCCTCTCCTCAGATACCAAGCACCTCCTTTGTCACCCTAAAACCCATCAAAAACTAGGTACCCTTCATCGAGTAAAGAAATTGCTTAAAAACTCTGCCAGGATAACACTAGTTATCACTTACCTCTTACTCTCTCTCTTATTTGTTGCCGCTATCATGACCATCCTACAAGACTCAATTAGTTCTAAACTTGAACAATGCTACAACAAAGTTGCCAGATTTGCTTGCAAAAGACCTTACCTGACCCGCCACTATTTAGCAATAAAAACACTTTACTGGCTCAAACTTTCTTACCACCTATCATATACACAGCTCATCTTAACCCACAAAATCATCTATACCCAATTTGCATACACAGCAATTAGCACCATATTCCATTAATATATCTGCCTGTATTCTTTGTCTATAGTTTTCTAAACATGTCTGCCTGAGTTTATCACTCGGTGATGTATATACTGTCTCTTTTTTGGTATGTGGAGCTTTTCTCCACAGGCCTCCACTGAAAATAGACATCTATCCAGTCAGACTATCCCGGTCAACAAATGTAAAATAAAATAAATAAATAAATAATATCTATCAAATCGACCCCTTTGGTCAAATGATAAACAACTGCATACCATCTACAAACCACAAAAGGCTGCTGGGATCAGTCTCTATTGTAATAATTCAGCTAGAACTTGGAATAAAATCCTTCTATCAATCAGGTCTACCTCATACCGTAATCTTTTCAAAGCATTACTAAAAGACTTCCTCTTTGTATCTCTCCTCAGCTGGGGCATAGCTTCTCCTAACATTCTGAATTCACATTCTTATACCTCCCTTTAAAGCACTGCATTACTTAACCTGTTTATCCCCAGCCAGTGCTTCATATCTCTCTTTCCAGTCTACTTACTATGTGGTACACTGGGCAATGAGCACCTTTCAGCACTAACTGGTTCTGTAGCATTTATAGGTTTTACAGGCTCAGGTTACTAGCCCAAGGCCCAATCCTTCTCAGAGGGTGTACCACATACTCACACCTAGGGTCAGTCTACAGTGTCCAATCCACCTACTGCATGTCTTTGGAATGTGGAAGGAAACCAGAGCACCTGGAAGAAATGCCCACAAACACAGGGAGGGCATGTAGACTCCACACAGAATGCACCCCAGCTGAGAATCGAACTGGTGGAACCTCTTGCTGTGAGTAAACAATGCTGACCACTACACCACTGTGCCCCCCACTTAAACTACTGTACTGACGTCTAACTTGCACAACAAAAATTACTATTCCATCGCTACTTCACTATTAGCACTTAAACTTGCTTATTCCCTCTAATACCGCAGCATAATGAATTTCTTAAATTACTCCTACCTATCTTATACACCACTATTCCATCTGTAAATTCACAGTTCAATGCTTGTATATCGATACAAATTTTATTATAATAACTACTATGATAAGTATTCACTGAGATTGCATAATAAAATTTGTTATTGTAAATATTGAATGCTTTAAACCGTTATTTTGAAGCTTGTCTCCCTGGGCCTCCATTCAAAAAGGGCACCTGTGCCCAGTCAGACTTTCCATGTAAACAAGTGTCAATAAATAAATTAATTAATTAAACAAAAAAAAAAAAAAAGATTTTGGTATAGGGGAAGCAGACTGACCATGTTGTGTACCATTACCGATGGCATACTGTCATTGACAAAGGCAACAATGTAACAAGTTCAGTATTCTAGCACTAGCCAAAGCCTCTGATATTGTAGATCATCCTGTACCATGTCACTTGCTTATGTTAACATGCATGAGTAGCCAAGTTCTAGCCTGATTTAAAGACTTTATAAATAGAAATAACCTTTTAGTTCAGATATGGTCATTGACACCAACGATTGACCATCTCAATAAATAAGGGTCAAAAATATCTGCCCCATCCTCTATACTTTTCTCCCTTTTCGGAAATAAAATACCAACTGAATTATTCCATACCCCAGTCATCTTATATGCTCACGTCATTGTGACTTACAGGACAGGCTATTCATACAACATTATCAGATAATGTTTAGACCAAGAAAGAGGCATCTAATGCCTTGTTAACTGAATGTACAGAATAACAAGCTTGTCTTAAAAAAGTCTGTTTATTTTTGGAGAAATTTTGGAGAAAATACAAAACTCTTCCACAACTCCCACGACTAGGAATTATTCTGCAATAGTGAGGAGTCATTAGAGATGGTCAATTATTGCAGAAATTACTAAAGCCAAAAATTAATTAATTTTCTTGGTAAAGAAACTTTCCCACATTTTAATGACCTTCTATAATCTTTGCTACCTTCAAAAAGAACTTGTTTTCAATTCAAAGCCATCAGACATATTGGCTAATTTATCTTATATATTTATGAACAACTTTATTAAATCACAACTAAACCAGTGATACAGGTAGGCATACATTAATATTAAGAAAACAAACCATAATAACATTTTTTGCAGTATACTCATTGTTACTTTTAATAATTATCATTTATTCCAACATTGCATAAATTGCTCATTTTTTTCTTTGCCTTAAATCTCATTTCCCCTTCTCCCCCCTGAACATTATTCGGCATGTATGGTTCCCACAGATTCCATTCACTTCTATGTAATTTGCACTTTCCCTTTTCCAAGTATCTCATCTCCAGTACTTTTATCTCTTTGTTCATGTCTTTATTATTACCTACAGAGAACACCACTGCTCATTTATTGTAAAAAAAACAAAAAGCAAAATGGATACCTGTCCATGACGTGGCCATCTTACAGCTGGGGTCTAGTATTTACAGGTTCTTCTTGTCCTTGCCGGCTGCCTTAGTAGTGTATTTTTCTACAATCTAAGATCACTTAGCCCTTCATTTACACCTTTATAAACGCCTGGAACTATGTTTGGCTGCACTAACGTTGCTCCTCAGATTTTGGAATTTCTCCAGACAAAGTGAAAATAAATTGCCTTTTGAACTAAATGAGATCCCAGGTAATAAACTTCCAGTGCAATCATGCATGATGTAGATATCTTTGACATAAAGGAATCTTGCAGATTATGCCCATGACACTCTCATGTTTACCTAGCTGATACCTTCTGTGATGCATCCAATGTTGCACAGATAGAAGGTTTATTAAATCTTACTTATCATATTTCATTCAGTTGTATTCACCCATCCTCATCAATCCTCATCATCTAGAGCCACTTCATTTATTCCTTTGTGCCTTTCCCACCATGCACTCTTCTGTTTTGCCTTATGATGATTTCCACCTTATTTGCATTACCAGCAGCTTTATTATCATGTGTCAATAGTATACATATTTGAAAATATTATAAATGTTGAAGAACATAACCAAACTATATTCAGTAGAATTAGCCTATTTGCAACATGACTGAGTTTCGACTGCTACTGCTTTTGTTCAGTTTGTTAATATGCTATATGCATTACCTGTAATCACTGAAGGCTGAGACTGTAAGCAGTTCAAAGAGATCAGTGGTCTTGCCTGGTTAATACACTTAAATAAAATAAGTAAAATAAACACAGATTGGTGGTGGAAGACTAATTTACTAATATGAAATATCAATGCAGGTATTTTCATAGCATATTTTGAGCTGATATATATATATATCTATATATATATATATATATATATATATATATATATATATATATATATATATATATATATATATATATATATATATATATATATATATATATATATATATATATATATATATATATATATATATGTGTGTGTGTGTGTGTGTATATATATATATATATATATATATATATCTATATATATATGTATATACACATATATATATATGTATATGGATCTACCTGAGTAGATCAACATGTTAAAAGAACACATACCTGCAAGTACAATCACTACCAGAAGATCACAGTTCACAAACATACAGTTCACAAACACGACACCTCATACACTCCACACATTATACCAACAAACAAAACAAATCCCCATCCAAAACCCACACACACAACACAAGCACACCACAATCCTACCAAACCAACACTAACCCAGACATCCACAACTATCTACAACCCTAACCCAAACCCTTACCCTAAGGTCTGTCACTCGCACACTCACCCAACCCGGCCCTAACCCTAACTCACTTATCCCACCTCTACCCACACACCGCCAACATCGTACACTTACTACACCCTTACCCAACCCGTGCCCTAACCCTAACTCACTTATCCCACCCCTACCCCTACACACCGCCAACATCGCACACTTACCTTACTCGCACCCTAACGTCCGTCACTACCGCATACTTACACATCCTTTCCCCATCGCAGTGTTCTCAGCGTCGGTGTCTTCCTCTGTCGGTGTTCTGCCTTGTCGATCTTCTGGCATCGGCGAAGTCGTTTTCGCTCTTTTAACATGTCGATCTACTCAGGTAGGTCCATGTATATATATATGTGCATGTGTGTGATATAGAAATAATAATTTTAGGAATATGAGTAATATATAGACATATGGTAATGATTCTTGGTTGATTGATGGGTTATTTATTAAGGTTGTCGGGAAAACAGTTTAACAAAAACATGCATATTATGCAGTCCAAGCTGCTTACCCCATACTTTTTATGTAGAACATAAAAGCTTTGACAGGTGCATATACCTCTTTGATGTCAGTGATGTGCATATGAAGTTTGACCTTTTCTTCAGTTTTGGAATATAAGCATTATAAAATCAAAAAAAAAAAAACATGTAAAAGAAAATGAACCAAATTTTCAGTATACTGAAACTAACTCAGGAAAAAAACTGACAGAAATATAACTCATGCATACTAAAATGGACACGACACCAAACAATCAAGTTTAAAATCAATTCTTAAAGTGTTGCTGTTGTGTCTTTCGGCTTTTCCCGGTTAGGGGTCGCTACAGCGGAACTCCGGTCCACTAATGATTGGCAGTAGATTTTTTTTCATGCCGAGTTGCCAGCCCTGATGCACAACCTTCAACAAAGGTACGCCCAAAGTGTAATCCTATTAAAACATGTTTACAATAAAAAGTTGCAGTTGAGCTAGAGAACCCCTATATCTAGGTCAGAAATACCAGCTGTATAAAATTGTTTAACTGATCTTCAATTAATACACTTAAATATTCATTAAGATCTGATTGATGATTGGCATTAACTGCATTTTAATCTTCCTGGTCTAAAATAACTTTGCTCCTTTTCGTATGCATTGCCTTCTTCCTTTTGAATTCAGATGCATAAAAAGTGACATTTACAGCTGCAAGCAATATATGCACCATTAACCAGAAGTACCAATACTTTTTTTCTTTTTCATGTTAGGAATCCTTAATATACGATTTAACTTCTGCTGCAATCCCCTTTAAATTGCTGTCCCTATACATTGCTGAAGGAGCTATCATGGAACAAGATCCTTACATGATTTTCTTGAATGAGGAATATGAAACGGTTTACTTTTATATGTGCATATTGCACAAGGGCGAACAGCAAATTTCCGAAAGGCAGTTTGCAAAGTTTGCAAAAGCCAAATGGAAAAAGGTTCAAATGTGCAATGAGCGAATGCACAGTGAGATTCACTCATTGCACATTCGACATTTTGGGGCAGAGTGCACTATAGTGGGGATCGGGAAATGGTTCCTTTCCCCACTGTAGTGCGATCTCAGAGTTAGAATAATAAAGTAGGGGGGTGTGGGGAGCACAGCCCCCAACATGGGGGGGTTGCATGGGGGCTTGCCCCCCCACTGCTTTACACTTTGTTTTTTTTTGTTCGACATTAATGTTTGAAAAACAGCAAATCTGCTTTTCGATTTGCTGTTTTTCGAACATTAAGGACTGTCGATGTTTTCACTTTCATGGTATCGAGTCACTCATATGAGCACTTGAACCACTGTGATTTGAGTTTATGAAGGTTAACCATATGAAACATCTTTATCAAGCTTGGGCATTGCAAAAAATACTGCAATTTTCGGCCTAGGAAAATTCAAAAAAACTGTGTAGGTCATAACAAACTAGTTAGCAAATGCAAGAATCCCCCTTTTTGTCTAAGTAATGTTAGTATCATGTAATGTAGTTTCAGTAGCTAATAACAGTTATATAGCAGGAGCATAATCCACACAGTTCAGTATTACAAGTCCCTCTTCCTTATCTGCTGTTGTAAATCTCAGTGAGCGATTAGACTGTAACTCAGTCAAACTTTCTTTTCCACCAAAGTTACACTTCAGAAGATGGTGTCAGTGGCTATAATCAATAAATGTGCAATATTATTCATACATTTTGAGATGTAAACAGTGCTGATATCAAGAATTGGGTAAAAGTTGTTTTTGGTGCAATCTGTAATCAAAATAATTATGCCAGTGTAATTATGGCTCAAAATGTATTTTAATTTTAACCTTCTGGTGAATGATTGATATGAGCAAATGGTACAAAAGAAAATCCTGTACTCGGCAGGTATAACTGTACATTCAAAAGTAATTTATTGCCTAAATTAGATACAGTAAACTCAGTTAACCAGCACACATGGGGATTGGTAGATGCCAGGCGTCTATATCACGTTATCGAAATTTTACTACATTGAATCAATAAAGGTCGAACTTTATTGATCAAAGTAGTAAAATTACGAATAACGTACAAAAAAAAAATCACTACAACAAAAACTAACTAGCGTAGGCAGAGGGACAAGGCCCCCTGCACCCCCCACACCGCCCCTACTTAAATATACTAACTCCGAGACCACACTACATTGAGGTAAACGGAAATCTCCCCCTTACGGAGATTTCCGTTTACCTGCAAGATGTTCTGGACTTTCGGCTTACGACAACGTGAACTATACCCAGATGCTGGATAACTGTAGTTTCTGGTTGCTTGAGAGTTACTATTAAAAACAGGCCTGACTAATACTATACCCTATACTATTTGTTTGGTTTGTCTTGTTCTCAGGTTGGGAAGAGAAGGAATGTATTCCTATCTTCCTTTTTAAAACTCCAAAACTCTAAAAACATAAGGTATGTTTCTGCGGGGGTGGGGTGGGGGGGTGGGACAGAAAGTGCAACACATGAAAGTTGTACTGTATTTCTCTGAATTTTTTTGCCGGTTGCTTGAGAGTGTCAGTTGGTTGAGTTCAGGTTAACTTAGAGTTTACTATATAAGCACATTTTCAGAAGTGTCTGCTTTGGTCTTAAACAATGGCTATATTGCTTACCTCTGCATTTGTTGGATGGATGTCCTCTTTTTTTCTCTTTATGATTTGAAAATCCCTATGCCCTGTTTTTATAGTGTGTTCCTATATTCTGATTTGAAAGAGAGCTAATCAGGGTTGCTAGAGCATCTTTTTGCTCTCTTAGATTATATGTCTCTTAGATTATATGTCTTGTTGATTTTGCCTAGAAAGGTTACACACATATCTTGTTGAATGGTTGTTGGTTTGTGTTGCTGTTGGAGGACTTAAACATTTGGCAGGATTCACGATGGCTTGCACGGAGTCTAAGAGTCGTGAAAGAATCCATGCAGCCATCGCGATCCAGGAACAGCCCGAAATCCCATGTAAGAGACCAGCTAAAATGACTCTTACATGGACAGGGCGTGGATATGCTAATCACCTCACTTGCAGCCGAAAGGCATGCAAATGAGTTAGATTAGCGATCCATGAAGCTGAAACCAGCCCGTGTAAGAGTCGTGTTAGGTGCAGAAATGTACTCAGTTGACAACTGAGTACGTTACTGCAAATAACACAATGGAGCCATAACAGCTCCAAATAAAGTGTGCAAATGTTGCAGTCAGCATGCCAATGGCCAAATATGTGGCCATTGGCACGGTAACCCGATGCAAACATGAAATATTTTTTTTTCGGTGATCGGCGAGGTTTAAACGCATTGCAGCCCCACACAAACGGGCTGCGCTATATAAGACAGAAAAATAAAGATTTGAAACCCACAAATGTGGGTTTTATGTAATGCATGGATTTGCAATGCAGGGACTAGCAGACCAAAAACAACATGGCCACCGTCTAGTGGTTGGTAAGGGGGGAAGCTGTGTGTAAGACATGTAACTAAGCATTAGTAGGCAATCCTATGTAAATGAGTGGTAGGATAGTGAATCACACTGTCACATAGCAAATGAGCACATTCTGTGTAGTGTAAGAGTTAGATAAGGGGGAGTAACAGAGTAGGAGATAGGTGACATCACAGGAGGGAATGTCAGGAAGAAATCAAGCTAATTGGAGCAAAGTGGTATGTGAAAGATGTCAATCACACAGCATAAAAAGAGGAGTGTCAACAGATAAGCATGGGAAAGTCAAGAAATGGAAGGTGTACACTGTGGCCAACACCAAGGTTTCTTGCTCTACATGCATGCACACGTGCGCGCGCTGGGAGGTGCGAGTAAGACAGAGTGCGCGCATGTAAGGCAGAGTAAGCATGTAGGAGCCTGTTTAAAGATCTGTAAACCTGTCTGCACTGGTGTGCACGCGTTTTAACCTGAATAAGCAGATTCTAGTCCGTGTAAACGTGTGCATGCGTGGTAGCCACTGTGAGCGTTTTTTCGCTGGTATGCGCGCTGCTCCCCCCTGAGGAAACAGAGAGGAAAAAGGAAGCAGAAGAAATAGTAGGAAACTAGCAGGGAATACTGCTAGAGCTAGCAGGTGAAAACAATTAGAAGCAGGCAATTACACAGGCAGAATACTAGCCCAGCCCAGCACTTAAAACACTGCAAACAGCACTGAAGTATGTTTGTCTCAAGAGACACTGCAAGACAGGAGTAATCTAGTAGAAGTGAAAACTGAAAAAGCTGCACTCAAACCAAACATGCTAGGGGCTGCCATAGCTGTTATAAGGAGACATAGGAGACTTGCTGAGGGTGGTGACAATGCAAATGCTGCCAGACAACCCACAGTGAGGAGACGGAGAAGAGTGTACAGGCCCAGGGTCACCTACCAGGGGTACATGAGCTGGAGATAGTGGAGCGCTAGAGAGTAGACAGAGACCTCCTGCAGCAAATTGTTGAGCTGTGCAGGCCACGCCTCACACACAGAACCAACAGAGGGGAACCCATCCCAGTGGAAACCAAGGTATGTGTTGGCCTAAGAACACTAGCAACAGGTACCTTCCAGAGACCAACTGGTGATATGATGGGATATCACAGGCATCAGCCTCCAGGGTACTGCACCAGTTCCTGGATGCCATGTCAGCACATGTCGGTGAGCATGTATATTTCCCCAATGCCCGTGAGGTATTGGCCAGCAATATGCGTCTCTTCCAGCAAATAGCGGAATACCCTGAGGTAGTGGGTGCAATAGACTGTACGCACATATGCATCAAAGCACCAGCTGGTGAGTGGGGTAGGGCCTACATTAACCGCAAGGGCTTCCCCTCCATCAACTGCCAGGTTGTGTGTGATGCCCAGGGCATAATAATGAATGTGTGTGCTGGCTGCCATGGGAGCTACCATGATTCCCATATCTGGTATTTGATGCAGCTGTCCCAGACATTTGCCAATGGGGACATCCCACATGGTCACATAGTGGGGGATGCAGGATATGCACTGGAGCCGTGGCTGATGACACCCATCAGAAACACATACACACCTGAACAGGAACGCCATAATGAGGCACACGCACAAACACGTAATGTAATTGAGCGTGTGTTTGGGCTGCTCAAGTCACGGTTCCGGTGCCTGGACACATCTGGTGGAGCCTTGCAGTACTCACTAACTACATGTACCCAAATTGTCATGGTATGTGCTATGCTACATAATATGATTCTGCAAAAACAGCTGCAGCAGGACCAGCATAGGGCTGGGACAAGCAGCCCCCCACCATTGCCAAGGCCATCACAGGCAGAGCATGACTCGGAGGAGGAACAACCTGAGCCTGCCCCAGTAGGCAGAAGGAGGCGTGCCCAGTATGCCCTGGCCTTGGCAAAAAGGCAACGCATAGCACATACACTGGCTCAGTAGGAACCCTGGGAATGATACCCCTCTCTGACTCACTCATATAGTAACAGGGACGCCTAACATGACACAACCTGCTCTCAAACATGTACAGGGAGTGTAGTATGTGCATCCGACAGAGGCAGCCCTGCAGCACCACCTGAGGCATGATTGCCATGTGTTAAGCAATGTAACAGCATCTAGTATATGCAAACATGAAGACCCTACCTAACATCTTACCCTCACCAAGCATGATGCCACACTATGAAGACAACAAGATCAAGTACAATAATTGGCTGAGGTATTGCTGTTGGCAATGGGGAACACATGGCTGACAGCCTGGGCTGACATGCCAAGCAAGACATGATGCCCCACCTGCTAGGGATGGCACGCACCCAGCACACCTGGCTGTGTGGATACTGGCAAAGGCTGTTGTCACCCCCACTGTACCTTGAATAGGTAAGTCCAGAAACACAAACCCACCACCATAGGTAGCACAAGGGATAATAACCTGGACGTAATGCTACCCAATACCAGAAGTCTAATCTGCAAGGTGCATGCAGACCAAACCCACCACAGCATGGAGAATGGTAATATGTGTTCTGTAACAGAAACCTGGGTCAAGGCCCAGAAGAGCACCCTAATACTACCAGGTTATGCCTCATACCATGCTCTACAGCTCCAAAACATGGAACACACAACAATAGGAGTGTGGCTACCAGTAATTATCAAGGATAACCACACCCCCAGGTTGGTATCACAGCAAGAAGCAGCATGGACTATCCACGGGCAAGTAGCACTGGCTCAAACTGTGTACCTGTTTGAAGCCTGCTACAGACCACACTCACAAACCCAGGTACCCCAGCCAGCTTTCCTGAAGACACTGCAGAGTATGCATGTCTTAACAAGTACCAAACAAGGCACACACAAAGTATGACATAGGTGACAATCCATTATGTATGGAAGAAGTAATCAGGGACCTAGGGACACAAGTGGACGGTAACCTGTCATGTGACACTCACATTGCCAAGGTGGCCAGGAAGACCTGCTATATTGCCCACCTTAGTATGAAAGGATGCACATGTAGAGTAAGAGAGGTCACTGTGCCCCCATACTCTTCCCTTATTAGGCCCATACGTGACAACAATGCCCCAGTTCGGATGTACCTTACCTTAGACCTGCAGCAGTTAGAAAGACCCCAAATGTACCTCACCAACAGGATAAAGGGTCCAAACATTGGACATCTGCAGCCTGGCTGAAGAAACCACAGCCCAATTCAGAAGCATACTGCCCAGTCAGAGGTGATGTATGCCTGATGTACAAGGCCATGTCCAATCCAGAATGAATGGACATGCTCCACTGCAGAAACCCCAAATCCAGCAGAGACACCACAGTGAGATAGCTGAACCTCCACACATAGATAAATAAGATGTGCTGGAGGGACAGATCCATAATCCAGAGGCTCCTGACACTCTGGAACAGAATCCCAGTCCATGATAGGCTGAGCTCCACACTCAAGCTCAACAAGAGAAATCTGGTGAAGTGCATGGGAGATAGTAGGTGTACACTGGGAGCCATCCCTGTGTCACATCTAGTAAAGTAAACCCTACATGGGCATAATATGCACATTGCAAGGGGTGTCGAAACCCACACACAGTCTGTCCGTGCTCAAACAAGGCCAGGGCAGATAGCCTAGTATGAACCTATGAACCTATGATGATACAAATTGTGCAGGACACAAAGGATTATCACACAGCTGTCCTACCTGATGGTAGGAACCATGGTGATAATCCACAGATATGCTCTGCAGCACTCTAATATCACAAACAATACACCAAACCCACACACATTGCCAACATCCTACTGAACAGATTCCTTGCAAACTCCCCACCAGCACCTAACTGCCAAATATCTATCCCAGGAGAGTGCTGGCCCCCTGACATTGCAGATGCAGAGGTAACAGCCAGCATCCACAAAGCACAGCACACAGCATCAATGGTAACAGATGGTGTCCTGGGTTGTGTCCAACAAGTACTGTAAGAAGAATGGAACAGCAAATAGCAGTACTGCGCACTATCAGTCCTACCACAGGATATGTACCCAAAGAGCAGTGTACAGCAACAGTGGTCCCTCATCAAAAAGAGGGTGCCTGAATGGATACTGCAAACTATCACCCCTCAACCCCGACTATCTAGGTTGGCAAAATAATGGAGAGGATGATCATGGATCCCAGGAATAATGAGATTGGGTACCTACAGACATTGGACCCTACCCAGTGTGGCTGTCATATGGCAGATCCTGCCCCTTACACATGTCTGACTCATGTGAAATGTGCACCAAGGCCATTGATGTGGGGAATGTGGATCACACAGCCTATCTGGACCTTGCTAAACCCTTCCATACAATACCCTAGTTGGTGGTACAGATAAGCTCACCAGCCCAACTATAAACCCCATATGCAAGTAGATGGGTTGCAAACCAGCTCAAGGACAGAACTGACCTGGTCAGACATGCTGCAGCCATGGCAGATTGCAAACCAGGTACAACTGGCATCCCACAAGGCATGGTCCTGGGACCTCTCTTGTATGCTATATATGTCACATAGGTACAGGCCAACATGGAAGGAGTCTGTCTGAACAGGTTCGTAGAGGACTGCAAACTACCCACCATATCGGACCCTCCAGCTGACACAAGCAACCTACAAAAGGCACACATAGAAACAGACAAGTGGTGCCACAGCCATGTCAACAAGCTAAATGCAGAATAGTGTATAGTCAACCCCTGTGGAAACACAGTACATGGCCAGAAATTACCACATAGGTGTTAACCCAGTAAGTACATCAAGGGCAATAAGAGACCTGGGGACACAAGGTGATAGATATCCTGCATGTGACAACCATGTGTCTGTAGTGGTTACAGAAACATACCATATGCCCACCTAATCATGAAGGTAAGCACATCTTGGTTAGGGTAGGTCAATGTGCCTCTCCAGTCATCCATCAGCAGCCTCACAATTGTGTACAATGGCCCTTCAGGGATGTACCATAGCAGACACCTGCAGCAACTGGAAAGACCCCACAAATACCCCACCAGGAGGATCGCAGAGCTGTAACAGATGCCATGTGTTGCCTGATTAAAGAAACTGCAGCTCCACACAGTGCCATACCGCCTGGCTGGAGGTGAACTGTGCCTGATGTATAGAGCCATGACCAACCTGGTATCAATGGACATTTGGCACCATGTAAACTCTGAATGCTGGTGACCTATGCAGCTGACAGGCCTGAACCCCAGCACAGACATAAACAGGACATGCTGTACCGACTGGTCCATAACCCAAAAGCTTACTCCACACACGACTAAACTCCCACTACAGGTTATCCAGGGAGTCCCTCATTGACTGTCATCCAGAGGAATCATGATGACTGGATGGGAGATGGTAGGTGTACCCTGGATATCACCTGTATGTCACGGGTAGACAGAGACATAGCACACTAACCGTGACATATGTCATGGCAAACACCAGTAAATGTGTGTTGAAGGACAAACACTCTCTGACTAGCATTATAAATGGACTAGGGCACATGGCCATTGTTTGTCACTGTCCACATAAGTTGTGGAATACATTAATAATGTCGGACAATCATGTGCTATGCTGTCCATATCTGAACAAAATGCAACATGGTCATATCTGCACAACTGGCCCTCAACCAGTCTGGTGTGCTCACTATAAATATTACAAGCAGTGATAGGACTGAAACCGATTATACTGTCCACCACAGTGAAAGTACTGCACCAGTACACTATACGACAATACAACTGTTTGGTCAGCAAGAAAGGATGATGACAACTGTATGCAAACTATCCCATGGTGACCCTGCAGGCACAGCATAATGCCTATTAGGTTCAGACACAAAGTAGTTGGGCAGTAAGAACACAACCTGATGTCCAACACTCAACTGTACATGTGATATATAGATGGCGTCCACACACAAACACAAATGTGGTGGTCCACAGATCCCAACATAAGGAAAGGTCGCACTAGGCATGCTCACACACTTAGATAAATGAGACGTGTCAGTCAAGAAGCCATACAAACTGCGAACTGGGCATGCTCACACACTTAGGCCATGTCACAGTTCAGCAGTTGCACACACATATCTGGCATTTGTATGTGTTAACACAGGAACCTCCCACAATATTTATTTATTTATTATTTGTTTTACATTTGTTATTTTACATTTGTTAACCGGGCTAATCCAGCTGGATACATGTCCATTTTCAGTGGAGGCCCGAGGAGAAAAGCTCCGCTACACTACTAAAATAATACTTTAAAAAATATTTTACAAATACTTTAAAAAATCAAGTCAGATACAAAGATATGATAGAATAAACATTGAAATTCAGCCTGCTACATTGAGTATGGGATTTAAATACTTTGTTAGCTTGGACAGAAGATAAGGCAAACATTTACATACACAATTGCACTGCAAGAATAGTTGAAGCATAACTTATTGTTAGGAAGGGAAATGGCACTCAGCTTGGATAGGAGATTTAAATTGCAAGAGAAGGAAGTAAGAAGAAGGATGGGTGGTGAAGAAAGCAGATAATATGGGAAAAAGAAAAGAAAAGGTAAGTCAGGGTTATGGCAAGAGCATAGCCAGTGGTTGGAAAGGAAGAGTTTTAGGTTGGTTTTGAATAGTGGGAGAGATGTAAGGCAAGTAAGGTAATTTAGTAGTTGGTTCCATATTTTACCCACTGAGTTAGAGAATAAGGAATTACCTGCTAAGTTATTAGGTAAAGAAGTATGGATCAATATTTTGTTGGATGAGCGTAAATTCCTCAGATTGTTATATGGCATAATGGGGGTGGAGAGCATTGGAGTATTGTCAGGGTGGTGAAGGGCTTTGTGGGCAATCGTGAGTTGGTTGAATGATATTAGGTGAGGTAGCTCTAGCCAGCCTAGTTTTTTAGGTTTTGACAGTGATGAGTCCTATATGGAGAGTTTGTGGCAAATCTGGCAATACTGTTATAGGCTGTAGATAGTTTGTTAAGATTGTACTTAGAGAGCTTAGTATAGATGGGGGAGGCATATAATAGGGTAGAGATTAAGTGGGTTCTAGCTATAGTAGTTCTGGCTTCAGGAGTTAGGAAAGATTTGATTCTATACAGAGAACCTAGTTTTCTATTGGTAGATTTAATTGTAGTGTTTATATGGTTGTCAAATTTTAGTTGATTGTCGATTGTAATACCTAAGAGTTTGGTTGTAGGGTCAGGAGAGATAAGGGTACCGTTATTGGATGTAAGTACGAAGCTAAGGGAGGGGGACATATGAGTAGGTGTAAAAAGTAGGAGTTTGGTTTTCTTAGGGTTGAGAAGGAGACAATGGTTAGAGAACCAGTGCTCAATGGTTGTGAAGGTTTTTTGTGTGAGTGAGTTAAGTTCAGATTGTGTTGGGGCAGAGCAAATGATGGTGGTGTCTTCTGCGTATTGAATGCAAGTTGATAGAGGAGTGGCTAGATGAAGGTCATTAATAAATATGGAAAACAGTAGAGGACCTAGGATAGACCCCTGTGGAACCCCTATAGAGGTGGGGAGGAGGTCAGAGAGATGGTTATGCCAGAGAACAGCCTGTTTTCGGTTGTCCAGGTAGGATGTGAACCAGTTTATTGCAGGATTGTCAAGAGAGAGAGCTTTTAAGCGATGGAGGAGCAGATGATGATTGACCATGTCAAATGCTTTGGACAGGTCAACAAAGAATGCTGAAGAAAGAAGATTTCTATTGCGGTTAGTGTTGATGTTGGTAGTACTATGGAATGGCCGAAAACCATGTTGACAGTTAGCTAGGAGATTATGGTCTAATAAGTGATTTAGTACCTGCTTGTGGATACATTTCTCCATTATTTTTGCAAGAGGAGATAGCAATGCTATGGGGCGGAAGTTGGAATATTCCAAAGAGTCACCACCTTTAAAGAGAGGGATAATATGTGAAATTTTCCAGATAGAGGGAACCACACCTTCTTTTAAGGTCCTATTAATAAGTATGGAGATGGGGTAGGCAATGGCTTTTGCACTTAGTTGAAGGTATTCAGCAGGTAGTTTGTCAGCTGAGGGGGTGGACGGTTTTAATTTCTGTAGCAAGGATGAGATATAAGAGGTAGGTATTGATTTGAGGTGGAAAGTGGGTGGGGTAGGGGTGGAGGAAGGTAGTTTGGAGATATCAGGGCTTTGTTGGTTAGCTAGCTTAAGTATAGCTGAGGTAAAGAAAGTGTTAAAGGCATTGGCAGTTTGTAATGGGCAGTCAGGGGTAGAGCCTAGTGGATTTGGTGTAGTGACTTTGCCAGGGGAGGTTAGCATATTAATAGCAGTCCAAAATATTTGAGGTTGATGAAGGGATGATTGTTGTAGTTTAGTATAAAAATTATTTTTGTCTTGTAGAATAGCTTTTTTTGTGCTGTTTCTTTGTTGTCTGTATGCTAGCTGGTCAGTTATATTTTTAGTGGTTCGCCATTTTGCCCAGATTTTATTTCTACTGTGGATAAGTTTCCTAGTATCTTTAGAGAGCCATTGGGCTGTTTTAGATTTAATCCTTCTTATACGCATTGGGGCATGGTGTTCAAGTATGGTCAGAAAAGTATTATTAAAGTGACTAACAGCTTCATCTATAGGGAGAGACTTAAGAGGTGTCCAGTTTATTTTCCTAAGTTCATTTTGAAACAGATTGGCGTCAAAGAATTTTTTGCAACGAGATGTTCTGACTAAGGTAGGGATGGTAAAACTTGATTTATGCCTGATAATATATGTAAGTAAGTGGTCGCTAAGGTCATCTGGGAGAGTACCTGTTGTATATTTTTGGTGTGGACTATTTGTTAATATCCAGTCAAGTATGCTTTCCTTATTGTTAAGTTTGTTAATTCTTGTAGGTGAGTTAATGGTTTGAGAGAAGCCATATAGGTTTATAAGGGTGGACGGATTGGTTTGCTTGCATAAGTTCCAGTCAATGTTAAAGTCTCCTAGGAGTATTGTTTCTTGGGGGAGATTAAGGGAAAGCCAATTTAGTAGGTCTTCTAATATAGTAGGGTTATTCCCTGGGGAAGATATGTACAGACAATGTAAATTGTTTTCTGATGGTTTAGCTGCAGTTTTGAAATAATTATATCAGTATTATTGTCTGATGGTAGATTATATGTAGTTTTACTAAGTAGCAGTCCGCTTTTATAGAGAATTGCAGCCCCACCACCTTTTTTTTTAAGCGATCTTGCCTGAGGATGTTATAGCCTGGGGGGTAATTTCATTATCTTCTATAGAGGGATTGAGCCATGTTTCTGTTAGGCAGAGGATGTCAAACTGTTGAACATCTAGAAGAGCATGAATTAGTGGTATTTTATTACAGATGCTACGTATGTTTAGATGGGCAATTGAGAGTGATTTGGGGGCTTTAGTGGACTGTGTTGGCTTAGTTTGGAAAAGGTGGCATTTAGTGGATGGTGGGGATGAGTTTGGGCCGGGATTGGGGTGAATGTCGCCATCTAATAATGAGTGGATTAATATAGGGTTGAAATATTTAGGGGTTTTGCAGTAGTAGTCGGAATATTTTCTGATGATACGGTTTGGGTATTTAAAGTGAGAGAGACGGTGATACTTGGCTTGAAGGTAGGAGGTAATGTAGATTGCATTGAGATAACTTACAGACAGAGTTAGGGGTGTTATTTGGGTCTGTTTGTGAGGGATTGTAGGAGAAAGAGGAAGGGGTTGTTCATAGGAGGTTAATAGATAGGTAGATGTAAGAGTAGTTAGGAGTAGTAAAGGTAGGTATTGTGAAGGCATGCTTAAAAAGACTGTGATGAGTTATGACTGCAGGATTAAGGGAGTGTGGTTTTAAGAATAAGTAGGCGGGGGGAGGAGTTATAGTACAGGGGAGTGGAACAATTACAGGGTGTGGTAATAGGAGGAGGTGTGATTGGTTGGGAGGAGGAAGGGGAGTGACTATGAGGGTATAAATGTAGAGGTGCTAGGGGCGGGTGGAATTTGGGGGCAGGGTAGGGGAGCGGAGTGAGCCCGAAGGGCAAACGGAGCGGGAAGACACAAGAGAGTGGTATAGCAGTGTGAAAGAAAAACAATCTGTAAGGTGAGGAAGCAGCAGGTGGGTATGTAAGAGGTAAGAGTAAGAGTTAAGTATGAAGTTAATTTAACCTCTGAAAATAGACAGGTTTGTAGAGATACAGTGCAGTAGAAGGGTGGTTTGGCAGGGTTCAGAGAGTGTAAACAGCAAACTGGGTTGGAGAAATAGATTTGGGAACAGGACAAAAGTAAGGTGTTGGAGAGTGTAGAAATAGTGAGCCAAGAGTAGATAGGATAGTAGTAGGATGCCACCTAGTGGTCAAAGTCAATGGCCTATCAAAACTATGCAGGTTAGAAAGGGGTAATAGAGAAGGGGAGAGAGGAAAATAAAAGTATAGCCAGTGACAGTAATATATATGGGGTGGATATAGGATAAGAGTCAGTTCTAGTATAGTGGAGGGGACAGGGGCTATTGGCTGCTGGCAGTCCTGAACAGGTAGCTAGACTAGTAGACCCGAGATTTGTCCTATGGGTAAAACATGGTGGAATAAAACATACTTTAACAGTCAGTTTGGGATGGTATCGCAGAAGAGTAGTGGGATTGGAGCTTTAATGGGCTCAAGTTCTGTTTGTCCAGGAGGATAGAAGGCAGTTAGGTAGCTGCTCGCAGGGTCCACCCAGTCAAAACTAATAATAAAAAATAGTGGAGAGAGAGATGAAGATAATAAGTCACAGTGAGAACAGTAGAGAGCAAATTCCAAATGCACGAAATATATATCTAAACAACTTTAGTAGTAAGAACATATACATTAAATAAATTGCTATATTAAAAACAGAAACTGGGTATTCATATTAAAGCAGAAACAGAAAAAAATAGAAAACATGGAATACTAAAGTAATACTGACAAGAATATTCTAACTGTTCAGTTGTTCAATTAGGTTAAAGGCAATGGTAACAGCTTTGTAGGTAGGGGTAATGCGTGCTGCAGTCCTTAAAATCTGCTAGGCTGTGAGGGAGACTCTATATGTCACAGACAACCCAGACAGCCCGACAATGGGAGCAGATGCTGGGCGACTGACTTATCGGTGCACAAGCGCGCTTACAAAACCCCATCTAAAGTGAACTTTAAATATACACATTAATAGTAATTATGGGAGTATAAATGGAGAAATAATGTACATAAACATGTCCTGTTAGGACGCCTAAAAGGGCGCCAAGGAATAATAGCGCTACACTACTACGCTGCAAATAATGTACTTAAACATGTCCTGTTAGGACACCTAAAAGGGCGCCAAGGAATGCGCTACACAGTCACGCTAGCAGGTAGGGATAGGATAATGCTAGTATGTCACTATGAGATCAAATTAAACAGGATAGAGGTTAAGTACAGTACGGGCGCCAAATTACATAAAAGTGCAATGCCTACAGGCTGTCAGGAAGGGATAAAAGTAACTCTATAACATGCAATAATATAAAGCGTACTAAAACAAAACCTGATATAAGGTAGTAACTGAAATGATTCCCCGGGTGATTCCTAATAAATGAGGGATATCTATAAATACATAATATAAGGCAATCAGCTTTATAGTACTGTTGGGTTAACACACTATCTAGCGCATGGCATGTTCAGGTAGCGAGGAGACGCTATCAAAGCTTACGGAGCAGTTTATAACCCTTTAGCTCCAGTTAACAAACATAATGCAGGTATACAAAAACATCATCAGCACGATTTAACAAGAGGTATCAGCTAGTAATGTATGCAGCAGGTATAAGCTAGCAGTATAACAATTAGTCGTAGTCTTTCAAACAGTACAATCGCAGACCATCAGCAGGAATTTGCTAGCAGTATAACAGCTAGTCAAAGTCTGTCATATAGTGCATTGACAGACAAGTATAAGAGTTTCAGCGTAGGTTTAACTTGATACAGTAAATGCATGAAGGAAAACTCTAAGATTATTGTTTTACTTACATAGGTTAAAGCACAGTATGCATATTATTCAAAGTAGGCATGAAATGCAGGACAAAAATACAGAAAAACAGCGATATAAACTACAACACACTTACTCAAGGCTTACGTCAGGGACCAGGTCCGGGACACACAGCAGCCAAGCTGAGTAAAGGAAAAATAAAGATGGCGCCTAGGGATATAGGGATATATTTATAGGTTCTCTAGAGAGCTTGGGGGAGGGAACTACAGGGAGGATGCATAATACAGGTCCAAGGCGGGAAAAAATACCCGGAGGAGAGTGGTTGATGACTAAAAAAGGGATGGGAAGAAGATGAAGGTGGGGAAAAGAGATAGGAGAGTAGGAAAAGTAAAGTATACAGGTGAAAAAAAGGGGGGTAGTGTGTGGAAGAAAGGAAAAGCTAAAGATGTAGAACTTTGTGGGAGAGAATATAGATGAGAGGACTAAGGTGAGCTTAGGAAGTCCCTAGAGAGTTATTGTAAAGAGGAGAGGGGGACAAACCAGGAGTAAACACAAGAGAGTGGTATAGCAGTGTGAAAGAAAAACAATCTGTAAGGTGAGGAAGCAGCAGGTGGGTATGTAAGAGGTAAGAGTAAGAGTTAAGTATGAAGTTAATTTAACCTCTGAAAATAGACAGGTTTGTAGAGATACAGTGCAGTAGAAGGGTGGTTTGGCAGGGTTCAGAGAGAGTAAACAGCAAACTGGGTTGGAGAAATAGATTTGGGAACAGGACAAAAGTAAGGTGTTGGAGAGTGTAGAAATAGTGAGCCAAGAGTAGATAGGATAGTAGTAGGATGCCACCTAGTGGTCAAAGTCAATGGCCTATCAAAACTATGCAGGTTAGAAAGGGGTAATAGAGAAGGGGAGAGAGGAAAATAAAAGTATAGCCAGTGACAGTAATATATATGGGGTGGATATAGGATAAGAGTCAGTTCTAGTATAGTGGAGGGGACAGGGGCTATTGGCTGCTGGCAGTCCTGAACAGGTAGCTAGACTAGTAGACCCGAGATTTGTCCTATGGGTAAAACATGGTGGAATAAAACATACTTTAACAGTCAGTTTGGGATGGTATCGCAGAAGAGTAGTGGGATTGGAGCTTTAATGGGCTCATGTTCTGTTTGTCCAGGAGGATAGAAGGCAGTTAGGTAGCTGCTCTCAGGGTCCACCCAGTCAAAACTAATAATAAAAAATAGTGGAGAGAGAGATGAAGATAATAAGTCACAGTGAGAACAGTAGAGAGCAAATTCCAAATGCACGAAATATATATCTAAACAACTTTAGTAGTAAGAACATATACATTAAATAAATTGCTATATTAAAAACAGAAACTGGGTATTCATATTAAAGCAGAAACAGAAAAAAATAGAAAACATGGAATACTAAAGTAATACTGACAAGAATAATCTAACTGTTCAGTTGTTCAATTAGGTTAAAGGCAATGGTAACAGCTTTGTAGGTAGGGGTAATGCGTGCTACAGTCCTTAAAATCTTCTAGGCTGCGAGGGAGACTCTATATGTCACAGACAACCCAGACAGCCCGACAATGGGAGCAGATGCTGGGCGACTGACTTATCGGTGCACAAGCGCGCTTACAAAACCCCATCTAAAGTGAACTTTAAATATACACATTAATAGTAATTATGGGAGTATAAATGGAGAAATAATGTACATAAACATGTCCTGTTAGGACACCTAAAAGGGCGCCAAGGAATAATAGCACTACACTACTACTACGCTGCAAATAATGTACTTAAACATGTCCTGTTAGGACACCTAAAAGGGCGCCAAGGAATGCGCTACACAGTCGCGCTAGCAGCTAGGGATAGGATAATGCTAGTATGTCACTATGAGATCAAATTAAACAGGATAGAGGTTAAGTACAGTACGGGCGCCAAATTACATAAAAGTGCAATGCCTACAGGCTGTCAGGAAGGGATAAAAGTAACTCTATAACATGCGATAACATAAAGCGTACTAAAACAAAACCTGATATAAGCTAGTAACTGAAATGATTCCCCGGGTGATTCCTAATAAATGAGGGATATCTATAAATACATAATATAAGGCAATCAGCTCTATAGTACTGTTGGGTTAACACACTATCTAGCGCATGGCATGTTCAGGTAGCGAGGAGACACTATCAAAGCTTACGGAGCAGTTTATAACCCTTTAGCTCCGGTTAACAAACATAATGCAGGTATACAAAAACATCATCAGCACGATTTAACAAGAGGTATCAGCTAGTAATGTATGCAGCAGGTATAAGCTAGCAGTATAACAATTAGTCGTAGTCTTTCAAACAGTACAATCGCAGACCATCAGCAGGAATTTGCTAGCAGTATAACAATTAGTCAAAGTCTGTTACATAGTGCATTGACAGACAAGTATAAGAGTTTCAGCGTAGGTTTAACTCGATACAGTAAATGCATGAAGGAAAACTCTAAGATTATTGTTTTACTTACATAGGTTAAAGCACAGTATGCATATTATTCAAAGTAGGCATGAAATGCAGGACAAAAATACAGAAAAACAGCGATATAAACTACAACACACTTACTCAAGGCTTACGTCAGGGACCAGGTCCGGGACACACAGCAGCCAAGCTGAGTAAAGGAAAAATAAAGATGGCGCCTAGGGATATAGGGATATATTTATAGGTTCCCTAGAGAGCTTGGGGGAGGGAACTACAGGGAGGATGCATAATACAGGTCCAAGGCAGGAAAAAATACCCGGAGGAGAGTGGTTGATGACTAAAAAAGGGGTGGGAAGAAGATGAAGGTGGGGAAAAGAGATAGGAGAGTAGGAAAAGTAAAGTATACGGGTGAAAAAAAGGGGGGTAGTGTGTGGAAGAAAGGAAAAGCTAAAGATGTAGAACTTTGTGGGAGAGAATATAGATGAGAGGACTAAGGTGAGCTTAGGAAGTCCCTAGAGAGTTATTGTAAAGAGGAGAGGGGGCAAACCAGGAGTAAACACAAGAGAGTGGTATAGCAGTGTGAAAGAAAAACAATCTGTAAGGTGAGGAAGCAGCAGGTGGGTATGTAAGAGGTAAGAGTAAGAGTTAAGTATGAAGTTAATTTAACCTCTGAAAATAGACAGGTTTGTAGAGATACAGTGCAGTAGAAGGGTGGTTTGGCAGGGTTCAGAGAGAGTAAACAGCAAACTGGGTTGGAGAAATAGATTTGGGAACAGGACAAAATTAAGGTGTTGGAGAGTGTAGAAATAGTGAGCCAAGAGTAGATAGGATAGTAGTAGGATGCCACCTAGTGGTCAAAGTCAGTGACCTATCAAAACTATGTAGGTTAGAAAGGGGTAATAGAGAAGGGGAGAGAGGAAAATAAAAGTATAGCCAGTGACAGTAATATATATGGGGTGGATATAGGATTAGTCAGTTCTAGTATAGTGGAGGGGACAGGGGCTATTGGCTGCTGGCAGTCCTGAACAGGTAGCTAGACTAGTAGACCCGAGATTTGTCCTATGGGTAAAACATGGTGGAATAAAACATACTTTAACAGTCAGTTTGAGATGGTATCGCAGAAGAGTAGTGGGATTGGAGCTTTAATGGGCTCAAGTTCTGTTTGTCCAGGAGGATAGAAGGCAGTTAGGTAGCTGCTCGCAGCGTCCATCCAGTCAAAATTTAACAGTCAGTTTGGGATGGTATCGCAGAAGAGTAGTGGGATTGGAGCTTTAATGGGCTCAAGTTCTGTTTGTCCAGGAGGATAGAAGGCAGTTAGATAGCTGCTCGCAGGGTCCACCCAGTCTAAATTTAACAGTCAGTTTGGGATGGTATCACAGAAGAGTAGTGGGATTGGAGCTTTAATGGGCTCAAGTTCTGTTTGTCCAGGAGGATAGAAGGCAGTTAGGTAGCTGCTCGCAGCGTCCACCCAGTCAAAATTTAACAGTCAGTTTGGGATGGTATCGCAGAAGAGTAGTGGGATTGGAGCTTTAATGGGCTCAAGTTCTGTTTGTCCAGGAGGATAGAAGGTAGTTAGGTAGCTGCTCGCAGGGTCCACCCAGTCAAAAATCAAGGCTTACGTCAGGGACCAGGTCCGGGACACACAGCAGCCAAGCTGAGTAAAGGAAAAATAAAGAATACAGACATCTGCCCAGTGCACACAGTGAAGTTACAACAGAGACATAAGTAAAGTACTGGATCCCACTCATATGCAAACATCTTCCACAGTACACAAGTTGTTTATAGAGATAGGGAAGGCTATGGCAATAAAGACCCACAAACAGTATATGAGCAACAGATACTTGCATCTGACAGGTAAACATATGCCGTAGAGTGCAATACTAGACTGTTGTCCCTAGGGAATACAGAAGGCTATCCACAGTGTATTTGGCATCTGCCTCCACAGTACAGTAGGCCACTGTGCCTGTGCAAAGTTAATGCATAGATATGCTCTCCCCTCTACTGATGGATAGTAACAGATGTACATACCTCTTCATCCATAATGATGTCAGCACACTATACATATGTCAGGAGCAGAAATTATACCCAGTAATGTGAATAGCGCACTCTGCTACTGTGTCTCTCACAAGTGTCATAACATAGTTAGGTAGGGGTTTGAATCCTGCAAGTGCTCAGTGTGTGTGTGAATGTGTGTGGGGGAGTAGTGTGTGCAATTCCATGTGTAAGAGAAATGTCCCTTGGCAACTATTACTACACAACACATGCTGCATATTCCACTGTCTAAACACTGATGATGTCAGCACCCTATAAGTACAGCAGGAGAAAGCAATCCTCTCAGTAATGCAAATAGCACGCTCTGCTACTGCGTCTCTCACCAGTGTCATAACATAGTTAGGTAGGGGTTTGAATCCTGCAAGTGCACAATGTGTGTGTGAATGTGTGTGGGCGAGTAGTGTGTGCAATTCCATGTGTAAGTGAAATGTCCTTTTTGGCAACTATTACTACACAACACATTCTGCATATTCCACTGTCTAAACACTGATGATGTCAGCACCCTATAAGTACAGCAGGAGAAAGCAACCCTCCCAGTAATGCAAATAGCGCACTCTGCTACTGCGTCTCTCACAAGTGATCTAACATAGTTAGGTAGGGGTTTGTATCCTACAAACGCCATGTGTATTTTTATCACACAGTTTGTCCATGTGTGTGGGGTGTTGTTCCCAATATTGCACGACATACATCATATCAGTAATGTCAATGCACACATGATGTATGTGTGTGCCGCCTACACATATGTACCTGTGAACTGCAATAGTTCCCATGTCCGAAGCCTGCCTCATGTGAATACATGGAATATCCATCAGACAACTGTATGACTGTGGTGTTCTGTGCAGGGGCTGCATGTGGTATGTGACTAGACAGTGTGGGTTGTAGATGGTGTCATCCCACCAGCGAGGGATACATGACTGGTCTGGAGCATATAGTCCACATGTTGGTGATGAACAGGTGCAGCATGTTGTCACCTCTTGTGGGAGTGGCAACAAGTTGTTCCATAGCAATGCAGGGAATGAATGCTAAGAACCCTTCAGATAGGGTCTTGGAGCTAGAGTAATGCTCACACTCTATGTTTGTGTAGTCGCAGTCCAACCATATAATGGTGTTTGTAGAGACCGTCATATTCCCAGTGTTGTCAGGAAGGCCAAGTGGGTTTCCTGGGTATGGGAGTGTGGTGTGTGCCAGGCTATGAACCTGAAGGCAGTCTAACCCACTGTTAGTTGCACATGGATAGGCTCTGATGCTTTGTGCAGTGCCACCAACCTGGGGGTGTGTGTATCTGAGGTGCCTTTGGATACATCCCCCCGTTCTGGTTTGGTGCATGTGTAGGGGATGACAAGCATGGTATCAGGAATGACCTGGCAGTGATGGTGTGCACCTGGGAGCCTTGTACCAGGAGTCTGTTACTGCACGGATATTGCTGTACCCCATGCTAAGGACAGTTTCCACTGCATGCATCTTGAGGTTTACACTGCTGCTGTTGAGTAGCATTTCTATTAGTGTCCTCTCCCGTGTGATACCTGTGTAGGTGGCTATGTAATGTCAGCCTTGCATACAAAGGCACTATGTGTGTAGCAACAGCCTCTGCCAATATACAACGGCCCATGCGTGACAGGTGCAAGCTTTCCCAAGCAAAGCAATGTGGCTTCTCCAGCATGTAATCCCACACTGACAGGCATTGGATCCCCTTTGAATGTTACTGAAACATACATTAATTGCAGAAACTGATCATCCTGTCTACATATTGTGGCAGCATTCTTGGTGAGGGTAAGATGCTACTCAAGGCCAGGGTCATACCAGCCTGTGCCACAAGCTCAGAGAGCCCCTTTATGTCCCCTAACATGTAGTCCAGGGAGGTGCATCAGAGGTCATACACACTGGCACAGACAATGACTGAGTCATACTTCTACATGCCTTGGAGTGACCGGTATGCTTGTGTTATGTGGTGGATCATAGTGCCCGACGGGCAGCTCAGCGTGACCGTCACCTTGTTCAGCCTGGTGAGCAGGACATCAGTGTACCTGACGATAGAGGTACCTCATACAACTGTAGCAGGTGTGTTGTCAAGCCGTATGGCCTGTGACTGTTTGGCACACAGGCTTTGTGAGCTATGTGTTGCACGTGCTCTGCTCTGGCTTAACGTTTGCATGTGTGTCTGCTTTGCAGGTGTCAGCTGCTCAGGCAGGATGCTATTCTGAGAGTCCAATAATGTACCTGTGTGTTTCTGTGTTTGAATTGCAGTTTTGGTAGGTCTATGGGAGACTGGTACTGTATTCACTGTAGTATCCCACTCCACCTGACAGGGAATGCCAGTGCTGAGTTAAGAGAGATTAGCCCCCAGTTTGGCTATGTGGTTGCATCTCTCACATATGTTGTAAGTGTATGGGAAGGGGAGAGGGATGTCTGTGTACATGAGGCAGCTGTAACATTGCCACATGGCTCACAGATTCACCAACTGGACCTGAGAGTAGATCGACATGTGACCTTTGCACATGCTACCATAGCATTGTGAATCCCATACTAAGTAATGACACATAGGGCCAATGGGGAACAAGGTACTCAAGGTGGCTATGTGAGGGTGTAGCGCTCCTGATTTGTTAGTGCTGGCATATATGAGTGCTGTCTTGAGCAAATGCGTGGTAAGTCATATGCAATGTGTTACAGGCAAGCTACATGCAAACAAGACAAACAGTGACGTTCTATCAAGTGAGACATGGGCATCAGTACAGTAAGCAATACAGATGTCACTAGGGATCCACAGAGGCACTGTAAATCTGCACTGCAGGTGGAATCAGTGTTTCAGGAACATAACAAGCAAACATGCATACAAAAAAGGCTACAGTCAGCAGGCCTGTATGTAGACTATGCTACAACAAACAGGGTGTACGACTTCCAGTAGGTAACAGTGCATATATTCAGGCACTATAAGCCTGTACCCAGACATTCACAGGTCAGACAGACTGGGTCCAGCCACACCACCCACAAGTGTATAGACCACGTATCTTCATAATGTTGAATAACTGGCCTGATACCCAAGTGCTCATACCTGTAATAATACACATGTCAAATAACAGACACTGAGCCCTCACTCAGCAGTTCCAGACTTAGTATGATGTATGCTACCTGTCCTGGCACCACAGTATCCTTGACATGTATGGACACTCTCCCTCCTGTCATAGTTAGTTCTGTGTTTTGGTGCTGTCATGCATGGTATGAGGTGTGACCTTGTAGTGCTAGTGTGCTCTTGTGAGCCTTGAACCTGTTGTGTAGTACTGCACAGATATCAACATCCTCAAACATCCGCATTGCAGAGTCGTGTGTGGACAGCATGCAACTCGCAGTTGAAATGACCATCATTATCAATATGTACATTGTTGTATCCCCTGTGCTACCTATGTAGGTGGCCATCCCTTGACAGCCTCACCACCAGTATGCAAAGATGTGCAGACAGTACACTGTGGTAATTACTATGGGTGTACAAAACAATACAATGACATTCATACTGTAACTGCATCAGGCATGCAGGTATATACCCACAATGATATCATTACACTGTACTGTTGTCAACATCATACTATTACAACACGTCTATGTAGTCCCCCTGTGCATCAGCACCATGTTAACCTGTTCCTGCACCGATTTTACAGATTGCAGGAGGTGGCACAGTTTCATCATATGCACAGGGTGTGTACCTGGTATGCCTGAGTCTGCCACTGATACAACCAATTGACATGTCTGTGTGTGTGTGTGTTGGTGAGGGACAGCAGTACAAGATGGGGCAATGATGATGCAGTGTGTGCATGTATGCGTTAGCCCTAGGTGTTATCACTTTGCATGTGTGTATGAATGCACACAGTCCAACCTCATGGCTGCCATATACAGGTGTTTGTGGACAGCCACAGACTGTACCTGCCAGGTCATACAGATCACTGTCTGTGGCCACGGACACGGTACCTGTGCTTGGCAGGAGTGCTACAGACCATATCAGGTACTAAGCCAGACTGGGTTCTGTCATCAGAAGCAGGTGGTTGGTGACTGGAGACAGGTCCCTGTTGGGACTGTCCAGCGCCACATGCACGTGGTCTCCTGGAGCAGTCTGATGACAGCACAGACCCAGCATTGCTGGGGCTGCTGCTGGCACTATGTGAGCGGCCGCGGGCCTGTTGTCATCTGCGATGGCTGCCAGCTGCTGCTGTTGCTGGCATACGGCCACATCGATGCCTCAACCGTCCACCATTGCCCTGGCTCATGGACATGTAGTTGTGGAACAGATCTAATGTGTCCCCCCAACGTCTGTCAATGACCTCGGTGAAGTTACGGATGGCAGCCGCAACATCACGCATACTGTCACTCATTGCTGTGCGACATGCTCTCAGCTCCCTCAGACCCTGTCTGATGTACCATTCCATACGTGCCTGTGCCTGCATTACAGCCCAAAACATAGCTGAGGTTGAAAGACCTCTGTGGGCACGTCTGACAGGGGCGGTACACCCACGGATGATCCCACGAGAACCCCTGGACGTCTGCCTGTGTGGTACCATGTCAGGACCCTGGCCATGGCTGCTGTGTGGGGATGCATGTGCCATCAATACCACATTACCCTGGTCAATGCCCACTGTATCCTGTCCATCACCTAGGGACATTGGTGGCAAAGGATGTATTGGCAGGATGACTGTGTGCATTGATGGGGTCGACAGCCGTGTAGTGTCAATTGGCTGACCAATGACGGACCCTGGCACACCTACCTGTGCCATTACACAGGTATCATCATTATCACTATCCACAGCAGCTGATTCAGGTTCCCTGCTGCACAACACCAGAGCAGCACCAGAACCTGTGGGAGTAAGACAGGAAACACAGTTTACAATGTGTACACAATGGCACCACTGATACACACATGCACACATGCACACATGGGCACATGCACACATGCACACATGCACACATGGGCACATGCACACATGCACACACCTCAGTATATGAGATATCAACACACAGACAGAAACACACCTGCAATCAAACACATAGCACTACTGCTTCAGCCTATTATTACTGTTAGTATCAAGAGTATTGAAGGTAACGGTATTACACACTCACCAGCATTGATAGGCTGCCTTGCTGTTGCACCAGAGAGACCTGCAGAAAAGAGACATTTATTGTCAGTGGGCACAACTGTGCTATTGATACTGTGGGCATGATACAGTTCAGTAGTGCAACAGTTAGCTTCCACAGGTGTACTGCTGATATTGAGGATATCACTCTTGCACAATAATTACCAAGATTACAGCTACAAAACGAGGACACACCTCACACATGCATAACCTAACAGTGTACAGAATGGTCAACTATACACATGGCATGTTACCTGCATGCCCCATGTCCTGCTGCTGTGTGGCTCCAGCCTCCATCATTACACATGTATGCTGCTGCTGTTGCTGTTGGGCTGGAGCCACAACACTTAGGAGTGGTCCCTCCAGTTTGGTGAGGGGGGGATGTCTAGACACCCCACCACCTGTGGCAAGCTGCTGCCTGTGGATATCCAACGCACGCTGATGGACATTTCTAATTAAATCACTGCAGTGATGGCGTACCTGCTCATATGTCCGGTTATGTGTGCCTATGTCATTTACCCGATGGACCAGGTCTTGCCACAGTGCAGCCCTCTCCTGCTGGTTCTGGCTGGTGCAGGAAAAGAGTACTGTGAAATCCCGCACCAGGCTCTGGTGTATCTCTTCCTCCTCTGCAGTGGAGTAGACTGGGTTCCGCTGGTGAATTATAGCCCTGAAAAGGAGAAGGAAAATATGTCAGCAATATCTGTCAGCAAACTATGGCACACATAATACACATAATACTCGACTGCAGTGATATAACTTAACCACCATATATAGCATCTGTCTGTCTATTGGGGGATACACATGTAAATTACCAGATATCAGTGCTCATCCGACAACTATGCAACAGTACCTGGCACACTCCATACGACAGACTAGTATACTGCAGCAGTCAACACACTGGTTCAGGTACAATGCACAACCTCACACTGGGGGTTTGTATCAAGGTACTGTATGGGGAACATTATCAGCCCATGCACTGCACACAATGCACGTTACATATTTCACTGGTAATGCACACTACTCTTACTTGCCATAACCCTACCTACACCACAGTGACATACAGGGTAACACAGCACAACATATGGCAATGTAGTATGTGTTGATCGCAATACCTCACACATCTGTCTCTGGCCTCACACCAAGGACACAAACTACCATGACAGACAGACAGTCATGGTGAGCAATCACACCAGTACACAACATGCACCCAGTCACTGGCACACTCATTCCACCTCACATATTTAATTTGCAATGTGTTTATGGGTGTGCATTGTGTCTTAGGTAGGTAGTGTGCATTTGGCCCTGAGCCTACAGCAGCATACTGTTATGCTACCCTGCCCTTTGTGACACATGTGTTATGATCATTCCTGCTCCTTACAAACAGTTACACAGGGTGACTCATATGGCATATTACCTATCTGCATAACATTCAGCAGGGGTATGTCTGACATCTACTCATCAGGAGCCTTGCTTCTTAATTCTGTGTGGTCTACTTACAGGGTATGTCGTATCTGTGGGTAGGGTCCTGTACCTCCACCATGTGCTCTATACTGCAGTGACAAGGATGACAGACATAGGTAATTTGTGTTGTGGATGTTGGAGGTGTTACCATGGTTGTTAGACAACTGTCATGGGTGTGACCAAACTATGTATATCCAGCAGTGGTAACCTCTATGTAGGTAGTCTGTGTGTGCTCTGTGGTCTTGTCAGTCACTCTGCATAGGTATTGTGTTTGAGTGCATTGACACAGTTACTTGCATATGTCTGTGTCCTTCTCCATATCTGTAGCTGTCATGGGAGGTACATACCGTGTAGGACATTGTGGGGTGTGGAGGGGTACAGTGACCTACATGTCCATAGCTGACACACCATGTCCGCTGACACATTCCATGTACAGGTATTACAGGATTAGTGTGCCTCTGTGTATATCAATGGGGAACCTATTGTACACTTGTTGCCCCTGTTCCCCCCTGACACATGCAGTGGTGGGCAGGCATGCACATATGTGGTGGTTACTGGTGTCAGTGTTTTTGAATGGGGTATGGTACTCCAGTATCCACACTGGTGTTCACTCCCTGCCTTTGACACCAGGCACCTGTTGCAAGACATCTGCACACATGTGCCTCACACAGTATATATATATATATATATATATATATATATATATATATATATATATATATATATATATATATATATATATATATATATATATTGTTACATTTATATATATATATATATATATATATATATATATATATATATAAATATATGTTTGTATATATGTATATAATATGTATAGATGTAGATATATACATATAGATGTGGGGAGAGGGGGAGAGAGTAAGAGAGAGACAGAGGGAGAGTGAGAGTGAGAGGGGGTGGGATAGAGAGAGAGAGATAGTCATATACAGACATATCTGTTGTCATTCAGATCTATCTGTATATGTATATGTATCTACATATATCTATATATGTATGTGTGTATTACATATATCTGTACATACATATTCTACCAATCTCGATGTCTGTGCAGTAAGTGAGAACCTGGTTCAAGGCTCCTGAGAGCACACCAGCAGTACCAGGCTATACCTCGTATCATGCTTTTTGGCCTCAGGACTCGGGACAAAACAAAAAGGGAGGGGGTGTGTCCATATTCATGAAGGACACCCACACCTCCAGGTTAGTGGCAACACATGAAGCATCAGTGACCATCCATGTGCAGATAACCATAGGCAAACCTGCTATACCACTGGTAGCATGTTACAGACCACCCTCCCAATCTCAGGAACCACAGTCAGCCTTCCTGAAGACATTGGAGGATATGAATGTCCCACCACACACCATCATATTGGGAGACTTCAACTACCCTAACATACACTGGGTACATTATTCTAGCCCAAACACCCTAGCCCAAAGGTTCCCGGAATTCACTAAGTCAAATGCAATGGAACAGCTAGTCACCTCTCCCACAAGGGGAGATAATATACTAGACCTGATCATCACAAACATGGGGACAATGTGCTACACACCGGAAGTATACCCCTCACTAATCACATCTGACCACAGACTAATCCCCCTGGATATACATATCCCACCTCCCCCACAACACAAAAGACTAAAGTTGGAAACCTCTCACATGCCAACTTTACACTTCTTATAACTGAGTTGGTATCCTTTAAGCCCACTGGGCCAGTGGAAACCACATCCCACAATGCAGACACCTTCACATATGCTTTCTACGGACATCTCCAAGAATGCATGGATCATGCAATCCCAAATAAAACCAAGACCCTCTCCACCAAGGGCAGGCATCCTGTCTGGTGGACCCCAGCATTGAACAAATTGTATAACAACAGAAGGTAGCTACTGCATGGCAGAGCAGAATTCCATAGAGATAAGGCATCTCTGATCAGCACTAGTAGAAAGATACGTTCTGTCGTACAAACATGCAAGGCCAACAATGAGAGGGGCATCACTATGGACACTACAAATAACCACAAGGCCTTCTTCTGCTATGTTACACACCTGGGTGGGAACCCTCAGATATGTTCAAAGTTAGTTCACAGTGACAAAAGCTACACTGAACACACAGATAATGCCAACATTCTGGCAGACAGGTTCAGTGCAGATTTCTCCCCTCCCTCACCCACACATGAGGAATTACTTATCCCAGCTGACTGTAACCTCCCTGTCATCTCAGATGTCCAGCTGGGAACCACCCTCAGCAAAGCTGTAAACACAGCATCAATGGGACCCGATGGTATCGCAGGTTGCATGCTACGTGAACTCCAAGAGGAGCTACACACGCACATTAAATGCTATTCAACCATAGCCTTATTACAGCATATGTACCTGGACACTGGCATACAGCAACAGTAGTCCCACTCCACAAAGGAGGCACCTCTACAGACCCTGGTAACTACTGCCCCATAAGCTTAACCAGCCTGGTCTGCAACGCTATGGAAAGAATCATTATGGAACTCATACACAGAGACATTGGGGACTTAGACACTGGATCCCACCCGGTTCGGCTTTGTAGAGGGCAGATCCTGCCTTATGAACCTGGTTGACCTTTTCAGATCAGTCACTAGAGCCATTGACGAGGGCACAGCGGTCCATACAGCCTACCTGGATTTGCCTACGGCTTTTGACACAATACCGCAGTCTGGCATCATAGACATGATCAACAGCTGAAATGTAAATCCATATGTCACAAGATGGGTTGCAAACCGGCTAACGGATAGAAACCCTACAGTCAAACTCACTGGTGCCATGTCAGACTCAGAGCCAGTCACAAGTGGTGTCCCACAGGGCTCTGTCCTGGGACTGCTCATGTTCGGCATATATTTCTCAGATGTGGAAGCAGACATGGGAGGGTAGTGGCTGACAATGTTCAAAGATGAATGCATACTAGGTGCCATAGTCGATACACCAGCTGACACATACATCCTACAGAAAGGCCTCAAGGAAACCAACAACTGGTGCCAGAGTCATGGCCTTAAACTGCATGCCACATAATGTATAGTCATACCCTTTCGGACGGACAAGGTACCCACATATTATCACATAGACAGTAACCCACTGAGTACAGACAAAGTAATCTGAGACCTGGTGACACTAATCGATACTGACCTCTAATTTGACACCCACGTTGCCAAAGTGGTTGGATAGACTTCCTACCTTGCCCACCATATCATGAAGGGATTCACATCCAGATCAAAAGGGGTCATTGTACCCCTATACTCCTCCCTTATCAGGCCCATGACTGTGTACTATGCCCCATTTGGTATGTACCTCACCTGTCACTTGCAACAACTAGGGGGACCCCATAAGTACATCACCAGGAGGATCAAGGGTCTCCAACAATTTGCATATGCTGCCAGACTAAAGTAACTCATGCTCTATTCCATAGCATACTGCCTACTTAGGGGTGATCTGTGCCTGATGTACAAGGCCATGTCCAATCAGGTATTGATGGACATGTTCCACCTCATACAATCCAAATCCATCAGAACCACAATAGCTACAGATTTAAACCTCAGCACACATATGAATAGGACATGTTGTAGGGACAGATCCATCACTAAGAGGCTTCCCATACTGAGGAACAGGATCCCAGTTCATGTTAGGCAGAGACCCTCGCTGACACTCTTCATGTGAATTCTTGACGAGTGGATGGGAGATCATAGGTTTACAACAGGGGTCATCTCTGTGTCACTACTAGACAGAGGCACAGTAAACTAATGCTATTATGTACGGGGTTCTTCACTGTGTCACTACTATACAGAGGTGCAATTTTCTAAATCTATTCTATACACTATCTGCAGATAGTCTAGTACTAAACTATGACACTGTGAAACTATATATGTCTATGTATTTCTACATCCCTCTCTATCTATGTATACATATATGCATATTATATATATATATATATATATATATATATATATATATATATATATATATATATATATATACATACATATCACGATATACATACATATACACATGATATATATATATATATATATATATATATATATATATATATATATATATATATATATATATATATATATATATATATATATACTCCTTTTTAGTTCCACATATGTATACACACAGTAACGTACTGATGAACATCCATTACTATACAACCTACTTGTACATTGCACTACAACCTACATTGCTATGTGCACATAGCTACCTTCACATACATATGTATGTAGAGCCTTCAGTGACAGTTGCAGTATGTCCTCGGCCCTATGCACATCTTCATATACATAGATACAGACCAACAACACATCTGGAGAGTTCACAGTATGTAGACTATTATAGAAGTACTTTACATTACCTGTGTTTGTTGCAGCTGTTTGCGTAGGCTTGCAGTTACTTGGCCTGCTGTCAGCCTCTTTGTTTTGTTGTTACAGTTTTTTTTCTCTTTCTTTCTTTCTCTCTCTCTCTCTCTCTCTCTCTCTCTCTCTCTCTACCTCCAGCAGGTGCAATGAAAGTATTGCATGTGTGGACTGGGAGTACAGGATGCTTTTGTAGGTATCTGCACATGTCCATGTGATGGCCTCTGCACTAATTGTTAGCCAGCATTTACTAATTGCATGCAGCCTGTTGTGTAGTGATTGCAGTTCTCACTGTGATTACAGGACTATGCTATAAAAAGGTCTGTTAGGTAGGTGTAGCCCTTTCAGATTATCAGGGTGGGGACCATGCTGGTTTGCTGTGGACACTGTTCTGTGAGTGTAAGGGTTGGTATGTCTCTCATATTTCAGGCTGTGTTGTAGACACTGCAATGCATGTTGTTCTGTAAGCTGAGTATTCCTTCCTCCAGTGTCCTCTTCTCCGTGTGTATGTAAACTGACACCTACGACTAGTAATACTGTGTATATGGGTGTGTGTGCTTTCCTGTGGGCATTGTGGTGTAACTGGTATATAGCAGTGGCTCTTGCAATCTGTTGCTATGGCTTCAATATTTGGCCTTTACATTCACTCTTTGTATGCCTGCTAGGTGTCTTTCCTGTAATGTGTTGCTATGGCTTTCCTATTTTCCATTTACATTCACAGCTTGTAATGCTTGCTAAATCTGTTTGGGCAGCAATTCCCTATGTGTTTGTTGTGGTAGGGTGTTACTGCATGCAGTGTGGTCTGGCCATGGTGTGGGCCTTGACACTTACAAGGGTATTTGATCATGCTGCTGAACAGACCTCAGATACTCTCAGGGGCATCTTTTATCAGCTTCATGGAATGGTACATAACAGTGGGATACTCTAATGACATATTCTGATATTATGCAGTTGTGACTGTGGGTTATTTCAAGCTTATGTATTAGTACACCATTTGTGACGTGCAGGTGGTGCATACCTTCAGTCATTCATAGTTACCATTGCATGTGTAGTTACACCTTTCTGCCTACTGTTAGTACATTTGAAGAGGGGGCAGTGGGGCACAGTTGACATTTGTTTTCACATCAGGGACATCCCTGTAACTCAGTCACAGTTGCTATGTCTGATCTCTTAACTATTCAACTATAGCAGTGTTTATCCTGCTCTGAGTATGTGTGTGGCTTGCCAGATGCTACTGTGACATTATTACCTAGTAGCTACCAACTAGCATGACTGTTTCTCATCACACAGTACTATTTTACAAATCCACTAGATTTGACAGTAAATATACATGACATGCTTTGTGTACTAGACTTCCTATATTTCCGTTACATTAATTCCTACTATTTTATGATATATTTCTTTCAGCACAATGTTCTTGTATAGCAGTCATGGCTTAGTGGTAAGTCATGCAGACTAGTGTTTCCAAGGTCCTGGGTTCGAGACTGAGGGAGGTATTTTATTTTGCTGCTGAGAAAACTACAGGCCTTGTCATTCAGAGTGACTAAGGCATTTTTAAGCAGTTGTAAGTGGGTTAGCGCTGGTTTTCATGGAGGTCACGCATGCGCACTGTCGCTTAGCTTCATGCACACACGCATAGCTAAGCGCACAGAAGCACACACCCACTTACTACTGCTAAAAAGTGCTTACTCTCACGCACACCTGTGCTATTTTCTTTTAAAGAAAAAAAATGGGGAGATAGGAAAGTGGTGAAAAAGGGGGCACAAAGAGGGTAGGACAGTAAGAAAACAAGCTCGGGTTTTGCAGGAGGGATATAGGAAAGGTCCATAGCTGCCCATTTCTTCGTCAGCAACAGCTGTGCATATGTTTGTAATTTGGTGTAAAATTTAAAACCTTCCACGCCTGAGAGAGGTGTGAGGACAACAATAATATTTGTTGTACAGCTAATTGTAATTTCCAGTTTACATGTCCAGCAGACATGTGTGCAAAATGGGCAGCTATGTATGGGGCATAATTTTTTGTGGGTACAGAGTGCCCTTTTTTTTTTTTTCAGGTAAGAGTAGTATGTCAGGTACAGGAAGTCAGTATAGCTGGGGAGGTAGGTAGGGGAGGTTAACAGACAAGACAAACAAGGCGCATACAGGGGTGGTGTATGACACATGTGGGGGGTTACACAATTGATGGGGATGGATGTTTGGATATCTCGAGCCCATGAGCCCACAGATGGCAACAGTGGAACTGAGATCCCCACCCATGGGCAGTTGCCACTGTGCCTTCACTGCCCAGGATGGGGCTGTGCTGGGGGCTGTGTAGGACGGGCAGCAGGCACACCAGTGAGTTATGCCACCCGTGCCTCAAGCTGGTGTAGGGGCCCAAGCACAGCATTCCAGATCTCCCTATGCACCACAGTCCGGACACTACGGAGGGTGAGTGGATGTTCTCCTCCGGCCACACCTGCAGAGGGGGGACGAGCCCCATCCCCTGCAGCGCTTCCACCCACAGGTGGCACAGGGCCACTGGAGGAGGGTCCAGCCTGGGCACTACTGCCAGGTGCACTCGCCAGCTGAGGTGGGAGAGGTGGGTCCGCTGGAACCCGCCTTCCCTGTCGTCCTATGTTTTGCATTATTTAGTGACAGTTTGGGTTAGTAATGTGCAATACCATTCACAATTAGTTGTAACAGCATGCATTAGTATTCCCATTAACCAAACACCCATAAATTCAAGCCGTTGAACAGCAAGCATGATACATGCATAATTTGAACAACAGTACATGTTCCAACAACATGCAGGGTTGAGTGATGGCAACAGGTCATCAGATTTGGATGTATGAACAGGGCACATGCATCAACGTACATGCAAATATGTATGAACCAACAGGACAATTGTCCAGGGGAGTTAATTGTGAATACACATACCCATTTCACGTGGAATGGATTATTTGTGGTTATAGGGTACGGTGAAGAAATATTTCATTAACAACTTCAAATACCTATACATATGCTGTACATTTCTACTAGCTGCAGATATATACACACTACAGGTCTGACTACAGTTTCCTATGTGACAACTTATGCATGTTGGTGATAGGAATGTTACTGCTACATCAATATACATTTCATTTTTATTCATACACATTCATATCTGGCTCTGTTCAGCTACATCATCCTGCTACATTTGCTTTATATGGCTCTAGACAACTGTGGATGTTTGGTATTTCATACAACCATACTATCTGCATATTGCAAACTGAGAGCAACATATCCAGATTTTGGGACACACATTCCAGCTTCAGTACTTTTTTTCAACACATGTTGCTGTTTGGTTGTACCTGTCACATTCATTTCATTCTGTACTGACTGCAGTATACTTTATTCAGGAGATATTACTACTTTATTGGTGGATTCATACATCTTTCTCACACTCTCTCACTTGTTTTATTTTTACAATTCAGGATGGTACTTAATTATAGGCTTTATTGACATGTTTTACTTAGTTATAACAATCCTTTCCAACAGTCTCACTTGTGTCATGTTTCAGAATTTAAACGTGGATATATTTCACACATGTGTTTTACTCAGCTTCTGTAGCTGTACTTTTCAGCCTGCTGCAGGTTATGTACTATTATATTACAGGTGGAACATCTTTATTTCAGACTTGTTTCATTTTTATTTTTGGATTACAGGCTGCATCACACTTATGTAATCAAACAATACTAGCAAAATCTCTCTTACACTGTTACTTGCATTTTTTATTAATAAGTGACTACACTGCAATCTTTTGCAAGCTGTCATACTTATATTTTTTTACAGTTACAGGGAGAGAATTGCTGACCTGCCTGGTGGCACAACCGCACAAGCCTATCGGCATAGGCTCGACAGTTCATGGAACGGACACCTGCAGCTGTAATATAAATGAAGTAATATTGGAATACACATCTCCATAATATCAGCTAGGTTAATTTCTTACATAAATAATTACATGTAACTTAGTAATGGGGCGTTGGGCATTTGCCGGGCCTCCTGGATCCAATGGTTCAGTTGGTCCTGCTTCCGTCTCTTCAGGTCCGCATGGTGGTGACAGACCTGTTCACCAGTCCTTGGTATTCCTGTGGCACTGGTGAGATCATGTGCCAACCGGTCCCACGCCTCAGCCCTATATGCTCCCCACAGGACCTGGCCTGGGCCTCATGATCATGGACGAGGAGCCAAACCATATATTTGGACTCCTCAACACCCCACATCTGTGCTCGGAAGCAACTACCCTCTCCTACACCTGCCATCCTGATTGCAAATCGGTTCCACAATCAGTTATGCTGTGTATTTTTGCCTATGGGGCTTATATATGCCGTTTTTCCCGCACTTATCTGTAATTGGCCATTTTGGAATTGTATCAGCTTCACAAAACCTGCTTTGTCATGCTCCTCTTTCCATTCATTCCTATATATATGCTATTACTGCATTTCTAAGAGCAACTGTCATGGCTTAGTGATTCAGTACTTTGACTATGGTGCATGGTATCCTGAGTTCGAGCCTGGCCATTGCTTTTTATATTTTATGACTGTCTACACAGGCCAGGAGGTGAGTCTGTGTAAAGGCAATTTTGATACAGCTTGCTCAACATTGCTCGTTGGTTAGCTTGTTGGCGCGGTGCGCAGCTCCTCGCAAACGGGTCACGCTGGCTTACGTGCCATTTGGCTGTCAGCATGCATATTATGCTCAGCTCAGCTACGGGCACACAGTTTCAGCATGTTAGAACTCTGCTCAACCCCGGGCACTCCTTCTACACCTGTTAAACCACTACTCACCTACAGGCACTCATTTTACACCTGTTAAAACACTGCTCACCTACGGGCAGATATACTCAGCTTGTTAGAGTGTAGCTCAGCTATGGGCATTTCTGACATTTCTTCTTTTATTTTTCGCACATTTCTTCATAATACATGGCCCATTTCATTACATTTTACATAAAAATAATTTTATACATGTACATATATGTCAGGGAATTGTTTCATGCTTATTTCACTAAAAATAAAAATTGATGTTGTGGGTGCTCGAACCATGACTGCTTCCTCTTCAGCCAACATCTCTACTGCTACGCTATTGCTTCTTGGCTTACTTTGCATATTTAGTTCTTATATGCTTTTCCACTGACTGCTAACTGTGGCTAAGCGATGGGCACACCCGCGCAAACGAGCGCACTAACGGGCAAACATCTTTAAAAATTATAAAAAAAAATATAACATGTTAATTTTTACATTTTATGTTAATAGTCTGTGGGGGCATGTGTTGTGTTGTGTTTATTCACATTTACATGGACTCTGTCGTGGGGGTTTACTTTCGGGACTTTTACTCTTCTGGGGGCATGTCCGTTTGCAGGGCTCGCCCTACAGACATGCCCCCCCTACTGTCTTACATGGACCGTGTTAGCCTTAGGTGTAATTCAGCATGCCCTCATGCATATCCATGGCATGCTGACATCACACTGTTTAACTGCAGCCTCCGTGTAAGCGTTGTAACTCTTACATGGAGGCTTCGTGAATCCTGCCCATTGTCTTTTCACTAAACAGGCAATATTATGTTTATAGGCTCGCTTATCACAATCAGGTTTCTTTTGCTTATAGATTTTTATCTGACTTCCTTTTGTTGCTTTGTTCTATGAAATATTTTTTACATTAATAGAAATGTTAGTATTAAATTGTGAATGTTTAGAAATGTTCTTGTAAAGGACAGTGGAAAAAATTAAGAAATGGCAGTTGGTCAAATAACAGGAAATACAGAGAGACTAGAACACAGATGTGCTATAAGAATTTTTTTAATGGACTGATATAGATTTTAGAATTACTCAAGCTTTTGAGCTGGCAAGAGACCTTCACGGGTAATTATTAGGTAACTGACATTATATACATTGCTTAAATATGCACTTATGCCTACGGAGGATAGTACATCATTTACTTCCATTTGGCTAAAAATCGTACATGACAAATGTCAGTGTTGGGGAAAAAACTGCAGCTTGAATGTGAAGTACGACTTTACTTTGCCCAGGTGTGTGTACGTGTGTGTGTGTGTGTGTGTGTGTGTGTGTGTGTGTGTGTGTGTGTGTGTGTGTGTGTGTGTGTGTGTGTGTGTGTGTGTGTGTGTGTGTGTGTGTGGGTGTACATGTGTGTGTGAGACTATATGAGTCTAAAACTGTAGATGACCAGGTTATGCCCCGCATTAAAAGTCAAAGCCATTCATATCACACTAGACTCGGTGTTCATTTAGCCAAGAAGAAAATAGTTCAATAGTCTACTGTGAGACTTGAAGGAGAAATCAAATCACAATACAAAAGATGTATAGGTATCCAAGTTAAATCCAGAGAAGTAAAACAAGAAATTATAATTTTAAATTTGTTAGTCTGTTAAGTCTTTCTCAGATACATATTTTGATTAACAGAAAATATAAATTTGTATGAATCCAGTTCATGGTAAAGGGACATGTTTTGAGAAAGGCAGTGACTAGCATGGCAATACAATATTGGGTTAGGATGTTTGGAAGTCCTAAGCCAGGTTGCTAGGGCAGTTGGTGAGATAGCCATAACCATCACCTATGGCACACATCGTGACATTCCTAGTCAGAGGCATCATCCAGCTCATGGTCAAAGGCAATCCATGGTTTCAACCTTTGGGATTCTTCATCAGGTCTTATTTGCATATTTGTGCAGTTCTACCCCTTACCTATAGGCACATGGCCCATAGCCTGCCACCGCCACTCGTGTGTGATTACCGCTTCCTGGGCATCATGATCAACACGTGATAAGCTCCATCATGGTTAATGGTCATGATCTCATAATTTGACCGCTTCCCTGCCATTGGCAGCATCAAGCCAAAACACCACAAGCCAACACAGTAGATGATGTCAGCAGTCATGTCATGGCAGCTTGACCCATCAGCTGAAGGATATGATTCCTGACATCACACAACCTTCCAAAGCATATGGCTACTGTGCTCACCTCTTATGATCCTATGCCATCTCATTGTGTTTTAGTCACCTGTCATTGTATCCCTTCCACCCGGATATGTGGGGATGACTATGCCTTGTTCACCCCTAACCTGTGGGGGAACAGTTAGATCTGATTCACAGCACGTACTGCTCTGCATAGCCTGGTGTGATACTACATGCACCAATTTTTTCTGTTATCTGTTGTATGCCTCATGGTTTTATACCAATCCACATTTTTGCCACTGTTGGAATATATTATGCTCACTTTTGTCATGACACTGGTACTGCTGCTGTTGCATGTTCCTCTCCTGCCCTTTCCTTCTAATAAAACCAATATGGAAATTCATGCCACAATGTTATCCTGCTGCTCCAGCTGTTTGCACAATATCATACCGAGATGCACTGCAAACACAGCAAATCATTTGCTGTAGATTTCAGGAGTGCATTGCAGTGCCCATCATTATATGATTAGGAAAGTGAAGCACTTATTTGGTAAGCCACATACCCACTCCACTGCTTTATTCATTTAAGCATGTGCTGCATTATAGGCCATTACTAACATAGTCCAGGAGATGCGCTGGAGAGTCATCAACCAGAGCTTTATGGCAGATGCAGCATCACCTGTAACAGACAACAAACAATACACTATATGACACCTATTCCCTTCTTGTATAGTAGTTGGGTGTATATCCCTGCCTACCTAGCCAGGCTGTGCATCTACTACGCAGAAGACCTTGTAGGAACTCTCTATATAAGAACCTCTGGTACAGGATAGAGGTGGTCCAGATGTGAGAACAATGAGAACTGCTTGGATGACACACAGACACATTACAAATACTTTTCTGGGCATTACAGATGGGGAAGTGGGCCCCCTTCCTATTGCTGAACTGAAGTCTATCTGGTCCTGGGACAATCACAGCAATGTACATACAACCTATGTCTCTTACAGCCTCACTCAGGGAAATGGGCAGTGCCATAAAATGACCACCTGGTGTTGGTTTAGGATTATAAAAAGAAGTATAACATAACTTGAGGAACTCTTGTCACTCAATCATGTTCATATCTATGTAGTTACTGAGACATGGTTTTAATGCTGTGACAGCAGTCCATGAATACAAGAGTTTAGCACCTATCATATCTTCAGAATCTTGGGTTACTCCACAGGAGTACCTGTATTTGTGAGCAACAACATCACCTCATTTCAAATTACCCAAGACTCTAACATGGGCCTTCTAGGGCTACTAATAACTTTTATGAAATCAAGTTATTATTTTATTGCATTTCATCCACACCCTATACTTTCCACTACTTGTTTTAATTAGCATGGTGCAATGTGCTACCTCTTAAAATCCTGGCCAAATTTCTTTGAACCTTTTAGCTGGATAACATAAAGTGGTAGAAGGCAGAGATAAAAACTATAAGCAATATTTTAACAAACATCACACACTAATTCTGTGAAAATATGCATTGGGTACTGGTCTGAAGGAGCACATTTTCCATAGATCATCAATAGCTCATTTGAGAATAGAATCAACTAGACTGCAGTGGCTCAGCAGCTGACTAGACCTGCAAAAGCATAAGGTGTCCTTCACTGAAACTTTGCATAAAGGATCAGATTGCAAAATATTGAATACACAGGGGTGAATACATGAAAAAAAAAACACACAATGCTATTATATGCTCATGTATAGTGCTGTAAGCGCTTAACATTGCTCAAAATCTGAATGCTAAATCATATTCCAGTAGCTTAGTGCAATAGGAAGTGGGTGTTAGAAAGAGAGGTTTGTAATCCCTCACTTTGACTCATATGACATTGAAATCATTTGACCTAAAATATGAGCATACATGCAATGAGGTTTTGGAACTAAATTGCTGGTCACTGAAGTGGAAAATATGCTTTTTCATTATTAATCAGCTTTACTGAAGCAACAGAGTATGCTTTATTTCACCTTTTAAGAGGTAAATTATCTTCTGACGTTTTTGTGTAATAGATGCATTTTTGTAAATGTATAACTTTTTACATGTAGTGTTAAAGTCTTACAAATATTCACTATAATGGTTACTATGTTTTGTCAGCACCTATGGCTAAATCTTGCTAGTCAGTCATATCAAATAACACATTTGAAATGCATTTCTCATTTAAAACATTATTCCATGCAGCATTTATTCCATTGCCTCCACTGGATATCTTCAGAAAATAACAGGGTATGGCATCTATCTTTCAATATATACACAGGTCTTTGGTATGAAATGACATTCACCGGGGGATCTGGGTGTTACAAATACAAGAACATTGCTCACATGTTACCAATGGTCTGCACAAACTGTAGTAAAGGAAGATGGAAAGCTGTACTTCTCACCAGTATCTTATATCTGGGCGTATGCAACAGTCATATGTTGATGTAACTGGTACCTCTGTTTCAGACCAGAAAATGAATTAAGGCTGACTCAGCTCTGTTTCAAAATATTACATGGGATCTACTTTATTAACTAACATGTGAACTTGTAGTTGTCCCACAACCTTACTATCAATTAATATAATGATATAATCACAAATGGCATGTTTTAAAAAAAAGTGTTTTTTTGCAGGTGACACCTCCCACCCCTTGCATGAATATGGTGGTTCTTGCTCCACACCGTAAGGCCCTAACTATACTGCCTCCAAGACAGCTCATGCACAAAGAAAGTCTGCTTCTGAAGACAGTCTGTGTACTCAGGATATGACATGGAAATCTCAGACAAATATTTAACTGTGAGTTAATGTGACACAAGCAGCTGAAAATCATGTTAGCAAAAGATAACCTGCTATGTGTTATGTTACTTAAAGAAATATAGCTATATAATTGAAAATTTAAGAAGATAGCTTCAGAGACAGTTCTGCAAACTCTGCAGAATAAGTCTTATACACTAAGGAGTCAAATTTATGGGCTGCCAAAGGATCCAGAATGTGGCAGGAAGACAGAGTTTATCATATAAGGTATCACAGCCAATTTAATCAGTGCAATGTGGCTAAGAACAGCAGAGATACAAGCAAGGATCAGTTCAACAATTTTTTGTTTTTTTCTAGAACAAATCACATGTGCATGTAACAATAAAAACTGTTAATTCATTGTATATAAATATACGCTGATGTGCACTTGACCAACATATATCATCTACAGAAAGCAGATGGCAGTCAAGTTATGTCATTAAAAGACATATCATAGAAGACAAAATGGGCATGAACACAAGTAAAAGAAAGCCAAATGCTCCAACATAATGTTGTAAGCCCAGCAGACATATACCAGGAGTGGCAGTGGGCCTGTTTAGGCTGCTCTACAATGGGTCAAGAATGGACTCCGTGATAAATGAATTCAGGAAGCACAAGTCAACAAAGCTGAATTTACCACATCCTTTCTTCTGGGAAATTTCTGCCTTCTTGATGTTTGTGTGACTTTGGAGTTGGTTTATAGAAGTTCAGGGGTATGGGGGATTGCCTTTCACCTTTGGGATGCAGGGGGCTTGCCTGCTGCAAAAATTTGTACAGTTAGTTTCTTATTGTATTGATTTCCAAACAATTATTTTTGGGAAGGTGTTTCATTGTGAATTTGTTGTGGAAGCAATGTTGCTGAACAAGACCAGATAATTATACAAGTGATGCCATGGAATTTCCACACGTAATGAAGTATGGCACATACCTTCATTCAAATTGGCATCTGCTGTTTGCAAGCAACTATGCCCCCCTCCAAAAAATAACACACAGACGTGTGTGTATATATATATATATATATATATATATATATATATATATATCTATATATATAGTTACAAGTGTATATATTTTGCAGGTAGTTTCACACAGACAGCTAGAGACACAAACACAAGGAACCATTATTGATAGTAGTCATAGCAGGCAATATATAATATAGCATTACAAAATGACAAAGTTACTATTGTTTTTCCTGATTCGTCTGTATTCTTTGCAGATAAGTGCACTACACACATATTTATGTATCGATACATGGTAATGTCTGGTATGATGTGCACTTCTAGTTATCCAGCCTTGTTGAATGGCAGTGTTACTAACATCAGGATACACCTGCATTTAAATGGGAGCTATAACTTTTATTTCACAAAATGGCAGCTCAGTGAGAATGATGTTAATAGCTCACTTGTTATGAATACACTGGCATCATTCACTAGATTCAATACATTATGACATGCAGTAATTGTTAAAGTGGAAATGCTATACATTTGTGTTAAAGTGACAGTGATGTATTGCACATTCACAGTATATACAGATTCATCATTACTTAGCATCACAGTGTTAGTATAAATATATGAGCTACCTTTTATTATGCACATGATGAAGTCTATCCTTTGCATAACCTGCTCTCAAACACTTTAGTTCTGAGTTACTTTAATGATTCGGAAATGTTAATAATGAGTGGGACAACACAGTCAAAAACAACAAAAAAAAATGTTGAAAACCAGCCATTATTTATGCTGGATTTCCATATATGTAACAATTTCTAATGACGTAAAATTTTTGCGGTTTACACTGTCCATGGGGCTAGCTGACTTTACATGCTTTTTGCTCTGCAATTTATAACAATAATGACAGTAACCAAACCAACACTTTTCTGATTGTGTTGTTATGTTACAATATGTGAAGCACAGTCTGAGCAGACCATGCACTATGACATTTACCTGCACTGCTTTCAGAATGGCAACTACTATGATGCATCATTACATCCTTTGGGCTCTGCCCATGTGTTTTGCTATGATTCATAGATCTGCAGATCTGTACCTGATAGTGTGGCTTTCTGTACCTGGTATTGCAGCTTTTCCAATGCTAAACTTTACTGGGCATAACATCAAACTGTCAGGAACAGGGATGTTTGTCTCTACCATCTTCCCAATCACTGCAATTCTTCAATTTCCAGGTAAAGGTTTCTGAGGTGTTGGTTGCTGGAGTGGGATCTGTGACAAAGGCATGATCCATCTGCCTTTTGTCAATTAACTTACCAAACATGCCAAGTCTATATTGCAGTGCCCGTTCTGAGGGACAAGGCAGCTGAAGCTTATCTTGAATAGTCTAAATAAATACTCCACAGCAGTGCGGTGTAGGTGTGGTCATTATAAAGTTTATCAGGTGTGTGTGTGTGTGTGTGTGTGTGTGTGTGTGTGTGTGTGTGTGTGTGTGTGTGCATCTGTGCTTCACAGAGTGGGAGTAATGTCTTACAAACCACATAGTCATGCCTTAAGGGGGTATTTTGGCTCACCTGTATCTGGGGTTATCAGACATCAGATACACAAAAAAAGATTTATAAGTTACTTGGTATTTAGATTTCTGCAGTTATCTCCCTATGGCCTGCCAGAAAGCCACCTGCTGAAGGGAGTGGCAGATATCAGTGCACTATACCTTAGCATCAAACATCCTGCCAGCTTACTGAACAAATACATACATTATGATGCTACCTGCATTATAGAGTACTACACACTTCATAGAATAGTAGTGCTTCCTGTTGATGCAGATATCCCTTGTGGACTAGCTAGTATCATAATGGTGATATACATACAATCAATGCAATTAAGACAACGGGCATGGGGGGGGTAGGTAATGTCTTAAAAAACATGCAGAGTAGTAGTTTTCTCATATGGGATTCTGGGAATTCAAATATTATCTTTCAGTTGTTGCTTCAATACATTACGAAACTTGTACACTGTTCTGAATGAAATTGCTGTTGGTCTCCTGCTGTGTACCTGCTCTACAGCGGAAGATCAAAGAGGCCAAAATTATTAAGAGAACACAGAACTTTGTGTCCAAAAGTACAGGTGGCCACATATTCCATGATGTGCAATATGTGATTGGTACAAATAGCACAAGGTCCTCAGTAACATATGGTCCACTCAAACGTTTTATGTCTGCTAGATGAGTAGGCCATGGCATGTAATTTATGGATGTCACTGTGGATACTGTCACAGAACTCATCTTGGTGGCATATGAGCCTGTGTTACACTGTGCTACTAAGTAATGATGAGTCTGTATATACTCTACATAAATCATTTCAAGGGAACTAATCCTGTTGTGATTCCCAATATATATGCTGTGCCTGCTGATATGTTTCCACATGCTTAAGCAGTTATACTCACTCGTTTTACCTAAACAGCTTTCACCTGTGATGTTTCTGAATCATAATACATGTGTTTACTTTTTTGTTCTGATTATATATCATCCTGTTCAAATGGTAGGCATACCTTGCAATACCTAGCTGCACAAGGTTTATCTGTTAATTACCAGCTCTCAGAATTTGTCCACAAGCCACTCTGACAGGTCCTGTGTACTACTTCTGAATCCTGGCTAGGGTGTCCGTGTATTAATCTTAGGAAGTAAAATATAGTTACTTCATTATTTTTAAACCAACGGTTTTAACTGATAGACCAACCATCTAGAAAAGACAGAAGTACAGCATATACACTGTAATATTGTTCATAACAAGACTGAAGGCTATGGCTGAGAAACTCGTGTTGATTAGTCACCAGGCCAGTATGTTCAGTTTAAGCTATTTTATATGTAACAGTTTTTAAAGTAGGTATGTAAATATCGATTTTATTTTATTAGCTCATGCCTGTTTAGTAGTTTCCAGTAAGGTAGTTACTAGAAAAGTCATGTTGCAATTAATGAAAGGAATTTGCAATATTTCCAAAAAAAAAAACTATATTGTTGAATCTGCATTTAACAATCTTCTTTCTCAAGCCATTTTTAAGATTTGTTAAGACTACATTTAAAGTGCTAGCTTTTCATCAATGAAGTGTTGTATTTCAAAGTGGTTTTATGCAAATACATCAGTGAAGCTGTCACATTGTGATTACTTCACCTGAAAAATGCAAGTCTCCAAGAAATCTCATTGTGGAAGGTTAAAGAACAAAGCTTTGATAGGAAATAATAAAATCACAATTATTCCTTTATTCAAAATGTTGTCTTTGCATTTTATATGCGCAATGCATCAGATTCTAACAGCATAAACCCGTGCATGGTTTCATGAAATAACTTCTAACCATTATAATACTTCATATGCATCATTAATTTGAAGGGACACACATTTCCATATCTCTAGATTCGAATGACAGAAGCATAAATAAGCCAAATAATGTTCCGATATAAAGTAATACACATTTGTGAATGTAAGAAAATCAAAAGAGTGATTTTTTCGTTCTGCATACAAGTCACAAAATGACAACAAAGTATTTAATTTATTTACTGGTTGGTTAATGTTATGTAAGATATCCTGACATTGTTACCTAAAATGCTTTGGAAATGAATGTCATAATATGACTCATTAAGTTATATCAGATAAGGAAATAACAAATGTGAACTGTATAAATTAAGTTTTGTTTAGTTTGATAAAGCAATGATAAAAATAATTGCTTAAATGAGTTTATCTATTATAAACATTTCTATTTTTCTTTTTCAGAGAAAATCAATAATTGCCTTAATGGTGATAGCAGCAGTCTCTCTCTTTGTAGTTGCATTTCATCTCTCTAATGAGGCCAATGAACTATTGCTTCCAAACTCCATCGGGCAGTCACGGATAAGTCACCTGCTGTTATCTTATAGACAGAGAAGACATGTCAAAATTCATGATGGATATGTACATGTACAAACCCGAGAGGTAGGAAATGAGAAATATAAATAAAAACATTTGTAATTTTGAGAAAAATCTATATATTTTGCACAACTTGAGTATATCTCATCTGTGAAACATCGCAGCACTGAATATAAGATATGATTTCTGTATTCTAATATATGTGAAAATGACAGAACAAAACACTTGAATTAAGCAAGTTGATGAATTGAAGAAAACAAGACAAACATGCTGTCTTTTTTGTTTTTTATAACCACATTCTAGTTATCTGTACACTTTACAAATCATAAATTAAGATGATTGAGAAAATAGCTCAAGATATAGAAGAAATTAAATTGTATTTGATAATGCTGTATTTTCAATTTAAAGAAGTAATATTTTCACATCTCTTAATCTTGTTTCCTGTATCTGTATCCCATGTGCCCACTTAGTTATATAAACCATATTCTTAGGAACTTCATAGCTTTTTCAAGTGCTATTTGTGTTTCATTTTTTTAAAAAAACAGCCTTGTTTTTTTACTTATTTATAATTAAGTAAGGTGGACCAAATAAGTCTTTTGTAAAAAAAAACAGTTAAGAAAGAATATTATTGGGTAAGAGTAAAATCTATTGTAATAAAACAGAGTAACCATAAAGTAGAGAAGCAAATTAATTTTAAAACCTCCTCCACAGAGATCATCTTCTGTTTTATTAATTAGGCAATTGATGAGCGGTATCAGCATTTAGATTCATTGAAAAGATAAGATGTTTCATACATGGAGACATTTCATACATGTCCCTAGAGTCTCATGACCCTTATCTAAACCTACTAGGGGCATGCACCATCAAAACAAATACCCAATTAATGAGCGATTTTAACTACCCCTCTCCTGACCTGGAAACTTGCAGTGCCTTAGTCTCACAGGCACAATGCTTCCTGGACTTTATTAACACAAACACCTTGGAACGGATAGTGCTCACTCCAACCAGAGGATCAAACATACTGTATCTATACAAACATGAGAATGGATGTATAGGTGCTGCCATTCCTACCAGACGTATACCCAAAACAAACACTAAAAACAAGCCCCACTGGTGGAATCCTCACTTAAACATGGTATATAATAAAAGAAGAAAACTCATGGCCAAAACAAGAGACTAAGAGGTCTAATTAAGTCCAACAAGGCCAACTATGAGGTCAGGATAGCCTTGCAGGCTATGGACAGTCGCAAGGCTTTCTACAGCTATGTCTGTAACCTTAAAGGTTAACACACAGCAGTAAATGGTACCACCTTCACTGATCAGGATGACATAACAACTCTACTGACTGATAAATTCATCTCATACTTCAACCCAACTCCCCGCAGCTCCACCAGATAAACCCCCCTCCAACATACTACCCCCAATATTAGCAGAGACTAAGTTCTGGCAGCACTTGCTAAAGAAAAGAACACCACCTACATGGATCCTGACAACATCCCCGGATGCCTCCTGAATGGTTTAAAGCTTGACCTATCAAGACCACTTGAAGCACTCTTCAGCTATAGTCTTGAAACAGGCTACATTGAAAGTGAATGGAAGACCACAATAGTCATTCCCCTCCACAAGAGTGGACATAAACTGACCAAGGGAACTCATCAGTCTAAGAAGCCTAATATGCAAAGCCATGGCGCGAACTATCATGAATAAGCAAGGGCATTGGCATCCTACAGATAATGATCCATCCCAATTTGGCTTTGTTAAGGTCATGCCTTCTTAACCTGATAGACTTCTTTGAGAGGGTCACCAAGGCAGTGGTTGAGGGTAAAACACTGTATACTGAGTATCTTGAACTAGCCAAAGTATTCAATACAATAGCCCACTCAAGTATTCTTGACAAGCTGTCTGAACTAGGCAAAAATCCCAACATACCTCATTAGACTGATTTTTGACTCAGAGATATCAGGTTCAGTGAGAACACCTCCATCAAAAGACTTATCACCAGGAGAGCACATCAGGGCTCTGTGTTGGGCTTGCTCCTATTTGGAATTTACTTCTCAGAAGTCAAAGCTAATGCTTACCAAGTTCACAGAGGACTGTAAATTGGGAGCTATTATAAATTCCCCCAAAGACATAAACATCTTGTAACAGGGTTTAGCAAAGACAAATGACAGGTGCCAAAATCATAGTCTAAAACTCAATGCCAAAATATCCATTATAATGCCCTTCAGAAAACTGCCAACTAAAGTTACTTACTTCATCAATAAAACACGCCTGAGAGTTGAATCAGTATTAAGAGATCTGGAAACATATTTAGACAAGATTCTGGTCTCTGACTAACATGTAGATAAGATAGTAAGAAAATCATTTTATGCTGCCCAACTTATAGGTAAGGGTATGGCATCCAGGTCCAAGGAAGTTATAGTACCACTCTACTAAGTGCTTCTCAGACATGTCACTGAACACAATACCCACTTTGGTATGTATCTCACCAAGCACTTTCAACAGCTGGAGCGCCTGCAAAGGTTTTTCACCAGGAGAATTCAGGGCATGAATACTTTGTCTTACATTGATCGCCTAAAGGCTCTGCCTCTGTATTCAGTCTCCCTAACACTGCTGAGAGAGGATCTTTACCTGGCTTACAGGGCTTCCTCAGACCCAGCCCTGATGGATTTGTTGCACATTTGCAAGACATATAGCACCGGAAACACTAGATCCATGGATCTGAACTTCACTTATGACATAAACAGAACATGCTACAGAGACAGATATATGTCCCAAAGTATACCCACACTATGGAACAGGACCCATGTATGTAAAACAGAGTTTATCCCTCACCTTATTCAAATGGAACCTTGACAATTGTATGGGAAATTGTAAATTTACCTCCAGACTGGTCTCCATATCCCTCATGGACAGAGGCTGTCAGTAAGAAAAGTATTATAATAACTAATATGCCACCTAAAAATCCTTCTTTACCTCTCTACTAACATATCTCCACAACCCTGTATAGATGCCTATCATATTTGGAAATGACATGGCTTGGGGTGGGCGGATAGGCTTGTAAGCACCTTAGTGGTCATTAGCCTAATAACAACCTATGAAACTATAAGAATGTTTTTAGAATTTATAGGTCCAAGTACGAGAAATGATTTTCTGGTAATATCCATGGTGGTGCAGCGGTAATGTTGTTGCCTCACAGCAAGAGGTTTTCCGGTTCAAATCTCGGCTGGAGTGTGGGGAGTGCCTACTGTGTGGAGTCTGCTTGTCCACTCCCCATGGTTTGGTGGGCATTTGAAAGACATGCGTAAATGAGTGTGCCTTCGTTCAAGATTGAACGTCGAGCTGGCACCTTGGCGTTCATCAAAATCTACTGCCAATCATTAGAGGACCGGAGTTCTACTGTGGCGACCCCTAACCGGGAAAAGCCGAAAGACAACAACAACCTGATGGATATCTGAAGACAGCACCTATTGAAAGTCCATGGTTATTAACTGTGATTCTTGAAGCAATGAAACATTAAATGTAGTGAAGGTAAACATATACTAATTTTGAGCTTGCATTATTTTAGAGTATTCTCCTACCCTGAGGAACGGTGATCATAGAGTATATTATTTTTTGTAATTTAATTGTATGCTAACTTTGTAAACCCATTAGAATTAGCTTCCTTATGTCAAGGATGATCCAGGAGCACTATCTTAAGTGTCATGGAGGCAGAGGGAGTTAACTCCTGACCATAGGATGGTGACCATTAGTAGCTCATAGCCTTAATCCTACAGAGGATGCTGCAACTGCACATCTGCTAAACTGTTAGTATATATAAATACCACGGGCATATAACTTTAAAATACTGTTTCAGAATTTGCTGTTTTTTTTTTTTTTTAATCTGCTCTTTAATGTTCAAAGTGATAGGACACACAGTATGCTGTGCTTTACATCAAAAAGATATCCATCTGAAGAATGTCTAACATGATTGACAATGTAATCAATTAACACAATTTTATACTCAAATAAAAACAATTATTCATTTAAATTCAAATAGTGTCTCATGAACTTATCGTTAAAGAGACACACATTATAAACCAGTTCGTACCACATATAGCACTGTTAAAACAAAAAAGACTCATTGCAACACAAAACAATAAGCATTATATTGAGTCCTATTAAATAAACTACTCTAAAATTAATGATTGCATAATATAACACAATAAATATACCACTCATATTAAATAATAAATATATATAATATTAAAATGATGATTAAAATTTACAATCCATTATTATAGTAATAAGAATGGAAAATGACTATTCAAAACCACTAGAGATATACCCTTAATAATATAGGATATATGTATGCGTGACATCATATCCTATGAATTTCCTATAATTAATCAACAATGAAAAAATAAACATGTTTACAAATTTAAATAACAAAATTAAAAACTTTGGTTTTTATTGGCGTCGAAAATACACAGATTATTCTTGAGCTATTTCCATAAACTATTATAAGAGATATATATATATATATATATATATAGAAAGCCTTAGTAACATAAACCCCTCTAGATGTTAAGTATGAAAGATGGAATTTCTTTTTTCGCAGAATACACAACAAAAAATAACCACCTTAGAACTCAATCATAACTGTAAATAAATATATCTCTTATTTTGTCTGCAATTATGTGGTATCTGGTATTTTTATATTTATGTTTAAATCTTATTTTTTATTTATTTATTATTTATTTTTTATTTTTTATTTTTCATTTTAATTTTAATTTTCATGCTACAACCAAAAATTATTTACCTCCTTAAAGCTAGACATTTCAAATGTGAAAAACATTTCAGGAGAATGTTGCTTGGCATACTAAATACCAAGACGATATGTTTCTGGTTTGGATGGGGCCAGAAGCTTTAGTTCCAACCTTTATTACGAACATATCTCAGATGACTGACTTTTTTGAATTTACTTATAGCCTAGAAGATACTAGTATTAACTTTTAAGATGTTAATTTGTTGAAAGATACAACCAATTTTAGATATAAAAGCACAATTTATAGAAAACCCACCTATTCCAATTCTTTTTTGCATTTTACCAGTAGCCACCCTTACCATCAAAAAAGAGCAGTTGTCAAGGGGCAGTTGGTAAGGGCGGTGAGAATGGTATCTGATGAGACTGACTTTGCTGAAGAATGCATGCTTCTCAAAACCATGTTTATCAATAGAGGCTATCCCATGCCTATGGTAGTCAACATTGTGTCAGAAGTTAGTCACAAGCGAAGCATGGGTTATTTTAAACCTTTATCTGCGGTGGTGGTGCTGCGGTAGCATTGTCACCTCACAGTAAGATGTTGTCCTGTTCGATTTTCAGCTAAAGCGTCTTCTGTGTGGAGACATGCGTGAATGGGCGTACCTTCGTTGAAGGTTGTGCGTCAGGCCTGGCAAGTCGGTTAGTAAAAATCTACTGCCAATCATTAGCAGACCGGAGTTCCACTGTGGTGACCCCTAACCAGGAAAAGCCGAAAGATACAACAACATTGCCGAATCCTACTGCACAAATTGTGGAATATACGGAATACCAACATAACACGGTCACTAATAATAGAGAACAGAATTTTAAAATTAGCGTTCTCTGTACTTATTCTCTTGACCATTTTAGAGTAAGAGAAATGCTAAATAAAAATTGGTCTATTATTATTGAAGATAGTGGGCTTTGTAAAATATTAGGAGAAAAGCCTAAAATAACTTATAGAAAAGGAGCAAATTTGAAAGCCTTATTGGAAAGAAAGAGGAATGTTAGACCTAGTAGGAATTTCGGTATGTTCAAATATGGGTTGTGTCAGCAATGTAGACATATATGTTTAGACACCAAGGTTATTATCAGAGATGAGACATATTATGTTAACGGTAGATTCAACTGTGAAACTAAGGGAGTAATTTATGCAGCTTGTTGTGTCCAATGCGCTGCATTTTACATTGGTAAGACGGAGAGGAAAATTAAGCAGCGTATTTATGAACACCGATATGCTATTAATAAAAGGGACACAACTAATGCACTAGCTGGACACACTATTGAATTCCCTGAACACAAGTTTAAATTTGCCATACTCCAACAAAGGCAAGTAAACATAAGAGGGGGGCCTTGGCAACTACAACTTGAAACAGATGAAATTATGTGGCAAATTAGAACAGCGGCCCACATTTTCCCAGGCCTCAACGAATATGTTTCAATAAAATGTATTTTGAAATGTCTAGCTTTAAGAAGGTAAATCATTTTTGGTTGTAGCATGAAAATGAAAATGAAAATTAAAAATAAAAAAGAAAAAAGAAATAATAAATAAATAAAAAATAAGATTTAAACATAAATATAAAAATACCAGATACCACATAATTGTAGACAAAATAAGAGATATATTTATTTACAGTTATGATTGAGTTCTAAGGTGGTTATTTTTTGTTGTGTATTCTGCGAAAAAGGAAATTCTGTCTTTCATACTTAACATCTAGAGGGGTTTATGTTACTAAGGCTTTCTATATATATCTCTTATAATAGTTTATGGAAATAGCTCAAGAATAATCTGTGCATTCACGATGCCAATGAAAACCAAAGTTTTTAATTTTGTTATTTAAATTTGTAAACATGTTTATTTTTTCATTGTTGATTAATTATAGGAAATTCATAGGATATGATGTCACGCATACATATATCCTATATTAGTAAGGGTATATCTCTAGTGGTTTTGAATAGTCATTTTCCATTCTTATTACTATAATAATGTGTTGTAAATTTTAATCATCATTTTAATATTATATATATTTATTATTTAATACGAGTGGTATATTTATAGTGTTATATTATGCAATCGCTAATTTTAGAGTAGTTTATTTAATAGGACTCAATATAATGCTTGTTTTGTGTTGCAATGAGTCTCTTTTGTTTTAACAGTGCTTCATGTGGTATGAACTGATTTATAATGTGTGTCTCTTTAACGATAAGTTCATGAGACACTATTTGAGTTTAATTGAATAATTGTTTTCATTTGAGTATAAAATTGTGTTAATTGATTTAATTGTTGTCTGATGAAGGTGAGGCACTGACCCCACTGAAAGTGCTAATAAAATCTGAATTTCTTTTATTGCTTTGACATCACTCATTTTGTTGCTCGCTTTCTTTTGTTATTTATTCATTTGTTTTGTTTGGTTTAAGTCATGATTGACAATGTAGAGAAGTTATGAAGAGATCTGGAGAATGTTATATAGTGAAGTACAGTTCCTAGACATAAATTCCTATTTAGAAGCTTAAAGCTTTAATTCCTCTCTGGAGCAAAGCTTCCTCTGCATGTCATGCTGAGTAACACCCTTGCCGCTTTCAAGGTAACCCTATTTTAATTGGATGTGCAACCTCAATTTCTCTCCTGATCTGTCCTATCTTGTTCTCCTTGAAGCTAGAGGGAACTACTGAATAGAGGTTTTGCTAGGTTTGCAATTATGTAAAGACTGATTGCGTGGTATGAGACAAGCACATATCTATATATCCTGCAGGGAGGTAGGCCATCACTGAGGCTTCTTAGGGAATCACTACTGGAGTTCAGTGGGAGAAAAGTTATCCATTAGCCTGTAAATCCTATTTACAGACATCTGCAGAGGATGTATTTTGCGAGTGGAAGCCTCATATAGAAGGCCGTACTGAAGAGTAAGCAGGAGTGAACACATAATGAGAATGTTTCTTCCCTATGGAGCAAACCCTGAACTTTGTAACAGGTTTTTGGAATACTATCAGTGTGGTTGATAAGACAGACAACATGCTCAGTATAGCTTGAGTGTTGGATGCTTCTGGACACCAATGTATTTGTAATGTGGGGTTTGCTCAGTAATGACACCGGTGGGAGCAGAAACAGATAAGCAAAGTAAATTGATAGAAACATGTTTGGTGTTACCAGAAAGCATAGTTTTGTTTTAGAACATCAGGATGTGGTCATCTGTTAATCAACCAACTGCTTGAAAACAGTTCATGAGTTAATCTACATTCAGAACTTTACTATGGATTTGCCATAAATAAAATGACTTCATCACTGCCAAAAAGCATGATTTTTTTTTAAATGGACAAACCAGATCTGGCTGACCACATAAAATCTATAAACAAGTAAGAGTGCCAAACTAGATCCCTGAGAGATACCAGAAGAAACTAAAATTACATTGGAAAATGAGTTGTTAAGCCTAGAACTGTAGGTTCTATTGGCCAGGTAATTGGGGAAATTGCTGAGTACCTCTGGCATTCATTGCATGTGCTTTGGGCTCAGAAAAGTAGTTTGGGATAGGTGATAGCATGAAAAGCAGTGGAAAGGTCCATTAACAGGAATTTTCTTAATCATTCAAGTTTTCTGTACTGATATAGTTTGTCAGTAAAGTAGAGACATATTATCTTATCATGTGCCATTTTCTGAAGCCATAGCATAAGATCATAAGAGCCTAGATTTCCTTTCAGTTTAATGGTGACTGCTTTCTGAAGGATTTTTCTTTCTACCTTACTCTGTACCCAGCCAACATCTTCTTGGACATGGTGATGTATGAGCAGCTTTTTAATGTATTTAAGTTAATATATCTTTAACTGATAAGCACCCTCTCAACTTCCCTCAGCTCATCATTGTTCCAGGCTCTTCTCAAGTAAAGGACCTCTGTGCCATTTTACTGCTGTCATCCTCTGGATGCTTGAACCTTCTTCAGGACACTGCTTCCCTTGCATAATTAAGGTATGTGCCTGTAAACTTACCTATTTGCTAATTCATAACTTAAACCTACCACACCGTTCTTGTACAGCGATTCCCTCATACATAACCCAAATCTTGCTGTACATTTGTTGTTACCCCTATCTCTGCATAGACTACCAGCCTACTCTTTCTTCCCTGCTGCACGTGTCCTATACTGTCTAATTTACCCTCCTTTCTCTCCCATCCTGGCTATCTTCTAGTGTTTTCTCTTTCCTTCCTCTAGCAATCTCTCCTACACTCCTCTGTCTTTCCTATTGCTGATACTATCACTACCCACTTTTTCTCTATTCTTTGCACTCTCATAAATCTAACTTAAGTTCTTCTCTTCCAACCTTTTCACCTAACCTAACTGCTTTAATTGCTTACTTTAGCTACAATCCCTCCACCTTTAGTCCTCTTATCTTAACTGGCTTCACCTCCCTAAATCTTTCCTTACCTTGCTGGTTGTTTTTCATTTCTTCATGGCTTACTAGGTAAAGGGTTTGCCCACTCCATATGCCCTCGCTGCACTCAGGCTGACTCCGCTCCTCTACCCTACACCCATTCCCACCCACCCCTACATCACTTACATTTATCCTAGCTTACACTCCACCTACCTCTGCTTCTCTCTCAATTCCAACCTTCAACCAATTAATCCTCACTCACCCGCCATCTTACTAATTGTATAACTGATCATTTTACACTGTCCCCTCCTATACTCCACCACACTTTCTTCTCAATCCTCGTTATCCTACAAACAAGTCTTACTCTTCACTAACATACACACCCCTCCATTACAACATGACTTACATTATCAGCTTAGCACTACTTACTCTCTCTATCATTCCTCTTTCTACAATTACTAACATCACCTGACACCATAGGTGAATATGACAAACCTACTCACATAACTGCTACTCCTCTACCCAAACACACTTCCTTCTCTGACGTAGCACCTACTCTATATGTAGTATGCACCACCCTCCTTAATAAGCTAAAAATTCTACTCTTACAGGTAAAAACTAAAATAAAAACAACCTCCACACATGAATATAACACAAAGAAAAAATTGCAACCCATTAATTCCACACACACATACTCAACCTAATTCTATACAGTGACATTCACCCTAAACCTGGATTCACTCACTTCCCCTTCTTATCATGCAAACTGTCATAAATCACTTAACTTCACCACCATTAACCTCTAAAGCATCAAAAATAAAATTCCAGATCTCTATGCCTGGGATGAACATAATAAGCCTGATATTGTAGCAGCTACTTAGACTTGGTGAAAACCATACATTAAAATCTCAGAATTCCTTTCATCAGGCTTCTCTTGCTTGAGAACAGATAGGCCCAGGAAAAAAAGGAAGGGGCATTGCTCTGCTATATTGTAATACTTTTAATATAGTCCCATACAGCAAATCCACTCCCACATTTTCTACAGCTGAAATACTTGTGTCTCACATGAAAATTAATAACAGCAAAGGCATCTGTATTATAGTCATATATATCCCGCCTGGCAACAATATCGCAGTACTTGAGGAAATCCAAGCCTAGTTATCCAAAAATGTAGAGAATGAAACAATCATACTTGGTGATGTGAATATTAATTGGTTAGATATCATACATCATCACCCAGCAAACAGTATCAACCTATTTAACTATACCCAACTTATTTCTACCATAACTAGGCCCCAAAAAAAAAAAAAAACAACAGCTCAGTATTGGACTGGGTCCTTGTCTCTGACCCTAGAAAAATCTCCTCCACGGGCACGCTACATAAAAGCCTTTGTGATCACTTCCCTGCATACATGATTCATAAATCAACCCCAGTGCATAACACGTACCACTTTAAATATACTAGAGATCTATCCTACTTCTGCCCAAAATACCTTTAATAATGCTTTACAAAATATCAACTGGCACCCGCTTAAAGTCCAGCTGCTGAATAATGCTGTTAAATTCTTTAACTCAACATTCCTCCAAGTACTAGACAATCTCGCTTCTCTTAGATAAAGGACAGTGAAAGCCGGCCATGCCAGTTAGCTCACTAAATCCACTGAATAACTTATGAAAGCTAGGGACAAGACCTGGAAATTATGGCACGCAAGAAAAAACCCTGCAGACTTCATTCAATACAAACAACTGTGTAATCAAGTAAACAAACTAGACTCAAGCTGCAACAAAATTGCAAAATTTGTAACCAACCCCAAACACTCCTCCCACCACTGCTTATCACTTCAGTGTCTAAACTGGCTAGAACTTTCCCAACATCTAACATACCTGCAACTAAGCACAACTCATAAGCTAATCTACAACCCTTCTAGTTGTCCTGCCCTCTCCTCTGTCTTCACCATGTATCACCCAAATAGACTTCTGCGATTAGTCAATCAGATGATTCTTAATGTAGCACAACTTAACCTTTCCGCCTGTCAAATGTGCTACCCATACACCACTGCCAAACTATGGAATGCTCTCCCTCCATCAATTAGGACTACCAGCAACCCTGAACACTTTAAGACATCGTTGAAACAACACCTAATCTCCCATTGGCTATGCACATGTACCAGAAGTGATGATATTAAAACTTATTCTTCTGCTCACAGTCTCCTTCCATCCTCTCTCACTTGTTGCTCTAACTCCTCCCACCCAGCCACATAAAATCTATCAGCATTTAGCTACTATATCTTATATTTAATCTTGCTACCACATAGTTGATGCTCAAATGCCCATACCTTACTCTCAGCCTAATTAAATGTTACCCTTCGTCATTTCCTGTATACTGCAATACTGCATGTTCACACATACACTAATTTTCTATGTCATCAATTGCACTCATGTTTGTCTTGCATATTTAAAAATGTTTTATTATTATTACTCACTGTAACATATTATTTGTATAACTTAATGACTTAAGGATGACGCAGTGGTGCAGCGGTAGCATTGTCGCCTCACAGCAAGAGGTTCTCCAGTTCGATTCTCGGCTGGGGTGCTTTCTGTGCAGAGTCTGCATGTCCTCTGTGGGTTTCCTCCGGGTGCTCCGGTTTCCTCCCACATTACAAAGACATGCATCTGGAGCATTTCTCCCCGGGCCTCCGCTGGAAACTAGCTTCATTCCAAGTTGGACTTTCCCAGTTAAAAATGTTAAACTTGTGTACTATTTCTTTTATTGTATCATCTATCGGTAATTTAGCATTTTGTATGATGGCTGTCTGATTTCGTTTTGATTCCGTAGCTTTTTCATTTTTTTTTTTTGTTGTTTGTTTTTGGAGCTTTTCTCCCTGGGCCTCTACTGAAAATGGGCTCACTCTGGCCCAGTAAACCTCCTGGTAAACAAATCCAAATAAATAAATAAATAAATAATAAAGATGAGATAGCAATGAGATGGGTCATAGGAGTCAATCTGGTTTTCATGGTTAACCTTGGAGATGGGATTGGCATAATGCTGGAATTCTGCAAGTCAGGAACAGCATCCATTTTAAGAGAGATGATATAATGTTGTAAAACAAGGTTATTGCAAGTATTGTATGATCTCTAAGACATTTAGTAAAATATTTTGTCAGTGCCATGTTAGTGACAGCCTTAGATGACTTGTAGCCATAAGAAAGCTTCCTCAAGAGTTATATCTTTAAATGAAAATGATGGATAAGTTTAACTCTCTTATGCAGTACATATTGTTTCTTAAGAGGATCTAGTCCTAACCAACCATTAGGAAGATACTTTCAAATATGTGAAACAGATAACTGTCAGACATCACTGTCCCTGGATGAAGAAGTGAATGCAGGATGCTGCAATTATGCTTGATATGTATGTGCCAGATTCTGTTCTGTTCTGTTATTATTTGCTAAATGCAGGTATTCTGAGCAGGTACCTGTAATTAGTGTGGTCAAGGCTATTGTTTCTATAGGTTAACCTATTGGTCAGCAATTGACAACTGGAGTTCTACTGCATTGTTTGAGAAGAGGAAAACTTGGAAGGCTTACAGTGAGTGAAAAGTGCCATGATAAACCATTCAAACAATATAGGTGCTCAGAAAACCAAAAAGCAAAATGGTGGGTTAGAAATGTAATAATCACAGTAGGGCACATTGGAGGACAAATGCACAACATAAGATGACTCCAGGCAGTAAAACACAAACGGACATAATATAGACTGTGAACAGAGGACCTGTTACATTCCTATGTACCAGCCATGCATGAGCAGACATTCAGTGAGTGGCACGCTTGTATGCACAGCACCAAACACAGAATGCCAGAAGGAAATTCTTGCAGACAGCAGAACACAACACCCACAAACAAAGCTTACCATCCAACACACAATGACCCCATCAGCATGATCAAATGTCGAAAAATAACGATAATCCTTTATTTTCACAACAAAAGGACACCTATGCATACAAACCCAAACAACATCCACTCACAGCCAGTATGTCCACAAGTCCAGCATATATCATAATATTCCAAATGGTCATAGCGATGCTCACCATGGCAAAAAAAAAAATCAGCAGATCAGAAGAATAACAAACAATCCCACTTAAAGTATGTTTTGAAGCACAACTCCACAACATAAGTCCCCCAAAGATATGGTCCATTACACATTAGGAAAACAGCTGCATTCATCATAACTTAAGGTGGCTTGTGATACTTTTCAGGTACTCTGGTACATATACATATGACTGACTTCTCCTTGCATTAACAGTACCTACACTTGGGGGTGGGTATGGCCTTCTGCAGTTATCAATGTTGCTCTAATGCCCTGCAATAATCAGCTAAAGCTCATGTACACTGACATGCTATGATGTGCAGATGGATTGGTGACAGTGATGCCATCTGTTCACATTCTTCTGCATATGGAAACTGACCAGGCATGTAGCTGAAGTGCAGTGACAATGTGTGCAAAATACAATATTTCCTAATACCCCCATGTGTTATATGGTTTGTATCAGTCAATGACGTATGCATCACCAAACCAAACAGTTCATTTGCAATATTGCAGCATGAGTCCTGAAGGTTGTTTTATTTGGCACTTGCATTGGAAGTGTCAGGAAGGCAAGGGCCAGTAATTGTTTTACAATCAGTTTGAAAATCCAAGTACATTGAAAGTTGCACTTTTGTACCTGTTGTCATAGAATTTGGCTCAGGTGAAGCAAACAGCTACAGATTTTTGCACCTGAGAATTTGATGAGTCCAGAAGAATGATCATCAGGACAGAGGTCTTCCAACATCTCCTTTATCGGAAAAAAATATTTACAGAAGTACCCCTTCTAAGTCAACTGCAGTTTAGATGATATAAGAATATATATTATTATACAATAAATGAATATTAGTATTCAAAAGCATACATATTCATTGGACAGTCCAATCAGAACGTACATTGCAAAACAAGCATATATCAATGCAAACAAGTCCTTCCATTGAAATAATGTTGAGTGGATGGACTGTCCATTGATATACACTGATTATGTACCATATTTTACAAGACCAGTGAAAGATATGAAAGAAAAGGGAAATGGTCCTTGATTTTTCTGATATTTGAGCACTGTCCAGACCCAGGCCTGCTGGAACTGTTTGTAGTGGTTTGTTTGTTCTCAGCATGTTTTCCAGGCCATCTTGGATTGGAAGGGGACCATCTGCACTTTATTGAGAGAATTGTGAGAGCATTGTGTTTGATTGGTACCTGACTGGTCTTTTTAAATTTTGTTTGAGTTTTTTTCAAGTTTTAGCTTCTACTATTTAGGCCCTGCATCTGAGCAGGTTTCTGCTTGTTTACATGTCATGCAGCACTGCACACTGTCTTGCAATTGTGTGCCAAAGCCAGACAGTTACATTCAACAAATTTTCCCTTAAAAGCCTGGCAGAAATATCCATTTGCTAATCCATAATCGTTTCTGAAAAGCCATCCCAGTGACAGCAGTCTTCAACCTAGCACTATGTATAGTTGGACTACCCTTGTTTCTCCTGCCAACATTATTGACTTCAGTGTCTTGAGGCAGTGTAGCAATTGCCTCACGTACACAGACAACCCTCTACTAATAACACAGTCTAGTACAAAGTGCAAGAGATGTATTTACACCAAGAATCTTGACTCCATGCTCTCTCTCACTCAAAACAGTAAAATGGAGAAGGTTGTCAACTCACCTACCATTACATATTCCCATAATACCACTAGTCATACACATAGTACGCATCAAATATGTAAATCCACATACATGGAGGTTCTCTCAAAAAACTTATCAAAACACCAGGGACCTCCAAAACACAACTCTGCTACAGCTAACATAATCTCCACAGCACCTATGACACATAGCAACACCAGTGTCTCACCCACAAGCCCGTGAGGGTTGTTGTTGTTGTGTCTTTCAGCTTTTCCCAGTTAGGGGTCGCCACAGCGGAACTCCGGCCTGCTAATGATTGGTAGTTAATTATTTTTTTACATGCCAAGTTACCAGCCCTAATGCACAACCTTCAACAAAGGTACACCCATTCACACGTCTCCACACAGAAGATGCTATAGCTGAGAATCGAACCGGACAGCGTCTTACTGTGAGGCGGCAACGCTACCGCAGCACCACCACTGCGGATAACACTCAAAAACCAAGTTTTCTTGTCATTGGAGACTCAATAGTGAGACACATGGATGTCCCTCTCACCAGCCTGAACAAGGAGAAAGTCATGATCAGCTACATGTCAGGTTCCAGGATTCACCAAATCACACAGACACTCAGGATTCTCAGTAACAAGTACTGTTATGACTCTGTCATAGTTCATGTTGGTGTGAATGACTTGAGAAGTATCTCACTGGACTATATGAAGACAGACAAGGTCAAGCTCTCTGAGTATGTGTCCCAGGCAGGTATGTCCCTAGCCTTGGGCAGCATACTACCTTCATCTATAATGATGCCAAAATATAAACAAAAAATGATTGATTTCAATAATTGGCTTAGATTTTGGTATCATTCCAAAGGGATCCAGTTCCTGTCTGCCTGGGAAGCCATGGCTGACAAACCTCGCTGCTTTACCAGAGATGGATCGCACCTGGCACCCCTAGGTTTTTGGCTGCTGGCAAAGGCTCTTGCCTCCCCTATAGTGGCTTTTTTAGGCAAGTTTTCAAAAACAACATTACCAACATGAAATTATCCAATCAGAAGAAAATAAGGTTCATGCTGCTAAATGCTAGGAGCTTAAAGCAAAAACCACACTCTCTGGAAGCACTTCTGTCACTAGAAGATGTAGATGTCTGTGCAATCACAGAAACCTGGTTCAGGGCCTCAGAGAGTACCCCGGCCTTGCAAGGCTACAATGCCTTCCACACCTTTAGACCACAAAAGAAACGTGTGAAAACCAAAGGAGATGGTGTTTCAATCTATATTAGAGATAAATTCACCTTATGTCTAGTTAGACTGGACAACCCTATGGAGTTACTCCAGGTAGGAGTTATGGTGGGTAAGACCCCCATTCAAGTCCTAGCCAGTTTTAGATCCCCTTCCATGGGTCATGACACCCACAAAGCCTACTTAACCAAACTGAAGACATTCCAAATTTTACTGAATGCACTGGTTATGGGGGATTTCAATTATCCCACAATCAACTGGAAAACCTACTCTAGTCCAAACTTGCTAGCAGAAAAGTTCCTTGACTTTGTGAATTCAAATGTTCTAGAGAAAACTGTCCTTACACCGACAAGAGGAACAAACATTCTAGATCCGGTCTTCATCAGCATGTCAAGCAGGTGCACAGCTGCAACTGTTTGACCCTCATTAGTTAAAACTGACCACACATCAGTCACCTTCGAACTGACACTATCACCAGTACTTACAAAGGGTGAAATCAGACTAAAAAACTTCACCAAGGCAAGCTATACCCTCCTAGTTGAAGGTATAAATGGATTTCAGGCCCCCACCCCTAGCTGAAAGTGGTAACTACACCGAAGCTTACACTAAAGCCCTGTACAATCACTTGCATATGTGTATAAACTTGGCTGTACCAGATGGAATCATAACCAGACCCACAAGTAAAATCAGGCTGCCATGGTGGATTTCCTGTATCAGCAAACTATACAATAAATGCAAAAAGTTGCTGACAAGAAAACAAAGACAAGGACCCAGCAGTGGAAAATCACCCTACTCAGCTTTAACAGACAAATAAGACAAGAGCTCCTTTGAGGGAAACATAGCAAGTACTGCCAAGGATAAACATAAGGCCTTTTACAGCTGTGTATGTAACCTAAAGGGTAGGACCTAAGTATGTGCAGAACTGGTGGCGAACGGTATCACACACACTGACCCCACAGAGATAGCAAACCTGCTAGTGGATAGTTTTAGTGAAAATGTCACTCCTTTATCTCTTCCTAACTTACAACAAGCCCCCAACCCCCCCCACCTTACATATCTGAAGACCAGATTCTGCTAAGATCTCTCCAAGGCAAAGAACACAGCCTCTGTGGGACCAGGTAACATCCCAGGCTGTTTTCTAAACAGGCTAAAACATGAACTAGCATCACCACTAAGTAACCTTTTCAATCATAGCCTAACCACTGGGTTTGTTGCTGAGGAATGGAGAACAGCTACAGTTATTTGTCTCCACAAAGGTGGCCTAGCAACAGACCCATGGAATTACAGACCCATAGGCCTGACCAACCTCATCTGTAAGGCCATGGAATATATCATTACGGACCTCAAAAATAAAGACACAGGTGTCCTCCAAACCCTGGACCCTACCCAATTCGACTTTGTGAAGGGCAGATCCTGCCTGTTAAATCTGCAGGATTTATTTGAAAGTGTGACCAAGGCCATTGATGAGGACAAATGTGTGCACACAGCATACCTTGACTTGGCAAAGGCTTTAGACACAATCCCACATTCAGGCAAAGAAAACTGAATGTAAACCCCTTTGTTGTAAGATGGGTTGCCAACTTGCTCACAAACCGGACACACTATCAAATGGGTGACTCCAAATCAACCAGCAAAGTTGTTACCAGTGGGGTGCCACAGGGGTCAGTACTGACCCCTACTGTTTGGTATATACTTCTCAGAAGTTCAAGTCAAAACTAAATGGTTGTGGCTGACTCAGTTTGCAGACAACTGCAAACTAGATGCAATCATTGAATCCCCAAATAATGTCAGTATACTCCAGCATGGTCTCCCACAGACCAGCGACTGATGTATTTTTCATGGTCTCAAACTGAATACAAAAACATGCATCATTATTCCCTTCAGCACGAAAGCACAAACAATGTCCCTTCACACTATCAAATCAATAACAATACGCTATGTACCCATGAAGTGGTAAGGGACCTGGGATCCCAGGTTGACCGCAACCTTAATTTTGACCACCATATGTCTACTGTTGTAAGGAACGTTTTCCATATAGCTCACTAGATTAGCAAAGGCATCACCTTGAGAGCAAAGGAAGTTATAACCTCCCCCATATTTGTCACTTATCAGGCCCATAATTGAGTATAATGTCCCATATGGTATGTACCGTACTAATCATCTACAGCAATTAGGGAGATCTCGGAGGTTTCTAACAAAGATCAAGGGCCTCCAGCATATGCCTTACACGGACTGACAAAAATCTCTGTCACTATACTCCGTAGCATATAGACTTCTTAGGGGAGACTTATGCCTGGCCTACAGAGAATCCCAAGACCTTATCCTAATGAGCTTACTGCATATCCTTAAATCAAATGAGTCTAGAGCTACCCATTCCAGAGACATAAATGTGGCCTGCAACTTAAATAGAATATGCTGGAGGGACAGATTTATCTCCCAGTGACTGCCTCATCTTTGGAACAGGCTACCAATTCATGTAATAAAGAGCACCTCTATGACACTGTTCAAGTGGAACCTGAATGAGTGGATGGGGCACCATAAATTCTTACTGGGGATAGCACTCACAACCCTCCTGGACATGAGCAGTCATCACTAAATGCAGTCTTGAGGTAGTGACTAGTACCTCTATGGTATTACATTGGGTTGAAACTTCTAGGCTTAAAATGACCTCTGGATCGATAGCTTAGCAATCTCCTATGATCCTGTACTTAGTAAAATGTTTAAATTATTTAATAATTCTGTTGCTTGGTAATGCCACATATTGGAGTTTTACTCCAAAGTTTTTCTATGAGAAAGCCAGGAAGTAACCAACAATATGAAAAAAGAAAGCAGAGATACAGATCGATACACGCAAATAGTCTTCTCCATTCTGCTTCTTATGTTGCATTAATGTACTGTGCAAATGTGCCTAACAAGTGCAGTACATCAATTCTAAGCATAGAACTTAGAGCAGAAAAAGTCCCATTATGCAATCACATTATTTAAGAAAGGAAAACACCTTTTTTCTTAAGTAAAGTCATCGTATAATAGCAATAATCTAGTACTGGGTGTGGAGATTACAGGATTTACCCGGGGCTGCTTTTGTTTGATCTCTCAGGATTTGACCTCATAATTCAGCCACACAGACCATAGGTAAATACTACGATGCCCACAAATTTGAGGATTATTGCAAAAATGACCCATATTTGTCAATATCCTGCATAAAAAAGATAACATGACTAGTCAGACATAGCTTTAAATACTTTAATAAAAAACAGCATCATTTTTGTCAAAGGGATGCATTTTCCATCAAGACAAGAATATTTAAAGCCATTAGTATACAAACACATTTAAATGCCACAACTTCACAATCACATATATTATCACATCCAGCGATTAACATTCCATCATGAATATTGAATGAACTTATAATTACTTTTCTTCAGTAAGCGCTGCTTTATCATTTTTAATATATCCTGTTAAGTAAAATAGTTTGTCAGTGCCAAGCCTGGACAGAGGGTAGTAAGCTAATTCCCTAATGAGAAGGATAGTGAGATAGTGCTAAGCCTGGACACGGGGTGGTATGCTAATTCCCTAATGAGAAGGTGAATGAGGGCAGTACTTAGCCTGGACAGGGGGTGGTATACTAATTCCCTAATGAGACAAAGAGTGAGGCAGTGCTAAGCCTGGACAGGGGTCTTATGCTAATTCCCTAATGAGAAGGATAGTGGGGCAGTGCTAAGCCTGGATATGGGGTGGTATGCTAATTCCCTAATGAGAAGGATAGTGGGGCAGTGCTAAGCCTGGATATGGGGTGGTATGCTAATTCCCTAATGAGAAGGCTAGTGAGGCAGTGCTAAGCCTGGACACGGGGTGGTATGCTAATTCATTAATGAGAAGGATAGTGAATCAGTGCTAAGCCTGGATTGAGGGTGGTATGCTAATTCCCTAATGAGAAGGATAGTGGGGCAGTGCTAAGCCTGGACACGGGGTGGTATGCTAATTCATTAATGAGAAGGATAGTGAATCAGTGCTAAGCCTGGATTGAGGGTGGTATGCTAATTCCCTAATGAGAAGGATAGTGGGGCAGAGCTAAGCCTGGATACGGGGTGGTATGCTAATTCCCTAATGAGAAGGCTAGTGAGGCAGTGCTAAGCCTGGACACGGGGTAGTATGCTAATTCCATAATGAGAAGAATATTGAGGCAGTGCCAAGCCTGGACACAGGGTGGTATGCTAATTCCCTAATGAGAAGCATAGTGAGACAGTGCTAAGCTTGGACAGGGGGTGGTATGCTAATTCTCTAGTGAGAAGGATAGTGAAACAGTGCTAAGCCTGGACAGGGGGTGGTATGCTAATTCCATAATGAGAGGGATAGTGAGGCAATGCTAAGCCTGGACACGGGGTGGTATGCTAATTCCCTAATGAGAAAGGATAGTGAGGCAGTGCTAAGCCTGGACAGGGGTGGTATGCTAATTCCATAATGAGAAGGTGAATGAGGCAGTACTTAGCCTTGACATGGGTTGGTATGCTAATTCCCTAATGAGACGGAGAGTGAGGCATTGCTAAGCATGGAGCAGCCACATTTTCAACCATTTCTTCCCTCACAAGTAGGATAGAAAGTACCTCTGCCTGTTTATATTCACCAAGCTCAAATGAAGAAACATTGCAGCACTGAATCTTTACAGGTAGTCTGCAGTAATGTTGAACTCTTCACTTTAAAAAATGAAGCAGCAAAAGGTATTGATGGTACAGAAGAACCCATGAAGGATAGCAGCAATTTTATGTTATGTTGGTAGTTTCTGAGTGGTGAAAAAACACAGATGCTTACACACACACACACACACACACACACACACACACACACACACACACACACACACACACACACACACACACACACACACACACACACACACGCACACACACATGCACACACGCAAATGCTCACACATGCACACACACACACACACACACACACACACACACACACACACACACACACACACACACACACACACACACACACACACACACACACACACACACACACACATGCAGTATGTATATGTAACCACTCAAACTCACACATACATGCACACATCTGCCCATGCATGCATATACACACACGAGCATGCACACATTCCCACATTAAAAAATATACAGTCCTTTCCACCATGAACAGGTTTGAAAGTACCATTTTCACTTATTTGTCTGTGGTTACTGACTAAGGACTTCTGAGGTTAGTGTATATGTTAAAAGTTGCAGTTTGATTTGATGGTAATGTGATATATGTTTAAACCATGGAAAAACAAATTGCAGTCACTTTTCCTTCTCCCCTGCTGTACAAATGTCCTTTAACGACAAGTCCTGGGACCATTCCACTTTAGGTGTATTTTTTATCTCTGTGTTTTACTCTCTCTTACTTATCTTCCCCTACAGTACAGTAAAATTATGCTGTTCATTTTCCTGTAATAATGCTAGAGTTAAGCCCACCAAACTGTGTTATTGCATATAAATTCAAGTATATAAATGTCAAACGTCTGTACAATCTGCAAGCAAAAAAATCTGCCCTCAGTTTTCCACACCCTGTATACCCTTTCGTGATGACAGGATACATATACTGCTATCAGTGTATTGATATGCCTATCATAGCTATTTGCTAGTATTTAGAGGTCAAGCTACGATAGCTGCTCTCAAGTTTACCCTTTTTCCTCCCAGAGTTAACAGTTTTCATCATAAAGTTACATAATTTTATGAGTAAACTATCTTTCACTAATTCATTACTAATTAAATATTATTAAGTAGCTGGACTAAGCCCCTACAAACATTTCTTATCAATAACTTTATGGGTCTAGCATATGAAGACAATTTGTTATGGAAATTATTAAAATTCTCCTCTTTCTGATCTACTGCTTTAATTTTAATTCCACTGCTTTGATTTCCAATGTTCTGAGGTTGAGAGGAAGAATTATTATAGAAAAACATATGGCAGTTGTTAGTTGCAATACACACATTACTTTCTTTTATACCAGACTAGCAGTTAAACAGTATGCTACCAGCTTTCATATATGAATTTGTATATGTTTTTTGTTTTTTTTCACTAGAGATGATCTTGGTGCCTATAATTCTCACAGCTGTACATTAGATGAATTTAATAGGCCTTTAAAAATGAACAGTTATATCATAGTACAGACACAAAAACTAACATATTCTTGTGACCACTAATATCAGAAGAACGACTGGCACATGGTTGTGTGGACTCATGAGAATATGCCTCCACTTCAAATATTTGGAAAGCTGGGGCAGAATTTTACTCACTCTCTAGCAAGCTATGAATTCCAACCACCTTCCCCATCAGCAATCTTATTCAGTCCTGAATACCATGTTACAGTTCATGTTAACTTATCAGAGCACTTTCCACCCAAAGAAAAGACAGATAAGTGAAATAAGATTGTGTACATTGTAATGTATGTAGCAGTTTTTTTAGTGCATTTTGCTGCAATGAATTCTCATACCAGGGAGGTCAACACTGTACTCTCTGGCACATGCAACCACATGACTGATGCTACAGGAAGCAGCTGCTTAGCTGCCTGGGAGCATGATGGCCAATCTAGTGTGTGTGTGTGTGTGTGTGTGTGTGTGTGTGTGTGTGTGTGTGTGTGTGTGTGCATGTTTGTGTGTGTGTGAGTGGCAGTCTTGTACATGTGCCAATAAAGGGTACATGAACACCAAGCAACAAGTGTTTTCATTTGAATCCAACAGGAACTCTGTCAACTGCAATAGTCTTTTCTCCTTCTTCAGCCTACTTCACTCTACCAGCCGTCAATAAAACACTGACCTCTTTACTTAATCATGTTACTCCCATTCCTATATTCTTCTTCTTCTTCTACTTGGCCATCCCTCATCCTACTATAACTCTATAAGAGCTCTCAAAGTCTCTCCAATTTTGTCCCAACCACCTATTCATACTTCCTCAGTACACTCTCCACACATCGTACCAAACCTATTTAATAATGCCCCTCACCTTTACTCTGAATATAGACTGATTAACTTAATTTCAATTCATATTAAAACAAAATTAATTGGAAAAATATTCTACTATCATGAGCGGACAGGTGATCCGCTGTGGCCACCCCAACCGGGAAAAGCCGAAAGAAGAAGAAAGAAGTACTTCCCCAATATACTAAAATCCTTCTAGGAAGAGACATCTACTCCAGTCCTGGTGCCACCTATCACAATGAAGATCAATTTGAATTTCTTCCACACACTACTCTAACCCAGCAAAATTCAATCCTCAACCCTGATAATCTAATGTATGCTGCCACAAATGTAAGGACCACAAGAAATAAAACTGTTGAACTACATTCCTGCATTACACAACATAAGCCTGATCTTCTTGCTGCAACTGAAACTTGGCTTAAACCCAGCATAAACGTCTATGAAGTTACACCAACTGGTTATAATATCATCCATAATAACTGTATAATGAGGAAAAGTGGAGGTATTTCTTTAATATTTCCCAACAAGTACCATATTTCCACTTACAACAAACAAATACCAAAATTCAGTTCAGTTACTTTCCTAAATTAAGCAATTATAAACAAATATGTTTTAATGTCCTTTACATACCACCTGGCAACAATATTTGTTTGCTGCACTTGAAAAACACTAGCATAGACTAGGTTCAGGTTTTTGCTAAATCTAGTACTGTTTGTGACCTTTGGAGATTGTAAAACAATTAATATTTTGTCTGGAGAGACCCCCCCTGTGCCCTCATGAGAGGAAGGTACAGTTTTGAACTGATCTATCTAGACTTACTATTGCAGGGCTCTATTTAGGACGTTTTGATTGGATAATTTGAACTTTGGCTATTTCCTGTTTTTCTGTTTTAATAAGCCTCTGTTTGAACCAGTTTGCACTTATTTGCTCAAAACAAGCCCTAGCTCTACTGTTTTCCAAGTACCTGCTGAGAGACTACAAAAGATAAGTGTTTATTTTCAACTGTTTTCTGCACTTTCAGATTAGCTAAAACAATATTTACTGCATACCTGTTTGTTGTCTCCCTCAACTGTTATAGTCAGACCATAATTATTCCTAGAACCATGAACTGTCAGTTTCTCTCCTTTTCTCCTACCAGCCTGGGTTCATGGGTCTACTGAGGCATTGCAGCAACTGCCTAATGTACACTGACAACCACCTACTTCTAAATCATTCCTGTACCATTTGTCAGAGATACACCTACACTATGATTCTGGACTCACAGCTCTCTCACACAATAGATAGTAATACAGAGCAGGTTATCACCCCACCTACCACAACTCCTGCTCATAACACACAGCATGCACATAGACCAACATATGCGTAGGTACTCACAAAAAATCTACCTAAACACCAGAGACCTCCAAAACACATATATACTAAACCTACCATAACACCCAAACACACAATACACATAATGACACAAGCACAAGTGTCTCACTATCAAAGGCCATAAGGGAATGCATATCCACTCCAAATATCTTATTCATAGGAGATTCTATAGTGAAACACACAGATGTCCACCTTGTGGCACAAGAGAAATACTGCCAGCCCAGCTAGCTGGAATTTTGTAAATAATGATATGTCATTTGAGAATATTAATATGATTTATATAGAACTAGAACAAAAGGAGACACTGCCAGCACAGCTATCTGGAATTTTGTAAATAGGTATATGTCATTTGTGAATATCAGCATGATGCAATTGCTTGTGTTACTAAATGTATTAAAAATATATGTTATGTGTATATTTAACTACTGGTACAGAAGTGTGTGTTGAATAAGGTTTGTACAGTACTGAGCTTCAAGGATGTGTCCACAGTGTGCCATACTGGAAAAGGACAGAAATGTGTATGATCTATATACCTGTGCAAATGTATGTTTTAATAGCAGAACCTGGAACATACAGAGTTAACTTGCAAAACATCAAGAAAATAAGTTGAAATTAAATTGTTTTACGATTGTGTTATAAAAGTTAGTTTCAATCCAGCAAGGAGACAGGATGTCTAGAACTAGGGTGTCTTCTGCATTGTTTTGTAAGTATTGTATTGGTTTATGTCTTTTAGCAACTGCAAACATCTGAAGGATAGGTATTTTTTACACAGAGATGTTTAAATTCTGTTAGTTTCTGACAAAAGGGGGTTTAGCCTAGGAACTGAAGTCAGGTGACAAAAAGTGATGTCATCCAGGCTAATACGCAGTAATATTTGATGTTAATTTAAGAACTCTCTGAGAGAGACTGTGCATTTTGTATTTTGTCTTGGACCTAGCAAGAACATACAGTCGTCATCACCTTTTGCACTTGCCTTGCTGTAAGTAAGATTTAGGGCATAGCATTTCTTTTAGATATAGCTAGAGATATAAAGATTAGTTTAGATGTTTTTTGTATTTATTTGAGACTGTTCTGCAATGTTGTTTTAAAATATTTCCTGTGATTTTGAACTCTGAAGTTACTGTGTTGATTTACTGAGTATTGTCTTGTTTTGTTATTTATTATTAAATATATTTAAACCTATCTTTGTGGCTGATATTTGTGAGATATATTTAAGCTCTTAGAGTACTTGCATATCTATTGGATGACACTGTACAGGTCACTCCTAAATAGTCTTGCAAGTCTTGGGCAGGCAGCCATTTGGATAATAGTAACATTACACAGTATGATTGGATACCCCATTGTAAGAGCCTTATAGTAGCAGATAAGTAGGGGTTGATGGCAGTGGAAACTACCTTATAGTTTAGGCAAAAGAAGGCATAGCTAGTAAATCTGAGCCAGCCTTCTCCAGGGGTGTGTGTTCATGTTTGCATATAAATCAAATCTCAAAGTGTGTGTGTGTGTGTGTGTGTGTGTGTGTGTGTGTGTGTGTGTGTGTGTGTGTGTGTGTGTGTGTGTGTGTGTGTCAGCTACTTGGGCAGGGACACAAAACACTGGTTGGACAGAGAGGGAGCTGGAGGTCTTGGCTTGGCCCCTCAACTGAGATCCAAACCCTATAGCTGTGCTAGTGGGGGGTCTTATTGGGGATCTGGAGAAAGAGGGAGAAACGAGCCGCAGACTGATTGTGATCTCTGTGTGCTCTTAAGGGACATTGCACTTTACTGTGTGTGTACTTGTCATCCTCCCAGCATGCAGGCACTCAAGTCTCTCAACAACAGGCACTGTTATGATTTGATCATAGTACATGTTGGTGTGAACGACTTGAAATGTACCATCCTAGACTACATAAGGAGAGACATGATTGAGTTCTCTGATTATGCATCACAAGCAGGTATATCCCTACCCTTGAGCATCATATTACCCTCTGTAAGGATGATACCACAATATAAAGAGAAAATTATTGACTTCAATAAATGGCTTAGTTTCTGGTGTCATTCTAAAGTGATCCAGTTTCTGGCAGCCTGGAATAACATGATTGATAGACCTCTATACTTTGCCAAAGATCATCTTCATCTGTCATCCCTGGGATTTCAACTACTGGCAAAGACTCTTGCTACCCCTATAGTGCCTTTTTTAGGCAATGTCATGAGATCAAAATTCCCAACATAAATATTTCATCAAAAAACAACCTCATGGTTATGCTGCTAACTAAGGAGTCTTAGCACGAAACTTAACTCACTGGAAGCAGTCCTCACTTTGGAAGATGCTGACATCTGTGCAGTCACAGAGACCTGGTTCAAGGCAATGGACAGCAGCCCAGAAATACTGGGTTATATCTCTTACCACACATTCAGATCATGAATGGAAGGCATGAAAACTAAAGGAGGTGGTATATCAATGTTCATTAAAGAGAAATACACCTGCTGACTGGTTAAGCAGTATGATTCCCTAGAATCACTTCAGTTGCAACTAACTTTTGGTAGGACACCTATCCAAGTAATTGCCAGCTACAGAACTCCCCTCCATGAATCAAGACACCCACTCTGCCTACTTGGGTGTACTGGAATCCATAGAAATACTATGGTTCTGGGTGATTTTAATTACCCATTCATTGACTGGGTAAATTACTCATGCTCAAACTCACTTGCCCAAAGGTTGCTCGAGTTCATTAACTCCACTGCCCTGGACCAGCTGGTGGACACCCCAACTAGGGGTGCCACCATCTTTTACCTGGTGGACAACTGTCATTAATGGGCTTTACAATAAGATGAAGAAATTGTCCAAAAGCAAGAGAGACTGTGCCCTGAACTGGAAAGACTCTCTCCTCAGCTTAAACAAGCAAATAAGATTTCATGTGAGGTCCTCCAAAATGAACTATGAAACTAAATTAGTATCCTCAACTAAGGACAACCATAAGACATTCTTCAGTTACATCTGTAGCCTAAAAGGTAAGACCCAGATTTGTGCCAAACTGGTAGTTAATGAAACCACATGCACTGAGCCTTTGGACATAGCAAACCTGTTAGCTGACAGGTTCTGTGAAAACATCACTTTGCTGTCCCTACCACATCTACCCCATGACATTCCTTCCACCTGTCCCACACCTTGTATCTCTATAGAGCAAGTCGTAAAGAGAGCAGGTCATAATTGCTCTCTCTAAGGCCAAAAACACAGCATCTGTGGGAACTGATAACATCCCAGGATATATCCTACATGGGTTCCAACAAGAATTAGCAGCACCATTGGGTACTCTTTTCAATTGTAGTCTAACCTCCAGACATCACAAAAATCAAAACTTAAACAATGCTATAACAAACTGCTAAATCTGCAGCAAATACCCCTTTGAGAACCCACTACTGTATAGCACTTAAACACTTACATTTGTTACAACTACCCCATCAATTAACATATATACTTCTTCTTACCACCTATAAAACTATCCAGCATCCATCTTCTTGTCTAACATGAAATAATATTCTACACAACTATGTTCCCAATCGGCCATTATGATCCACTGTCCAAAAACTCCCATCTGTCCTCAAACCTATCAAATCTGCTAGGCATTGTCTACAGATACCTGTACCATGTTGCTAAGGCCTGGAACCACTTACCTGTATCCATCATGTCAATGCCCTCCCTTCCCATCCTTCAAAACCATTCTGAAAGACTTCAAAGCCAAAAACTGTCTCCTTTCTTGCTCAACACCAGGATAAACTATATTGCTAAAAATGGTGAAAAACATTGCAACATTCGACTGGAGATAAAAAAACTGCTTTGATCACACAAACGGCGGCAAATACCACAACAATTAAGTGCTTTCACCTTGGGTTCCATAGGCATCATCAGAGTTGTAAAAATCAAATAATGAATAACATCTTAAATACCCTCCCAAATTATCTAGTTGCAATAATTAACCAATGAAAACACATAGTTAGTTCACAAACCATTAAGGCATCATTAATACTTCTGTTAAAAATATGTCTACAGCCATTTCAGAATATATGAAAATCTTTTTTGATTCAAATCTTAAAACACAGAATTCACTAAATAATGATGTTAGGTAGAACAAGAAGTGCTTGAACGTTTAAAATTTTTAAAATCAATTTCCATTTTACACTTAATTAATGTTTAACATAAACAGTCAAACCACACAAGCCCTTTGCTTTAATATGGGGGCTAAAGAAATGTTGTCATTAAGCCCCGGTGATACTGTGGCATTCAATCTCATCTGCCACTTGCTTTCTTTTATTGCCACCTCCATTTTAGGGTCACCACACCTATCATTTTGCCAGACCTTGTCGATCACAAAAAAAAAATAAACTTTTGAAAATTGACACACTGAGTACTATGAACATAAAGGGCGTTATGTGAACCCTTGTTTTTAATAGCCCTAACATGTTCCCCAATTCTCTCTATTAACTTGCGCACCGTCTTAATTTGTTCTCCGTGATCCCACCTAGATAGAAAGACGTGCAAGTCACACAACTGGCAATGTAATCCAACATAGTGGTGTTACAACTACATTTCCCTGGGCATCTTAAAGTTTGATCATAATTCACTACAGTTACATATGGACCATCACTGATAAATTTACAAAATTTGCACATCCCACATTTAGACATGAGGGAAACATAACTAGATCTGAAGTTCGATTCTAGTATGTTTTTGATATTCTTTCCCCTACTAAACACTATTTTAGGCTTGCTGCCAAAGAGTTGTTTAGTCCCTTCACTAAAACAAACATTCCAAGTTTTGTTGACGATATTACCCTCAGTCAAGATAGGAAAAAAAAATGTTTTTCTCTTAATCAAGATTTCCTTCTTAATCTTGATCAACATACTTAGGGTGTTTCCCCTCTCCAAAAACATCCCTATTAAAATGTACACTACTTTGGTGAAATCAACATCTTCACTCACAAGGCGAGATAATCTCACCATTTGACCCTTAACTATACTTTTTAGCTGATGTGAAGGGTGACAACTCTTGAAATGCAGCATACTATTTGAATATGACTTTTTCCTAAAAATAATGCTACACAGTCCCTGGTTCCTTTGATTCTTGAACAACTTAATGTCCAAGAAATCGATCTCATCGGATTTCCATGTACTCGTGAATTTAAAAAATTCAGTAGTGGAATTCAAATAACTGACAAAATCTGTAGCCTCCTGCTCAGATCCCCTCCACAGGATGAGTAAATCATCCAGAAATCGATTATATAAAACAATTTTATCCTGGAATTCAGAGCCAAACACAAATCTTCTCTCCATTCAAGGAGTACAAGGTTGGCAAAAATGGGGGCACACTTGGCCCCCATAGCTACACCAGATGTTTGGTGGTAAATTTCACCCTCAAATAACAGGAAATTGTTTTTTAAAACAATTTCCATAACATCTGTAAGAAATAATATCTTGGTAGAAACCTGTGAGCTCTTGTGTAAACTCTCTTGGAACATCGCTAGTCCCTCCTCATGTGGGATCACAGAGAACAAGTTAACATCAATGGTCAAAAATGAAAAAGTGTCAATATTTTCCATACCTAGTCTACGCAAACATTGACATGAATCCCTCAAGATGTGATCAACCTCTAATATGCTGCACTAGCCCAGTTGTCTATTAGTGCTGTCAGGGGTTCCGTTTTAGACCCACGAGCTGACACTATGTGTCTAAACGGTGGATCGTGCACATTTTTGTGTATCTTGGGGATTCCAAATAAAGTTATCTGCTTAGGATTGTTCACACTCAAAAATTCAAACAAAGGTCCATCAATCACACCTTGAAAAAGGGCATCTAGAAGGAAATAATCTATCATCATATAAGCCCCGTTCAACTAGATTCTAGAAATTCTAGAATAAGTATTGTTGTCGTTTAAAATGTCAAATATTCTAGAAGTGTAGTCAAACTGTGTCATAACCACCAAGCCACCCCACTTATCAGGCTTCATTATTCTCAAGTCCTGTTCACTAGCCATAAAATAAACATAAACTATATCACTAAATGTGAACATGTACCTATTCATAGCCTCCATCTCCTTACTCTCCCTTATATACTTACTTCCTTACTTCTATCAATTTCTCGTCCCAGCTTTCTCTCTAAATATAACATAAGCCTGCTTTTTTCTCACTTCATTTGCAAATCCTGGTTATTTTATACCAGCTTACTTTTAATTTCTCTATAAATTCACTACAATTTCTCTAAATATTATTTATATATATATATATATATATATATATATATATATATATGTATTATCTAACTTGTATCTATTCTTAATGAATATTTTATAATATGTCTAATTTGGCATAATTATTTAAATTTCCTATTCTTTCTTGTATTATTTTTGATGACTGAAAATTATTGTTCTTAAAATGTTTTGTAATACTTTGAAGCTTCTCTCCCTGTACCACCTCTGAAAATGGAGTCCTAACAAGTTATACATTCCTGGTAATCAAATGTGAATAAATCAATAAATAAAAATAATTAAATTAAATGTTATCAACTCTTCTGCTCTCAGTCAGAGTCAGTGGCTTTCAGATATTCTCTGGTTTGTGTATTAGGTAAGAAAGAAGTAAGAGAACAAAAGCCATCAAGGACCAACTAAAATTTTCTTTAATTTTGTATTAATTTTCTATGCAGTAGTCAGAACTAAAGACGCCCATCTTTATTTTACTGGTATTTTGTTTAAACACCCTACCAAACCCTCTAACCCTTCCCTTCTAATTCAAAACAGTAATCCATAAAGACACAGCTACTCTGCTGAACAACATTTTAACTGAATTCCCTACTAGAGTAAATGGTCTCTACCCATGAATCATAACTCTTTGTCAAGGCTTTCTGATCCACACACTTATCAATTTGTCTAATATCTACCTAACAACTTTTTGCCTCCACTATATAAAACCACCATAGTCAAGGCCATTCTTAAAACATCCAAGCCATCCCAGCTCAATTGTTTCCATCTGATCTCCATTCTCCTCACCTTTGGTGAAATATTTAAAAACATAATCTGCTTACAGGTCACTGACTGCCTGCAAATGTACAGAATCCTTTCCACTTTATGGCATGAGATCAGGTCATGGTACTATTATTCCTCAGTTTACCATCACCGATGCTATTCTTGCCAGTATGAATAAAGGCCATCTCACTGGCATCTTCTTTACTAACTTAACAAAAGCATTTGACACAGTTGACAGTTGAATACCAATAAAATCCACAGCAGCAAAATGGGTTGACTCATTCCTCTCCATCGGACTTTTCAAAGATCAGCTTGGACTTTCCTTCTACCCCTTGCACTGCTCACTAAAGGAGTGCCAGAATGTTGTGTCCTCTCATTAGTGCTCTTTTATCAATAATTTCCAAAGACTTCACTGACATGGCTATCTTTCTTTATACAAATGACATAGTAAAAGCCTTCCCTGTCAATTATTAAAAAAAAAAAAAAAGCAATTAGAGTCTGTCCTGCAAAACCAGTCCAACTGAAAGCTTGTCAATACATTGAAACTCAACTAAAGAAAAACAACGTCTTTTTTTTTGAATCAAGAAAAAGCTGGCAAAAACACATGGGAGCTGTGCCATTTATCTCAATACAAACTGCTAAGAAGAAAGTAATTAGTCTTTTGGTCCAACAAAACTTCCCACTTTCTTTCTCCTAATTGAATCAATCTACCCCAACTGGAATACAGACTTCCAATAGTAACCATGGCCTAAAAAAAAATAAATAAAGTAAAGTGATGCAAACCACAAGAAACAACATACGCAGATTTATCTCTCTAGTCCCCAGACGGGAGTGCCATTTATCATCCTTTCTAAAGTCAAATAGCATACCTTAGAATTCAGAACTACACCACTAGCAGGATGCCTTGTCTTCATACTCACAAATGAGAACTCCATCCCATTCTTGGCAAACAGACTGCATAACTAAACTCCTCCGCAATCTGTGATCACTCCCCACATATACCCCTTCCCTGAAAGCCCATCTATCAATAATACACTTCATCTCACCTGCAAACAACTACCCTCTTTCCTAATGTTCCTTTAGAACTGAAATCATTCATATTCAAACAGACACAAGTTAAATGTTTCCGCAACAACAATGGAATCACTTAAACTAATCCAAACCCCAATCTTTCCTCAAGTTCATTAACATAACCTCTTATACAGTGATCGCATAACGGCATCTTTCATAAAATCCCCTTGCTTGACATTCTCTCTGCTCTTACTTCCACCAACACCTCACCACATTGCCCCCCTTCTGTTTTTATTCACTAGACGCCCCACTCATACCTCATACTTCTTCTCATGATTATAATGTACATCTTTCACTATGGGCCTTCACTCTTCTTAAAACTTTTATAACTCTTCTAACTAAAATCTTTCTATTATGTTCATTTTTTTATATAAATTATAAAATCTGTCTGAAATCACCAAAAAGTACACAAAAAACAAAAATAATATTTTTGGGGGGAAGAAAGCCACCCTGCCCTCCCTATATGCCCTGCTAATTGTATATACCAACTTTGAGATTGCACAACAGCAGGGTAAGGGAAAATCTTCTGACCCAGCTGCAATGCAGTCTCACATAGAATGTAGATGGCAGGCTGAAATACAAGAAAATAAAACACTTTTTATGAGCATTCACTCATTAATTGTCACAAAAAGCATTTATTTTATCAACTGCAACTATATATATTATATGTATACATATATATCTGTGTGTGTCTGTGTGTGTGTGTGTGTGTGTGTGTGTATATATATATATATATATATATATATATATATATATATATATATATATATACAGTTGTATAAAATATACATACACACACATATATATATATATATATATATATATATATATATATATATATATATGGTCTATATTATTTCAGTGAACACTTAACATAGCGAATGCTGTTTAATTGACCCATTAAAGTCGAAAACCCTAAATCTAGAATACATGGAACAGTGATCCGTATAAAAAAAAAATCAAAACACAAAATAAAGTGGGGGCTTTGCCCCCCACAACTTCCAATTTCAAGGCTGTTCATCCCCACAACCCCTACTTAAAAATACCAACTACGGGATCACACTACAGTGGAGGAAATGGCGAAGTCCCAAACACAGCCAAGTGATTTTTTCCCTGGGAAAAAATTGCTGTTGTGTGCGTTCGAGATTTAGGGATTTTGACTTTATTGGGTAGATTAAACAGTGTTTGCTATTTTAAGCATTCGCTGAATTAATATAGACCCTATAGAAGACTGAAAAATCACAATCTCAAATTTCATAAGACTGAAGCCCAAAGTCCTGAAAACTCAAAATCCTGAATCCCAAAAGACTGAAAAGACACAGGATACAAATACTGACAATAATCCAGTACAAGGACACACACAAACACATACAAGACAAAGCACAGCAGTTTTCACCAAGTATGAGCGGAGGGAGAGGGGGTTGCCCCCCTGCACCACCCAGAAATGAAAAAAATGGCAAACATACCATCACATGTTTCATGACTGCCTGTTGTAACGTTAGTAATGTTCCCTTTTAACTTGCTATACTACAACATAATTCATGACAGTGTAGTGAAGTGCAGTCTTGGAGTTGATATATTTGTAGCAGGGGTTGTGGAGGGCACAGCCCCCACATGGGGGGGGGTGCAGGGGGGCTTTCCCCCCTGCTTCAGCTTGGTGGAAAGTAATATGGTTTGTGTTGTCTATAGTCAGTATATGTATCTGTGTGTTTTCAGTCTTTTGGGATTCAGGATTTTGAGTTTTCAAGATTTTGGGCATCAGTCTTATGAAATTCGAGATTGTGACATTTCAGTCTGCTGAAGTCAATCCAGATATATATATATATATATATATATATATATATATATATATATATATATATATATATAAGTCCCCTTCAGATGATCAAACTTTTAAAAAGTCCACTTTCATATGACTGAAACCATATGATCGAACTTTTAAAAGTTAGAACAGTCTGAATGGAGATCTCCATACAGCACGGAATGGAAAGATTTCCCTTTTCCGCAATGCAGTGCGATCTCAGAGTTGGTATATTTAAATAGCAGGAGGTGTGGAGGGCGCTGAAGGTCTTGCCCCGTGTTATAAATGTTTCGTTTTTTTTTTTTTTTTTAACATTTGAACTTTTAAATGTTCAATCATTTTGGATATTGGCAAAGGCTCTTGCCACCCCCATAGTGCCTTTTTTAGGCAAGGCTCAAAAGACAAACCCACCTCCATAGGTATCACAAGGGATAAGAAACTAAGAGTAATGATACTCAATGCCAGAAGTCTAAACCTCAAGATGCACGCACTCAAAACTCTCCTTAGCATGGAGAACATTGATATCTGTGCAGTAACAGAAACCTGGTTCAAGGCTCCCGAGAGCACCCCAGCACTGCAAGGTTATACCTCATACCATGCTTTTTGGCCCCAAAACTTGGACCGAACCACAAAAGGAGGGAGAGTATCAATATTCGTCAAAGATACCCACACCTCCAGGTTGGTGGCACAGCACGAAGCATCAGAGACTATCCATGTGCAACTAACAGTGGGTAAAACTGCCTTCCAGTTTATAGCCTGCTACAGACCACCCTCCCAAACCCAGGAAACCCACTCAGCCTTCCTGAGAACACTGGAAAACATGAAAGTCTCTCCAAACACCATTATATTGGGCGACTTCAACTACCCCACCCCCTACCCAGAAAACCACAGTGAAAAACTTCTCTAAAGCAAATTTCACACTCCTCAAAACCAAGGTGGAATCCTTCAAAGCCCCCGGGCATGTGAAAAATATGGCCCAGACTGCAGAATCCTTTATAAACGCATTCTATGAACACCTTCAGGAATGCATGGATCATGCAATCCCAAATAAAACCAAGACCCAATCTTCCAAAGGCAGGCATCCTGTCTGGTGGACCCCAGCCATAAACAAACTATACAATAGAAGGAGGAAGCTACTACATGATAGAGCAAAATCCCAAAAAGGGAAGGCATCTCTGATTAGTATTAGCAAAAAACTACGGGCACTCATAAAATCATCTAAGGCCAGCTTCAAGAGGAAAAATTGCACAGGGCACTAAGGATAATCGCAAGGCTTTCTTTAGTTATGTTAGGAACCTGGGTGGGAATTCCCAGATATGCTCAGAATTAGTCCAAAATGACAAAAAATACACCGAACCCACAGACATTGCCAACATCCTAGCTGACAGGTTCAGCGCAAAATTCTCCCCCCCTCCCCACCAAAAGGGCAAATATCTAACCAAGCAGAGTGCTACCCCCCTGACATCTCAGATGCTCAGGTAAGAGCCACCCTCTCCAAAGCAAAAAACACAGCATCAATGGGACCAGACGGTGTCCTGGGCTGCGTCCTAGATGAACTCCAAGAAGAGCTAAACCCAAACATAAAACTACTGTTCAATCTCAGCCTTACTACAGGATATGTATCCAAAGAGTGGCGTACAGCAACAGTGGTCCCTCTCCACAAAGGTGGTGCCTCAATGGATCCTGGAAACTATCGCCTCATAAGCCTGACTAGCTTGGTCTGCAAAGCAATGGAAAGGATCATCATGGACCTCATAAATAAAGATATTGGGGACCTACAGACACTGGATCCTACCCAGTTCAGCTTTGTTAAGGGCAGATCCTGCCTCTTAAACCTGGTCAATTTCTTTGAAACAGTCACCAAGGCCATTGACGAGGGGAAGGTGGTCCATACAGCCTACCTGGACCTCGCAAAAGCCTTCCATACAATACCCCACTCGGGCATTATAGATAAGCTCACCAGCTTAAATATAAACCCCTATGTCACTAGATGGGTTGCAAACTGGCTCAAGGACAGAACCCACATGGTTAGAATTGCTGGAGCCATGTCAGACTTCAAACCAGTTACAAGTGGCATCCCACAAGGCTCAGCCCTGGGACCTCTCTTGTTTGGTATATATTTCTTGGAGGTACAGGCCAACATGGAAGGACTGTGGCTGACCAAGTTCACAGATGACTGCAAACTCAAACTAGGCACCATAATCAACTCTCCAGCCGACACAAGCATCCTACAAAAGGGCCTCATAGAAACAGACAACTGGTGCCAGAGCCATGGCCTCAAGCTAAATGCCATAAAGTGTATAGTCATCCCCTTTGGCAAAAACAAAGTGCCCACAAATTACCACATAGGTGGTAATCCATTAAGTATGGAAGAAGTTATTAGGGACCTGGGGACCCAAGTTGATAGCAATCTCTCATTTGAAAACCACGTGGCCAAAGTGTTTAGAAAAACATTTTATATAGCCCACCTAATCATGAAGGGATTCACATCTAGATCAGGGGAGGTCATCGTGCCTCTTTACTCATCCCTCATCAGGTCCATAATTGAGTACAATGCCCCTTTTGGGATGTACCTTACCAAATACCTGCAGCAACTGGAAAGACCCCAAATGTACCTCACCAAGAGGATCAACGGGCTCAAACAGATGCCATATGCTGCCTGGTTAAAGAAACTCCAGCTCTTCTCAGTGGCATACCGCCTGCTCAGAGGCTATCTGTGCCTGACGTATAAAGCCATGTCCAACCCGGAATTAATGGACATGCTGCACCTCAGAAAATCCAAATCCCATCGAGCTATGCGCTTGAGAGACTTGAACCTCAGCACTGAAATAAATAGGACATGCTGGAGGGACAGATTCATAACCCAGAGGCTCCCTTCACTCTGGAATAAAATCCCAGTCCAGGTTAGGCAGAGTCCCTCATTTACTCTCTTCAAGAGGAATCTTGATGAGTGGATGGGAGATCATAGGTTTACCCCGGGTATCACTTCTGTGTCACTGTTAGACAGAGGCACAGTATACTAACCTGGAAAAAGGGCATAGCAAAATTCATTTAAAATGGGTGGCGAAAGCCAAACACACTCTGGCTAGGCTTATAAATGCCCTAGGGCAGATAGCCTAGTATGAACCTATGAACCTATGAATCATATGAGGCCATATGAAAGTCGATCATTTGAAAGTTTGATCATGTAAAGTAGACCCATATATATATATATATATATATATATATATATATATATATATATACACACACACACACACACACACACACACACACACACACACACACACACACACACACACACACACACACACACACACACACACACACTCACACACACATACACACACACACACACACACACACACACACACATACACGTGTATATATATATATATATATATATATATATATATATATATATATATATATATATATATACACAATAAACCATAAACCTGTACTGTGGTGTGACTAAAAACATTTTTATTCACTTGTGTAATTGGAAAAGAGAGATAAACCAGTTTGGGGTATACAAGTTTTGTCATTTGCAATGAGGAATAGCTGTTTCTGGAGCCTGCAGGCAATACCTGCTATGTGTAGCATTCTTCTGGATATTAACTTTGAAATGGGCAATGTCACCTGTCTGTTCTCATAAAGGGGGTTTAGATAAAACAGTGCTGCTCATATCCTCCCCTGTACAGGTAACTGCAGTAGTAGGCACTGGGGGCGGTGTGAAGTGTGGATTGTTGTAGTTCTGCAACTGTAGTTGAGTTGATTACCATTTTATTGTTTTAGTCAACACTTTCAGTAGCACTGACACAAGAAGATGCCTAAAAATGAGTGGGGACATTAACACAAATAGCAGAATGTTAAAAAAGCATTTTAAAGTTTCTTAATACACTGTAACCATAGTAAGAATTGCTGCAAAATCCAGGTTTTGAAGTGTGCTCCAAATCTGCTTTATACATTTCATTTCAAAGCCTAAATTTAATCCTAGCAAGAGCTACAAGATGTCTTATATTTCTTTACATAGACTAAATGTATACTTCAACATATCAGAACTGTCAGCGAATAACAACCTCATGAAAGGGAAATGAGTTATGCCGTTTTTATATATTTGATTGGTTGATAGGTATACTACAAACATCAAAACTTATGTTTGCTGATATTGCTTTTTTAAACCTTTTTAAAATCATTTTTCTGAGTATATAGCAAGTGTTTTCCACCTTTCATTTCTTTCTGCATCTCTTTTTCTGTTAATTATCATTATTTTTACTTCTGAAAGGAAGTGTAAATGAATGTGTTGAAGTGGACAGAGAGAGTTAAACAGCACGGTGCGTGACCATCTTGTTTCACAGATAATAAATCTTGTCACTTGTTAGTCTTTCTGTGGGGTTATTTTATTTCTTCTTTATCACAATCATTCCTGGCTTCCTGAAACAACAACAATACTCTTTTTACTGAAATACCAGAGATAAAAAGGAAAGCATTTTCATATAGGAAAATAGGAGCACTTTACTGTTAAAAATGAAAAATAAATCACATCTGTTAACTAGGTAAATCCTTGGGATGGAGCTCCTTATCAGAGGCAGTTCCAATGCAATATTTGGTTTTGTTACTTGCTCAGGGTCACACAGAGAGCAAATGAAGATCAGGAAAATCAAATCCAAGATGGCTGTATTGTCTAGGGCTAGCAGCATATAGTCCTCTCCATACCCTCTACCTTGGTACCATCAAGTCAGGAAAATCAAATCCAAGATGGCTGTATTGTCTAGGGCTAGCAGCATATAGTCTCATGACCTCTACACCCCTTGGTACCATCAGGTCAGGAAAATCAAATCCAAGATGGCTGTATTGTCTAGGGCTAGCAACATATAGTTTCATGACCTCTACACCCCTTGGTACCATCAGGTCAGGTCAGGGTAGATTTTCTGCTCAAAGTGAAATAAGCTGTATGACATTTCAGATAAAGGCATTAATGTATCTTATTCATTATTGCTTTGAGTCATTCATAAGGATTATTTTTCATAGTAGACAGAGCAGTGTTGTACTTACTGTGTGCTCAGAACAGATGTAGTAGGAGGGTATACAAGTGAATAAAATTAATATATAGTTTGCTGACAGATAAGGACAATATGAGAACTTTACTTTATGACTTTAATAATTGTATCTATGCATCTTGTTATATATATATATATATATATATATATATATATATATATATATATACATATTAATGTCACGCTTTGTTGTGAAAAAGTAAAAGAAAAATCACATCCATTTTCCCCTGTAAACAATCTGTCTCTTACACATTAATGAAAGCAGAAGCACAGGTTATGTATTTGGTACATCAAATCTGACTGACTGCTGACATACGACTGAACTTCAACCATATAAAAATCTGTTCTATGGATAAAGTGCTTTCTGAGAGTCATTGGAGGGAAGCAGCTAACAATTAGGTTAAAAAAAAAACTTCCGTCTTATTACAGTAAGCTGCTGAAACATACTAAGAAAGTTTAGCATTTGAAATCTGTCTTTCTGTAGTAGCTGCTGGGATATACTATGTAATTATCTTGTTAGAGTTCAGTCTCATTATAGTAGGCTACTGAAATGTGCTTCATGACTCGAGCACTTGAATTCCATGTTATTACAACAGGCTAGTGAACAAGTCATATTCAAGAAATGGTACTTTAGCTGGTTTGGAAATTACAACCTTTACATGTGGTACAGCTACGTAACAGAATGCTGAAATGAAGGAACAACTGCGCTGTATAGCAGAGTGGAACTGAACAATAGCCATTGAATAAAAATAGCGCTTTGTGGCACATCATAAAATATGAATGCTTATTTTCTGCTAAGTGTGTTAGATTCCCTGGGGCATCTGTTTCTTATACGTATGCATGGCGATTGTAACACAACAGCCTGAGGTTTTGTTGTATTGCATAGTAAAGTACATGCTATGTGTTTTAAGTTAATTCCAAAACTCTACGTGCTGACTGCATTTAACTGTGTGACTGCTTCCTTTTGATTGTTTTTTTTTTCACCAGTGTGCTTCAGTGCAGAATTTTTATGTCTTTTCTGTTTCATTTACTGCTTCTTATATGTAACTTAATGGTAGGCCTGTATGCTGTATTTTAATAGGCACACAGAACTTCTTTGTTCCATGTATGTCTGCACAGTTCATTTCCTATTTCTAGCCAACATGTTCGCATGCTTTGTATACCCCAGGAGTTGCATTTCAGTTTTTAGTAAACTAAAATTTGCATTTTTCTTTTCAGTGCATCATATATGTCCTATCAGGTCTTATGCATAATTAATACAAATACACTGAAGACTATAACTTTCTGAACTGGAAATAATAATTGGCTTCTTTGGAAAACATGCCTTCCTAGTGTAGAACTAATTAACTATTCATGAATTTGAAGAGCAATGAACATGTCCTGCAAATAATTTTCAGTATTATATATTCCACATATTATTTATTTAAAAATATGAAGAAAATGCTACAGATTTCATGAGTTACGCATGCTGGTCTCACAAAGTATACTAAAATACATTTCCTAGATGCCTTAATATTTGAAATATGTAGCTAAGAACACAGGCAATCCTTCCTTATGGCACTTCAAGCATAGGTTCATAGACTAACTGCCCTTGTGGGCCATTTTAAATCTATCTAATTACCCCATATGAGAATCGAACATTGCACCTTGTGTCTGTAATATAAATACCTTAACTGTTACACCAGACACCAATTTTAATAACATTTGGGAAAGGCAAAGGCTACAGTGAAAGTTTAAAACTGATTTTTTTTTTTTAAATGTTTATAACTGATCATCAATGCAGAGTTTGAAACAGTCTAAATATTGGATCCTGTTTACTTCCCATTTTCAATATATAAATAAATTATGTATTACTTGATGAAAAAGCCACACTCTTAGATAAAAACAAAACAATGAAAATAATGCATGTCTAGCATTCGCAGCTTGGTCTAAAACATTAAAAAGTGAAACACAGACTATACACTAATATATTTCTATTTTACAAGAGACAGCACAGGAGTCTCAAGGCATTTATTTGTTTATCAATCTGTTTATTTATTGATTTGTTCATTCACTTTCTTTGTTAACTAGGATAGGCTGTCTCACCCAGCAAAAGGCTCATTTTTAGTGCTGTCCTGTGGAGAAAAGCTCGATAATATTCCAAAAAATAAAGTGTAAAATGATTACTAATAACACAAACAACTGGATAACAAAACTTGTAATTTTGTAGTCTGATGAAGCTGTTGTTTTGGAAACTGTGAAAGCGCTTACTATTAAAGTGTTTTATTCTTATTTTTTTTGGAGCACTCTACTATTTATTTCACCATCTTTGCTATTTCGTTGTTGCTGGACTATCCTAAAGCCGTGTGTGCCTGGAACAGTATATATTTTTGAGAAGTCATTTGTTTTTCCAGTCACTTTATTCTGTTTTTCTGGAGTTTTTCCTGCTGCATACTTTTCTTCTCTAATATGGAACATGACTGAAGGGAATCCGGTATTAAATGGACCGTCACAGAATTTGTTGAATGAAGCTACTAATTTAATAAGTAAGAATCAACATTTAAATAGGATGCTTGAACTTGAGAATAATCCTCTTTTGCAAGAGGGTTTCATTCAATAGGCAGCCTCTAGAGTAACAGATAGTAATCAATATGTGAATTTTCAGAATAAATACAAGGTGTTAGAAGACAATATGTATAAATTTAAGTGCCTTCAATGGCAGCGTTTTCACCTTGAAGCTTCATTAAAACATGAGATTGTACCTAGAGGCTTGAGGGTACTGAATATGCCTAGCTATGGACATGCATATCCGGAATTGCTACGTCAATGGCTGGTTTTCAACCTTAAATTGAGTGCCCAGTATATGCATCTTTTAATCAACTTTTTTAAACCACAAGAAGAAGAGCTATTGAAGGACATTACATGTTTGTAAAATAGTATTTATGATTCCTTTTCTATTGAAGTTATTTGTGACAAGATGGATTTGTTGTATGAAAATATTAGTACATATGAGAAATGACTTCAGGCGACAAAAATTTGTAAACTTCAGAGAGATCTGGCAGATTTCCGCAAGGGTGCCGTTTTCTTATGGCCTAGAGAAATGAATAATACTATACCTAATGGGTCTATATCATCTGGAGTGGTACATGAAGTTAATATAGATACTCCTAATAATCTGAACGGGGCCAGCCAGATGTCTACAACTGCTACATCTGATGTATCATCTAATTTGAATGAGACAGTAACGCCTACTATAAATGCACAACGGTATCAACAGGACGAGCATATGTCTACGACGTTGCAACAAAGCGTTATGCATGAGACTTGTAATTCAAGTGAAAATGTAGTGAGACCTAAGACAGGTCTGACTGTTTTGCCAGTGGACTCACTAATATACAGGAATGTTTTTTTATTGAATGAACCACTACCCATCAAAGAACGATTGAGGAGTCATGGCCGGAAAGGGAGAATACAGAGACTCAACAGAATGATAGACCCAATAAACAGAGGGAAGGGCTGGAAACACCACAACCAGGTACAGTGATTAACATTTCCTCTTTTCCATTAACAGATGCACAAATCTCAGTGTTAGCTAGAGGTTTGAGCTTTATACCTTCGCGGAAAGTGAATTGGGCGGAAGTTTTAAAGGATTTAAATTTGTTTGGCAGGAAATTAATGCTGCAAACTATTTTTAAAAATTATACGGCTAGCCTTGAGGTTTTTAAAAAAACAAGTACGTATATTCCCCCTCCACACCCAGTTATTGATATGTTTGTTGCAGTATGTGAGGAACAGATTAGTAAAGAGTTCTTTTGTGGTACGAAGTCTAAATACTATAATATGTCTTATGAAGAAAATCAGGCTCTACAGGAACTTAAAGAATTAATATGTATAGAAATAAAACCAGCTGATAAAGGTCGTGGGGTGGCAGTCCTCGATAAAGAAATGTACCTTCAGCAAATGAGGATCTTGCTGGATAAAGAGAACATGTGTCCATATTGGTTTTAATGCTGTCAATAGCATTATAGACAGAGTTGCATTTTTAATTTATGATCTTTTGATAACTGGAATGATCTCAGAATCATTATTTAAATATTTTAATGTAGAGAATCCAATGGTAGCTAGCATATACAGGCTCCCTAAAGTGCATAAGCATCCCACGATGCCACTTATGAGACCGATTGTCTCAAGCAGGGGCTGGGTGACGAACCCCTATCTATATATCTTGAGAATAATTTACATCCCTTGTTGGCTGATTGTGAAACTGTGCTGACAGATACAAAAATGTTCCTACAAAAGTTAGGTGCTTGTAATGATGCATATATCTTTGTGACTCTAGATATAGAGTCGCTATTTACAGTAATACCAAATATTTGGGGAATAGAAAATATTAGATCCTTTCTAAGACTGAAAAATGTAAGTACTGATAAGATTAGACTGATACGTGCTTTATTAGAAATCATTCTAGAAAATAATGTGTTTGTTTTTAGAGATGAATTTTTTATTCAGAAGGTTGGCGTGGCTATGGGCACACCTTGTGCCAATAGCTACGCCAACCTTTCATTGGTACAGTGGGAGACAACATATGTTCTCCAAAATAATGAATATAAAAACTCTATAATTTGGTACTTTCGTTTTGTAGGTGATATTTTTTTATTGTGGAATTACACGGAAACTAGGCTGAAGGAGTTTATCTCCTTGCTACACACTGCTACTGAGTTTTTGAAATTTACTGTTAAATACTCCAGTAGAGAATTTGAGTTTTTGGATGTGAAAGTTAAAAGAAATGTACTACATGAAAGTGAAACTGTGACTGTGTCTATAAGAAACCAAAGAGAAAGAATAATCTACTACATAATAAAAGCATGCACCCAACCATGTTAAGAATAATGTTTTAAAGGGACAGGTTTTTAGAATTATGTGGCTACACAATAAGGGCCCTGAGTTATCTGTAGCCTTAACAGAGCTTAAATATGACTTCTTGGCTAGGGGATATTCTGAAGGTGATATCGATAAATGTATTAATAATGCCTGGACTCATAGAAATGATAGATGTAAACCACAATTTCAGTATAAATAATGCCAATTCTGCCATCAATAATGATAGAGCACTGGAGAGTGAAGACACTCAGATAAACAACTATACTAGAATGACACTACCCTATTCTAGTGATATAAGTACTGACTGTGACATAATTAGAAAGAATTGGAGCATTTTAAATACTATTAATGAACAAAACTGAAATCATGGAACATTTTAGTTTTTCTTTTAGAAATAGCAGATCCCTCAAGAACCAGTTGTGTTATCGAAGTAATCAGGTTAATAATCAACCACAATCAGATAGATTGGGTACATAAGCCTGCAGGTGCTGTATGGCATGTAAATTTATCTACAGTGGTACATGTTATAAGCACATGGAGTTGAATATCAGAATTGTATTTGATTTTTATGCAGACTGCATGACAACCAATCTTGTTTATTTTGGTTTTTGCACGGTATGTAATGCATATTATATTGGCAAAACCAATCGGACATTAAAAGAGAGAATTTTAGAGCACTACAGGGATGTAAGGAATGGCAAAAAAGAGAATGCCATAGCACAACATATAACTGAAAATGGAATAAATCATGTTTTTAAATTTTTTGTGCTATAAACTATAAATATAAACATCAGAGGTGGAGACATAAAGTCCATTACAGAAGCTAATGAGAAAAAATGGATTCTATTTTTTAAGGCAGATAAACATCCTGGTCTGAATACCAAAGTGTCTCTGAAACCTTTTTTGAAGATAGCACTATTTTATGTTCTGTATCTTTAAGTAGTAATGAGACTGCGGTGGTGGTGCTGCGGCAGCATTGTCACCTCACAGTAAGGCGTTGTCCTGTTCGATTCTCAGCTAAAGCATCTTCTGTGTGGAGACATACGTGAATGGGTGTACCTTCGTTGAAGATTGTGCGTCAGGGCTGGCAACTCGGTACATACAAATCTACTGCCAATCATTAGCAGACCGGAGTACCGCTGTGGTGAACCATAACAGGGTATAGCCGAAAGATACAACAACATCTTTAAGTAGTAATGAGACATTGTTGCATTTGAATGGTGATTGGGTTACCATCTGTATTTAAACTGCCTGTTACTTGTAATTTTGTAGTCTGATGAAGCAGTTGTTTTGGAAACTGTGAAGCGCTTACTATTAAAGTGTTTTATTCTTATTTTTATTGGAGCACTCTACTATTTATTTCACTACCTTCACTATTTCATAGTTGCTGAACTACCCTAAAGCCTTGTGTGCCTGGAACATTATATATTTTTTAGAAGTCATTTGTTTTTCTCTTCGCTTTATTCCATTTTTCTGGAGTTTTTCTTGCTCATGACTGAATAAAATTATGACAGTATAAATAGCAAGTGAAAAATATTAACAAGGTCTGCTAAAGCATTTCTTTTTAATTCCTGCTAACACATTAGACAAACATTCATTATCTTTGCACATACTTTCCATTAGTTGTTCTAGGTAGTAAAAACATCCAACTGTAACATCCATATCACAAACAGTTGTTGTTGTGTCTTTCGGCTTTTCCCGGTTAGGGGTCGCCACAGCGGAACTCCGGTCCGCTAATGATTGGTAGTTGATTTTTATGTGCTGAGTTACCAGCCCTGATGCACAACCTTCAACGAAAGGATGCCCATTCACGCATGTCTCCATGCAGAAGACGCTCTAGCTGGGAATCGAACCGGACAGCGTCTTACTGTGAGGCAACAATGCTACCGCAGCACCACCACCATGGATATCCATATCACAAACAGTCCGACCTGCAAAGCTTATTTGGAGCAACTTAGTTTGTAATGTACTTTGGAAGTTGCAAGACTACAGCACCATCACTGCCAGTCAAATGAGTGATACAAGAAATATGATACGTAGTCAGCTCATTTAAATCTAGGCAGGATGTATAGTGGCAGTAGTCTGTCAATGCATGGTGCTGGCAAAAAGTATTGTGCAGCCTAGGACATGGGGTGCAGAAGAGAGGGGGCAGCTGTTAGTGTACACTTACAAAGTGCCTGACAGTACCCACTATGAACCTTAGAGGTCCTATCCAAGGTAAACAGGAAATGGAACACGGAAAGATCCAATAGATAGACTCTGTTGTTGCATGGAGCCAGCTAATGTGCTGCACACAATTTAATGATGACAATTAGGCTGTTTACAGTTTACCTCTTCATGACTGATACTGTGTTTGGTATAGTATAAAGTACATTAGAAAATGCGCAGAACATGAAATGAGACCCTATTAGATGACTAGTATTCTGTGACAAGGTTTCAATGTAAAATGAAAGAGCAATAAAAACAAATCCAGGGACTAAATACCATTTTTATTCATCTTAATAACTTTAGTTTAATACCATAATAAGTGAGTGTGACGAATACAAAATAAATAAAAAAAAATCAGAACTAAAGCAAGTAACTGTAGGAACAACAGGTACAAGGACTTTCTATTTTCTTTCCCTTTGTTAACCATGGCCACATGAGTTAGCATGAGGAAAATAGATCAATAAACAGAGCTAGTACAAGTAACTGTAGCACCAGCCAAACCACAAATGAAAACTAAAACTGGTTAAAACAGGCACAGTGGGAAACCATAAAAGCTGGCAAAAAAATGAATAAACAAATACTGTCACACCAATACGAAATAAAATAAAGAAAAAAACTTTAATGTGAGCGCTTTCGGCAAGCACATTAACTTGCCTTCTTCAGACAAACAGTTATAAAACAGTTTTGGTTCTCCTTATATACTATTAACCTGAGTAAGTCAGCCTACTTAACAAGCAGGAGAATTTTTAAAGTAGCCTCGCCACTCAACATAAAATAAACCATAAGTTACTATATCAATCTTATTCTCATAAAGGAATACATGTCAGGCACAAATAGATGTTGTAACCACATAAAAATATTTCAACAAAACTACCAAATTATTAACTAAAAATTATAAACCTAACAATATATAACATCAAATAAATAAATATGAATATAAAAAATGATATATGAAACCATAAGTAGAAATTGACAAAAACAGTAAATTCAAAAATCTAAGTGAACCAGAAATGTATAGTGTGTATAAACCCTTTAGTATCATCATTTAAGGGCCAAATATCTCAACATACATTTGACAGAATGGCTCTCATTCAAACCCGGAAAGACTTGTGCTCTAGTCTTGATCTGCCATGTAAGCTCATCAATTTCCAGAAGGACTTGCCATGGTCCTCCCCTAATGCCAATGCTCCTATGTTGTAAAACTGCAAATTTAAAGGCATGATCAGGATAGTCTAAAATGTGTTTGGCCAGTACATTCGATCCCTTAACCTCCTATAACAACCACTTTATCATTTTCTAAAATTTCCATCGTTTGCTAATGCCTAATGCCTAAACTTATTTGTACAAACCGCACATATTTAAACAGATCAAAATATAGTACTCAACTAAAACTGAAATTATGAAATTTTAGCACTAACTAACTTTCATTACATACCTACATACATTCATCTAACCTGTCCTTACTCTTTTCCCTCAGATGATTAATTCCATATAGTTACTCAGCCAAACCTTAAGTGCTTTAATACTTCATTATTACATATATTCATTCTTATTAAGTTCATCCTCCTGAGTATCATGTTGGAACTTGTACGAAACTGGCTTGAAAGACTATATAGCAAGAAATACTTTAGTCATTAATAAACTATGTAACCAAAGGGTAGTGAACATCTAAACAGATTACAAGTTAAACTGTAATATCCTTTTTTGAATATCTGTATTAATTCTCCAAATTTAAGTAAAGGATAACTCTGTAGCATTTGTTATATTCAGCAATCACTTAGTGTTGATATCCTTTACACATTTCCTTTAATCCAGTAACCATTCTGGGACTTTATATCATTCTTCCTGTAGTATCAACAATCATAAACTATTTGGTATCAAGTATTAATACAAACTACTTATAACTCAATTAAGAAATCCTATGGCATATTCTAGTATCCTTCAACTATTAGAGAAACTTCCAAATGGTACTATATTTTTAATATTAGAATAAAACAAAACTTTCACACTTTCAAAATACGCCAAAATGTCTTTAACCAATTTTCCAAACAGGATACAAATGAATTGGTACTTCCTATGAACAGAAATTTCTTCACATTCTACACCATGGTTACACATAGCTTATAGAAACAGCTAAACAGCCCTGGCCTCTAAAAATAGAAAATTGCCTTCTAAAACATAATCCTGGGAATAGATACAAAATCTAAGTCCAAACTTAGGAACATGAAATTACAAATTTCATAACTCTAAAAAAACTTTACTCAACTAACTAGCTCCATAAACATATAAATTTGGTAATGTAAAAATTCTTTAACAGAATGCTTCCCAACCACAAGGTTAACTTAAAATTCCAACAAACGCTAATCATTCAATTTTTCTTCACAGTGATATACAAACTTGTAGACTATCCTACTCAATCTGACTACTTATGATAACCCACCCCACTATTGTATCTAAATGGATTACTCTTTATTGCTCTTTAAAAATTAAATAATCGTTTAGGCAAATTAAGAATTGTGCTAAAAGTGCATTCTGCCCTCTCGAAAATAGACCATAGGAAGAACTATCCCATCTTTGAATTTCATTACCCACTCATTAATGTTACTCATTGATTCTATTAAGTGTCTACCCTACAAAATAATGGATAATGCATATAACAACCATTAACCCTATCTCATAACCTAAATTCCAACTGTCAACCACTTTAAGCCACCAATCCATCTGCTAAACTGTATTAATTTAAATGCTACAATATTTACCCAGTTTCATATTTTTAAAACATCAGTCATGGATGAACTCAAGTTGTTAAATACTTAGACCCTTACAAACTGACCATCTTGAGTCACTCCCATAAACGATTAGTTAAGTCTGACAAATAAATATTAACACCTTCATTAATTTTCCCCAGGTCATATGTGCTCTATTTCCATTTAATTAATGATTTGAAGTATTCAAATAAACTGTTTAGCAAGATCTATAAATTGTTGCCACTTCTCAACTAATTCAGTCTTCAAACTTTAGTACTTACAATGGTTCCACTGCCTCTTAAACCCCAAATAAATGTTATTTTAACCACAATCACATACATCATCTCACACAAGTTTTCTCCTGACCACAACCACTAGAGCTCTTTAAGGAATAACAATGGGATAATAGCCTCAGCTTTGATGCTCCACATAAACACCACAAATAAAGGATTAGTTAACAAAAAAACTGAGTTCCTTTACAGAATCAAACCCTTTCTTACACCAGTAAACCAAGACCATGCCCATAGCCAGAACTCACTTAATCACTCAGTCTACTCTATGCTTGCTCCTATATATACCCCAATCTCTCCAAAACAACCTCAACAAACTAGCAACATCCTATAATAATGTTAGCTAGATTTGCTTACAGGCTCTCCTTTCAGAACCCATCACTGTTTGAATCTAAAACAACTAGACTGGCTAGAATTTTCTTAACTAGCTCCAATTTCACCAACTTACAATAACCCACACAGACCCTGTATCAGCCCAGCAACACTCCAATGCTATCTAGCCTCATTACCCCTTACAATAATCCTCAGAGACTATTATGCTCCTCAGAATGGGAATGCTGATCAATGGACGACCAAATCTAACAATGTGGTTGATTGAAAATCCTGATGGTTAAAACTGTTACCCCTATCATTTATGTCCCCCTGTTGTCTGTCAGGGTTGTTGTTATTACTACCAACATTATTGTCTCTATTACCATACCCATTATTGTTTTTAGAAAGCCTCTCACTATGTCTGAGTGGCTGATTGTCCGTACTTCCATTTAATGGACTGTCATTATGTATACTAGAGGACAAAACTTCCTCATTCAAGTTTCCATCAGTGTTGTAGGCAGATGACTGATTACTTGAACCATTGAAAGGGGACTTAGGATAAGCTCTTTTATTGGCATAATCGCTAATGTCCCTAGTGATTTTCTTGTTTTTAATGTTGAGAAGTTTATTCAATGCTGACTCAATACTGGTATAAATTCTACAATAGTCGTACTTATACCTGTAAAAGTCAGTATGACTTTTGATGGCATGCTCTAAAATGTCCAGCTCTGTTTTAAGGGTATTAATGTCAGTTAAATAAAAGTTAATAAGAGCCTGTAAAAATTTGTATCCTTGTGGATCAAAAAGGTCCAGTAACATGTAACTGTAGATGAGTAATATGTTTCTCTATATATTTCTGTTGAAATGCAGTCAGTGTTGGTGTCCTGTATGTTTTTCAGTATTATGAGACTCAGTACTATGAGTTTTCAGTATTTTAAGCTTTCAGGATTTTGAGTTCAAGATTTTGAGATTCAGGATTTTGAGCTTCCAGGATTTTGGAGTGAACTTATATATATATATATATATATATATATATATATATATATATATATATATATATCTACATATACACACACACACACACACATATGTGTAGGTAGATAAGTGACTGTGTGAATCATGTATATCTGCATGTGTGTGTGTGTGTGTGTGTGTGTGTGTGTGTGTGTGTGTGTGTGTGTGCGCGCATCTGACTTTCTATATGTGTGAGTGACTGTGTCTGTCTGCCTATGCATCTGTCCATGTATGTGTATATACCATTAAGTGATTCTCTAATATTTAATTTCTCCAAGTCTTTTTGGTTTCTAATACCATGACGGGAATGGACCCCATTCCTAAGTCAAAGTACGATTAAAGATCATGAAATTAGTATTGTTTCACTCTTTTATGTCAGCTAAAAGTACTCTTCGCAGCACCTGCAATGTGCCCAGTAATGACTTCTTCTGCCATTTGTATGGTGTTACATGGATTGGTAAAATATCTAAATATGATTGTAAATTCTTTTTTTATAAGACCCGTTGCTCCTACTGCTATTGGAACTGTCTGGGTATCTTTCTTTCACATGGCTTCTTTCTTCCACATGGTTGCTTTCTTCCACATGGCTTCTTTCTTCCACATGTGGTGACTGTGTATGTGAAGACTTAATCACTCAGATACTTTAAATGCAGAATATGTTGTTCAGTAACAATAGAATGTCCTTGAGCAACTTTTAAACATTAGTTGGAGGAACTAGTTTATGTTAAAAATATATAAAAATCTATATATTAATAATAAAACAAATGCAAAACAGTTTAATGGATAGCCCATTTTCTGAGCAAAACAGTAATGGAACTTTTAGAGGGGAGGAGACTTAAACACCCCTGAGTAGTCCATTGTTTCCCTATATTGCTCACCTTGTTGAACATTATTGCTTGCTTAACATATCATTATCCTATTCAGTCTCAAAGGCGGTGGGGCCAGCCCAAGCCAAATATGTTGTTTTATTGGTGGAATGACATATTTCATGAGACAGATGCAACTATTCTTATAGCTTGTTCAACACAGAAAGCAACACTTTTAACTTGTGCTGTTTGTTCATGAAGTACTTCTATTACTATATTCATGAATCACAAGTAAATAGTAGTGCTTCTTTTTTTATTATTATTATTATTATTATTAATAGCAGCAGCATTATCTTCCTCCTCATTATCATCATCCAATCTTCCTCTTCTTCTTCCTCCTCTTCATCATTGTCATCATCCTCCTCCTCATTAACTGGTCTGAGATATTACTGGAGTACTCTACTATCTATAGTATATGTAGCTTTCATGCTAGGACATGAATAAATGAGTCTTCATGGGTTCTGTTCAAACAGCTTTATTTTATACAAACACATCACTATAGAAGCTTACCGACTACAACATACATAACTTATATACAAACTAACAACTGTGATCATTCATGCTCACTCTCTGGCTGCTTCTACAAAATGGCACTAGGGATTGCATGTGTCTGTAATTTCTACATGCACACACAGCCTCACATACTTCTTAAAGATATAACACACACACATTACATTCTGGTCTACATCCTCCCTCTTTGAGAAATAGATCATGCAATTCAGCATGAGATTATTTGGCATGCAGAAATCACAGGTAATCTATAGACATGCATGGTACAATACTAAGTACACACACACACACACACACATAAATATATATATATATATATATATATATATATATATATATATATATATATATATATTTATATGTATATACATATATAGATTATATATATATATAATTAAGTCCACATTGCTGTGTATTTCACACTAGGCTTAGAAACTCATCCATATCATGTGACATAAAACTGGGAATTAGATTTAGCAACTGCCACAGTTTCTGCAAAATGGTTGACCTGTAAATGTTAGAATCACTTTTGGGAACAGAACCAGACTTTGGAATGCATTCTGGTCTAGAAACAATATCTGACTCATTCTTTGATTTAGAGTTTGCTTGACAGATACAATGTTGTGACTGCAATGATGATGGCTGTGGTACAAGAAGAAGATGTCTGCGATTCCCCTTATACTCCACATTCTCGGAGTCTACCAAATAGGATCTTCGCTCAGCACAGATGCCTGTAATCTGTCCTATTCGATCAAAACCTTTTGTCACCTGGATTCATACCATCTCTCCTTCCCTCAATGGACGACGTAATCTGCTTGATCTGTTGCAACTAGATTTCTGGATATTACGTTTCTTAAACAATTGAGCCTTGATGGTTTTATTGTTCTTAGGTTTAGTCTGTAACAAACGTGATGAAATAGGTAGTGTAGTTCTAGTTTGTCTGGAAAGCAGTCTTTTAGTAGATGAGCCAAGAATGTCATCACTGGGTGTGTTTCCGAGATTAAGCAAATTCAAGACTACATTGGTATTATCACACTTTGACCTTTCAAGTAATTGCTTTGCACTCAGTACTGCATGTTCAGCTAGACCACTGGATTGAGGATATTCAGGACTACTAGTGACATATACAAAGTCCCATTCTTTTGCAAATTTCTGAAACAACTGGCTAGTGAATTGAGTACCATTGTCAGAAAAAGTTTGTGTGGACTACCATGAACTGAAAAATGACATTTCAACTTAGTAATAACAGCAGTTGAGGTTAAGTTTGGTAGCAGATCAATCTCAAACCAATGCAAGTAAGAGTCTACCAAAACCAAGTAGTGTTTATTGTTCCACTCAAAGACATCATTTGCTACTGTAGACCAAGGTAGTTCGGGTATTGGACTTAGCTGAAGAGGTTCTCTTTGCAAATGTGGTTTAGTACTATTGCATACTGAACAAGAAGAAAGAACTCTATCAATGTCTTAGAAGGCCAAAATACTAATTCTCTTGCTCTAGTCTTAGTGGATAATAAACCTTGGTGACCACAATGCAAAATCTGAATATATTCATGTTGTAAGGAAGAAGGAACAACAATTTTAGGACCTTTGAAAATAATGCCATCTTCCATAAACAATTCATCTCTGTAAGGAAAATACGCTTGCACCTCAGGCGATACACAAGATTGCTTTGACTGCCATTAGACATCAATGCAGTATTTACGCTTTTGTGAAATTGGATCAGTCTTAGTGTGATCTCTTAACGCATCAAGTCTAGTGGTGGAAAAATTACGCACTGACATTACATCAAAGTCAAAAGTCTCAGCATCAAGCTGTTCTGTTGTACTTCTTGGTGATCTAGATAAGGTATCAGCCAGACAGAGCAATTTGCCTTTAGTGTAGACCATTTTGAAATTGTACTTTTGCAGTTTGGGCATCATTCTTTGTAATCTTGCTGGAGCAGAATGCATAGGTTTCTTTAGAACAGTAACTAGAGGTTGATGATCAGTTTCAATCTGAATAGCTCAGCTATAAAAATAATCGTGAAACTTGGAACATGCAAATACTATCGTCAAAAGTTCTTTTTCAGATTGAGCATAGTGCATCTCAGTTTGAGTTAGTGTCCTAGATACATAGGCTACTGGTCTGCCCTCTTGAAGAATAACTGCACCAACACCAAATTTTGAAGCATCACATGAAAGAACAACTGGTTTGTTCACATCATGGCACCTTAACATAGGTGGGGTGGCAATTTTCTGCTTAAGGTCATCAAATGCCTTCTGATGATGTTCCAACCATGACCATGCAACATTTTTGCATGTTAGCTCTCTTAAAGGTGTTGTCAACCCACTGAAATCAGGTATACATTTTCCTAAATAGTTGGCTGTGCCCAGAAAATGCTGTAAACCTTGTGCATAGTCTGGTGCTGACATCTCTAGAATAGCTGCTTGCTTGGGCAGGTCAGGTCTCAAGCCTGTACCTGTAAAGAAATGTCTTATGTACGTAATTTCTGGAAGTGTGAATTTGCACTTCAGAGGCTTGAGCTTTAAGTTTATTTCACGTGCTCTGCCTAGAACTTTCTTGAGGTGTCTGTCATGCTCTGCTTCACCATTGCCTCAAACTAATAGATCATCTATTATTATGGCACAAGGATAACCTGAAAACATTTGTTCCATTCCACACTGTAAAACTTCACTTGCAGAATTTATTCCAAACTGCATCCTTAGAAATCTGTATCTGCTAAACAGAATATCAAAAGTAGTTAGAAATGAGGATTTGTGATCAAGCATCACTTGCCAAAATGAAATCTTTGCATCCAAAACAGAAAATACAGTGGCATTCGGTATTAGAGCTGCAACTTCTTCAACTGTGCACATTGGATGATATGGTCTTTTTAATGCTTTGTTCAAATCTCTTGGATTGATGCATATTCTGATTTCATCTGAGCCTTTCTCATGAGCGACTACCATGGATGACGCACATTCAGTTGGGTCAGTGACTGGACAAATCGTACCTTGCTGCACCATTTTATCCAACTGAGCTTTAACTTTATCTTGCATCGCTATCAGAACTCTTCTTGCTGATCTGACTACTGGAGTGATCTCTGGGTCTAACTTCATGGAATACACCAATTTGGATTCAAAAACATTAGCATACTCTGAGAAAATGGCTTCAGAAAAATTGGAACTTGGAACTGCACACACATGTTGAACTTCTTTAGCAAAAGAAAGCAGATTCATTTTTAAACGGTCTTTGAGACCTAGTAAAGATTGCACTGATCGTCGGACTATGTAGAATAACAATTGTAATAGTTCCTGGCTAAATAACATGAAAGTATCACTGCACCTTCGGTTTCAATTTCTTCACCTCCATAAGCAACGAGTCTCACACTGCTAGTTAAGTTATTCATTAATTCTCACTCTTGCAAATGTGTCTGCTGATATAGCATTTTCCATTAATCTGGACCATACAAAACACTTCACTCCTTGTTAACAAGTTTACTGCATCAACTCTTTCTCCAAGCATTGATACACCATCTATATAGAAAGCTGACTGTTTTGGCTCTACTTGATCAACTTGCTGTTGTGCGACCTTTATTTACAGCTGTGTGAGGCTTACCTGATTTGCAAAACTTTTGGAAATGGTTTCATTTTTTACACTTCTGACATTGCTGACCAAATGCTAAACACCTCTCTCTTTTAGACTCATGATTTGCATCTCAGTTGTGACAGTTAACAATAAAGCTAGATTTCGGTTTTGCTGACTCATGTTTATGTTGCACTGAGCTTGCAGTGATGCTTGCACATTTTCTGAAACTTGCTAGAAAACCTTGTGGCTTCTTTGGAAACCCTTTAGCTGCCACATGCTTAGGCCTGTTCTTGTTTATCACGTGTTGCATACTGTCTACATTTGCTCTGGAGCTCACTGAATCCATGCCTTTGTCACTTGCAAGCATACTCGTATGTCTTTCTGTTACCTCATGGATCTGACAAGTCTCTAATACCTTACTTAATGTCAAATCACTGTCACAAAGCAAAATCTTTCTCACAGCAGCACTATTAATACCCCATACAAGTCTGTCCTTTATCAGCTTATCTTTTGAATCATCAAACTGACACATTTTAGCTCTGTTTGTCAAGTCAGTTAAATAAGTTGCAAATGTTTCCCCTAATATTCGTATGGGGATTGCACATTTCTCTAAACTTGCACTTCAAACACTCAGGGTCCTACCTTGATTCAGCTTACACAGCAATATGGCAGTCTGCACCTTCTCCTTCATACACTGTTGGTGCATATACAAATGAATGCTCTCTTTCTATGGCCTCAAACCCTGCTAGGTTTAGCAAAATGAATGACCTGGTACCTGCATCTCTATCTGCATACGCGGCTTGTATGAAAATATCTTACTCTTGCTCAAATATTCCCCAGTTTTCTGCAATATTCTGATTAAACACAAGTGGCTGGGGTTTTTGAAATCCATCTACCATGTTAACACATACCAGCAAAGGATCTTGCAACTAGGCATGAATGCACACATGTACACATATGCATAAGTAACTGGCATAAAAAGTGCTTGCTCAATGCCTTTGTGCTCTGAACTTTTATATTCTTTCATTAAGCTTATCAGAATTATGCAAATGTATGAACTCATAGTACTTTTGAATAAGTGGACTTTGTGAAATAAACTTCTCGGGCATTTCATTGCTTTACTATACTTTGCAAAATAACTTCTTGGACTTCTCAATGCTTTACTGTATTTTGCAAAATAGTTTTTTGGCTTTTCAATACTTTTACTATATTTTGCAAAATAACTTTTCAGACTGTTCAATTCTTTACAGAGCTTTACGAAATAATTTCTCTGGCTTTTTGATATTTTATGGAATCATTGATTGGTAAAGGCAGAAATGCTAAAGTAATTGCTTGGAATTTTATCAATAAAGGCAGGAATGTGCCATCGCGTGTTAAAGTCATCACTTTAAGAAACATTCAAAAGCTTTACGATGGAACTGAGTAATTCACGAGCAATGTAATACTTTTGTAGTCTTTTGTAAGAAATGCCTCTTATCAATGCAAGAAACATATCAAGCAACTGTACAATGTGAATAAATCAAACATCTGTTGCCCAAAACTCAATAGCTTTTGAAGTAATTGTACTTTGGAAATAACTGTATACAGCACACTTAAATGTCCTCAAAATGGCAGGACTTTGCTAGGCAACTCTTTACATTGCAAGAAGTACTCTGTAATGGTGGCATTTTGTGAATAGACACACCCAGCACAAGAACTTTTCTTCGAAACAACTATGCTTTGACTGAATTGCATGAAGTAGTTGTACTTTGCACACAACAAACTCTTTGAAATACATGCACACTAATAAGCACACACTGTAAGCACTTTTACACACACTGAGATACTTTGAATTACTTTAATTATGTCCTTGATGCAATACAAAGTCATAGCTATGCCCAAACACAGCTCTTTGTCCAAACACATACAGTCGCCTTGATTTATCTTTGCTTAATATGGCCTTTTCTTTTCTTATTATATTCATTTTGTTTGTTTAAGCCCTTTTTATGCCCAATGTACTTTTCTTGTGCTCATTTTACTCTAAACATGCTAATTTCTGCTTCAAACACACTTGTTTTGCTTTAAACACGCTTGTTTTTTTCATGCTTTCTGCTTGCCTGATAATACAGTCTGAGCCCTTGTAATGCCCCTTTGCTTGCCTGATAATACAGTCTGAGCCCTTGTAATGCCCCTTTGCTTGCCTGATAATACAGTCTGAGCCCTTGTAATGCCCCTTTTTACCTCCTTTCGCATCGAGTAAACAATTCGTACTATTCTTCATTACCTTTGATTCTTTTTGGTTATGTCTGTACTCTTTTATCTCAGTTTTACCTTTGTTGTGTTCTTTACATCTCATGGCTCTGAATATTCTTCTCTCTTCCATCCCGGTTCAGAAACCATGTCGCTTTTGTGTTAGGACACGAATAAATGAGTCTTTGTGGGTTCTGTTCAGGCAGCTTTATTTTATACAAACACATCACTACAGAGGCTTACTGACTATAACATACTTAACTTATATACAAACTAACAATTGCGATCGTGCACACTCACTCTCTAGCTGCTTCTACAAAATGACACTAGGGATTGCACATGTCGGTAATTTATACGTGCACACACAGCCTCACACACTTCTTAAAGATATAGCATAGACACATTACACTCTGATCTACAGTATAGAATATCAGAAAAAGCTGCCATGTTACTATCACATTCCGAACTTGTAATGCTAAGTATACCTATGACAAATCACTATTTGTAAGTGGTAGGCTATTCCTACTAGCAGTAACCATTTATATCTATGACCTTTTTTTCTATAGGTGCTTTCATGCACAATCTGTATCACCTATTTATTTCTGCACGTCATATATCCATATACATATTGTGTGCTTTTTTTTGTATATACACACTATGGTCTAATGTGTTTTTTGTATCCACATTAATAATATTTTCTTTGATGACCAGTACTTAATATAATGAAAAAGTTATAGCTCATATAGATAATGTTTTATGGGTACATCAGTCACTCTTCCATCACAACTTCAAAGCTCATATTTACTTTCCATTGCTTGTTCCACATCTCAGTTTGCTTCATTAATGTTCCAGTGTTGCTTGAGTATAACTGAACAGTTGACTTTGACAGTACCTTGTTTTAATAGTACTAACTGCAGGAATATATTCATTCTGACAGAGGTAATTGCAAGTAAAGCTTACATTTTATGATGTGCAGAGACCATTAACTATATGGGGCCAAAATACCTATTCATGAAATGTGTGTGTAGTTATGCCTCCAGAGAAAGATCATTTTCAAATTCTGCTGTAAACTTTTATGTTCAGTCAATATCATATCAGTATACATGGCTGTTAACCCACTGGGCTGTTTTAAGCCTTGGCATACATCTCAGTAAAATTTGATAGGTTTTATTTCCCAAGGGTATATAAACTCCAACCATTTACAAGCTTCCACTTCTAATAGAAACATAGGTACCTGAAAATGAGGTATATCTACAGTTCCTCATCCACTGATTCAAGTTTCACTTAAATAAGTGCAGGGATAAACTCTACTTCACGTGTATGGGAAGTCTGCTCCACAGAAGACAAAGTCCCATGAGACACATACCTACCCCTCCAGCATGTCTTATTTATGTTGCAGGCAATGTTTAGGTCCCTGGATCAGCTTTTCCTGATGCTATTTGTTTTATGCATGTACAACAGGTCCATTAGATCTAGATTAGAAGATGCTTTATTGGCCAAGCATAGGTCGACTGCCAGCACTTTGTAGGAGTCCGAATATAAAGACAAGGCTTTGACATGGTCTGCATAGGACTGGTTTTCCATGCCATGTATTCTTTTTGTGAGGAATCTCTGAGGATGTCCCAGTTGTTACATATACCTAGCCATGTAAATACTGAAGGGGCAGCTGTACTCAATGATTGGTCATATGAGAAGGGTATAGTGGACAATGACATGTTTCAATCAAGATACCATTTAGTTTTCATGTCCATCCTTTCTGCATTGCACCTGGCTCACACCTTTTTTGCTACCCCCCAACCCCAATACTAAGTCTATATTAGGTTCCTGCTGTTTAGGGAGCCATCTTTAAATTACTAGTCTCCCATCAGGACACAAGTGCTCATCAGCAGTTGAATTCTGCTGACTGGTAAACCATTAGACGTCAGGAATTTCTTACTGTTGTTTTTAGCTAATTATTTGGCTCTATTCAACTGATACTCACTTTCTGTTTCTTGACTACTGCTCTGCTTATTTGTTTATTTCACTGGTTTGATTCTGCCATTCAGCAACAGTGTTTTACTGAAATTATCACTGCAGCTATGTTGTTTCTATGCTACTATGCTGTAGTAAAACTGCTGTTATAAATGTAAGTTAAATCTAATTGACTTGATGTTGGTGTTAGAAACAATGTTTACTGATTTAGCACTGCAGTTGTCTCTCAGCTACTGATTCAAGGGACAGTTAAGTGTTCATTTTACTTTTTCTTGTATGAGCAGGATAATTGGCTGCTAATGTATTGTGCATGATTTATTAATTTGTTTCCAAACAAAGTTATGGCACTGTGCTGTGTTAGCTGTTGAAGTACTCTCAAAATGTTGCAGTGGCATCTGTTCTCCTGCTATCTATTGTTTCTCTCTTGCTCTCTCTAATCTAACCTCAGACCTGTATCTTTTAACACCCTCCTATCTTCTCATTACATCCTTTAACCCATCTTTGTCTCCTTCTACTAGCTTCACCCTCTCTATTTTTTTCTCTTCACAGCACATTCGGGCAACCCTGCAGTCCAAGGCTACCACCCCACCCATACTGTCTAGGAAGAAATCAGTACAGCAAAACTAAACCAAGGATATACCTTTTGAGCCTGAAGAGCAGGGTCAGTCCACCCAGACATTCTACATGTATGCAGTGGTGGCTCATGCCATCAGACCGCAGGACTGCAGCAGCCCCCCCCCCCCAGCAAGAAAGAAAAAGAAAGAACATTTTTAAAAATATAAAATATTTATATCTATTTGTATTCTACTGTATACTGCTGGCTGGATGCTTAGCTGCAAGTCTGACTGACTTGCTGAACTCCTGGAACTCGAACTGCGCATGCTCGGTGAGTTCCTGGTTTTAAAAAATAAATAGTTTCTGTAAATCTGGACTGCTGCAAAAGCAGTCCAGATTAAAGAGATAAGTCATCAGTGTGATGCTCAGAAGTCTATGTGATTTGTAACCGCATAGACGTGAAAGGGGATCAGACTGTCACTTCCGCAGTCACATATATGACATGGATGGCTGGATGGCTACTCATTGGTTCTCGTTCTCTTCCTGCACTTTGAATGCTGGGAAAAAGAGAGCGAGAAACAATCAGTAGCACTAGCAGTACTATGGTTTACATTACGGAGGTCATCGCAACTTCGTTTGATCGGACAGTGATTAAGGCACTAAGCTGAGAGCTGACTGAGACTGCATGACATATTTTAAAAAACTGTTTCTACTCTCTTCTCTAGGTATGTATGCATTATGCAGCTGCATAAAAAATAGTTAATACATTTAGATAGACTTTTCCATATAAGCAAATGTGCTGTTTTAGCTTTATCACCATAGTATTAACAAAGTAAAATTAAACATTCTGCTTTTATAATTGTTTAACTTTAATGTAATTAATGTTGTGATCTTTTAATAAGTGGCTGCCAAAAACAGTATCATATGTCTGTTATTTAACTTGTATTTATGCCCTGTCCCTTGTAAAATGTTTAGTTTCCTTGTTAATCACTGTGGATTATTAGCCAGTCATTAGTGACAAACCTTGGCCAGGATTCACTAATCCTCCGTGTAAGACTAAATAAGTCTTACACGGAAACTGCAGCCTAAGAGGAAGACATCAGCGTACCATGCATATTCATGAGGGCATGCTGACTCAACTCTAAGTCTAACATGGAGCGTGCACGAGTGCAGGGGGCGTGTCGGACAGCCGAGCAGTCCAAAAATACACACCCCTGCAAGTCCTTTAATCTGCAAATGTCAACTGAAATGAGCGAGTCCGCTCAAATGTGTACATACCCATCACTACACTCCCCCGCATTCTAAATCCCTGTACAATTCTAAAATGTAAAACATTCCTTTTTTTTTTATTATTCCCAATATAGCTGCCCATATTTGCGCGTGTTTGCACGGGTTTGCCCATTGCTTAGTTACAGTTAGCAGTTTAGAGATCGAAGAGGATAATAAGAAACGTATATGCAAATTAAGTCAAATACCAATAGCGTAGTGGTAGAGCCTTCGCATAAAGAGGAGGCATTCCCAGTTCAAGTCCCACCACTCCCCTTTCAATTTTCTGTAGGAAATCTGTATAGAAAAACAATTCTTGACATTTATCTTTTAAATATTAGTAGAAATCATTGAAATGGCCTATGTAGTAGTGAACGATATTTTATATATATATATATATATATATATATATATATATATATATATATATATATATATATATATATATATATATATATATAAGAAGGCAAACTAGTTATGCATACTGATGAATGCATAAGTAACATATCTTAAGCAATGTGAAGCACTGATAAGCAAAGTTTACCAGTATTAAACACATTTAAATATAATTGCTCATAGCTTAGCACTGCTTTAACTAGAGCAATGGCTTTGCGCAGAGCTGTGCATCGCTCTAACTAGCGCAACATCAGGCAACGTTGGGCAATGTAGAGCACCGTAGAGCAACGTTGGGCAAAGCTGAGCAAAGTCAGCTAAATACAGCCACACCTCCTAGCTGGTCTGGCCAGTAGTAAAATAAAAACCAATGACAGGCCTTGAACCCAGGATACTGTGCACCATAATCACAGTACTAAACCACTGAGCCAAGACAGCTTTTGATATGCATGCACTTTCAACACACATACATATCAATGGAAGTTTACCCATTGCTAAGCAGGTGTGCTTTCAGCTGAGATTTTTCAAAACTGACCAGTCACAAATAAGTGTGGGAAATTAGGCATATTTAAGCCCCATAGGTGGGAATACTTGCCATAACTGGTTGTAGCTCCCATCTGCAGGCAGCATGACTGGTGTTGGAGAGGGCTCTTGCTTTCGAGCGCAACGGTGGGGCATTGAGGAGTCAAAAGTGATGGTTTGGCTCCTTGTCCATAATCATGATGACAGACTCCTGCAGGGCCAGTTCCAGGACACTAAATACAAAGCGGAAGCCTGGAACCGTCTAGCACATGATCTCACCAGTGCCACAGGCGTCCCTCAGACTGGTGAGCAGGTCAGACACCGCTACTCAGACCTGAAGAGACGTAAGCAGGACCAACTGAACCAGTGGATACAGGAGGCCTGTGGGATGCAAAATGCCCCACTACTGAGTAGGTAGCCATGGAATGAAGTATCTAAGAATTGCTATTATAGTCTATATTATGGATAGGTATATGTCTCAATATCACTTCATTTACCTCACAGCTGCAGGTGTCCATGCTGCGAATCAGCAAACCTATGCAGATAGGCTGCTAAGGCTGCGCCACCAGGCAGGTTAGTAATTATTCTCCATGTATTGTTATATAAAATAAGTGAGAGAGCATGAAAAAGAGAGTTGCAACCCATTAATAAAGGTATAATACGTCTTGAATAAGTCTTCTGCATGCACTGTAATATCAAATAAATGAGAGAGCCTCTATAAAAGTGTGTAATGTAATTAATAAAGGTATAATTCCTGGAGTGTGTCCATGTCACTTTCTTCGATATGTTGTTGTACTCTTGAATTATAGAAATATTACTGTTGTATCAAGCGCTGTCAACCCACACTTGGGTAGGCCCACATAAAGTGGACGGAGGGAGTGCCAGTAGCTGTTAAGCACATATACAGTCCTCAACAGTTGGTTAATGTCCGGCATGTATATGTTAATCTGGCACATGAGTAGCGTGTTATTGCGTTCCCCAGAAATGTCAGTGTGCTGCTAGAAATGTAGGGGGCTATTAAAATATAATTGATAATGTCACCTGAACACATCCAGATATGTAGATATATAAATATAAACAAAATATATAAATAAGTAGCAGTAACATCTGCATCCTGGACAGTCTGTATGTCAGATACAGGTCAGTTATATAAAGAACTAGCAAAACCCATTTCACAATTTAACGGACATTGCCAAGTGTAATAATACATATAGGGGATATATACCTGCAGTCAGTAGGAATGTAGTGTAAACTATAAGTACAATAAGTTGTTAATGGAGGTATCTTTTTACACCCAACTGTATGTGCATAAACAAATCACTTCCACATGTCAATGGGTATGTCTAATCTCAAAACATTTGTTGGGACATATGTCCTATTGGTTCAAAAATATCTGCATTTAGTTTGATGCATGTGCCCTGTTCAAATACCACAATCTTGGTGGCTTGTTGCCACCAATCAATCCTGCATGCTGTTGGAATGTCCACTGTTGTTCTATATATGCATGTGTTATGCTTTCTGTTCAACTGTTGGAACTCTGGTGTGTTGGGTTAATGGGAATACTACTGCATGCTGTTACAACTAATCTGGAATGCTGTTGGCTGTTAACAACCCATATTGTCATTAAATCCTCTGAAACCTAGAACGTATGGGAAGGCCAGTCCCAGCGGACCCACCTGTCCCACCTCAGCTGGCGATGGCACCTAGCACCAGCAGATCCGGTGCCCAGCCCGCGACCTCCTCCTCCTTTGGCTCTGTGCCACCTTCGGGTGGAAGTGCTGCAGGGGATGGGGCTCGCCCCCCCTGTGCAAGCGTGGCCAGAGGAGGGCCACCTATCACCCTCCGAATGGTCTGGGCTGTGGTGCATAGGGAGATCGAGAGTTCAGTCACTGATCCTCTATGCCAGCTTGAGGCATGTGTGACGTGACTCATGGGTGAGCCTGCCCCTCCTAAGCAGCCCCCAGCACAGCCACCCTTTGGGGTGTGAAGGTGCAGTGGTGACTGCCCATGGGTGGGGATCTCAGTTCCACTGTTGCCATCTGTGGGCTCATGGGCTTGCGATTTCCAAACATCCTTCCCCGTCAATGGTGTTCACCCACCACATGTGTCATATTCTGCCCCTGTATGTGTCTTGTTTGTCTTGTCTGTTTACCTCTCCAACCTACCTCCCCATACATACCCATTTCCCCTACCACACATTCCACTCTCACCTGAAAAAAAAAATTAAAAAGGGCCCCATACATAGCTGCCCATTTTGCACACATGTCCGCTGGACACATAAACTGATATTTAATTGGCAGTACAACATACTTTGTTGTCCTCACCCCTCTTTCAGGGTTGGAAGGTTTCATATTTCCCCTCCAAATTTCTAGCATATGCACAGCTGTTGCTGTTAAAGAAATGGGCAGCTATAGACCTTCCCTACACCCGACCTGCACATCCTGAGCTGTTTTCTCTATTGTCTTTCCCTCTTTGTGCCCCTTTTTCACCACTTTCCTATCTCCTCATTTTCTTTTCTCACAAAGAAATGAGCAGGGGGGGTAGCAGGAGTAAGCACTTTTAAGCAGAAGTTAGTGGGTTTGTGCGAGTGTGCGCTTGTGTGTGCTTAGCTAAGTATTGCTAAGCTTCACGCAAACCTACGCAAACCCACTTACAACTGCTTAAAAGTGCCTTAGTCACCCTGCATGTGAGGGCCCTTGTTCTGCTCAGCAGAAAAATAAAACACCTCTGTCAGTTTCGAACCCCAGACCTTGGACACACTAGACTGCATGAAGTACCACTAAGCCACGACAGATATACAGCAGGTTGTCGCTGAAGTAGATATATCATGCATCAGAATGACTGAATGTAAAGGAAAGATAGGAATGCCATAACACAAAACCTGTTCTGTGGAACTTTACCAGCAGTTGTTGTGGAATTGCATTACATGACTGTGATAACAGAACCAGCCATTCAAGCAGTAAATAATGTTACAGCAGCACTTTACAACCCCCACACAGTATCATAGCAGGACAATCCCCACCTAAATGTACAAAATACCTGTGTATTCAGGGTCCACCAAGGATGTAGGTAGGCATACTCAGTACTGGAATTGTCTAGTTTTCTTGAGCATCCTCTGCTAATGTCAACAATAAAAAAGCACAAACTGTGCAGAAGTGAGTACATTAATATGCACAGTATAGCAGCTCACAAACAGTACATGTGCCAAATGAATAAATCTCGATAACTACTTATGTATGGCAGCTAGTTGTATAAGTAGAAAAGAAACTACATACTCCCACTTATCTTGTGTTAGCATTTGTAGGGGTGAGTACAATTCTACACTGACAACTGTGTACTGGAAGTGGCAACATCCAGGCCTGAGTACAACATTCAAATCACTAGCTACACCCCTAGTTTCAGATATAAGAAGTATACCAACCTTCTGACTTGCACAACGGTGTCCACAGCAGCCAAGCATGGGCCCCACTTTGGAAAACAGAAAGGGCTATGCCTACCTGACTTAGCAATTTATAACACTGGGTTGCTATGACAGTGAGTACTGCAATCACCACACAGCAGGCTGCATGCAATTGCCAAATGGTGGCCACCAATTGGTGCAGAGGCCATCACATGCACATGTGCAGATACCTATAAAAGCAGGGTGTACTTGCTGTCCACACATGCAATCATTCCATTGCTCATACAGAGAGAGAGAGAGAAAGGGAGACAGAGACAGACAGACAGACACCGACATCCACATCAACAGCAACAGCAACAGAAAAAATAAAATAAATAAATGAACAAAAAAATATATATAATTAAACTAAAAAATATATATAATTAAACCAAAACCAAAAAAAAAAAGACACACGGAACTGAAATTTACAAACACATACAAATGAAAGGTATGTTAATAGATATGTATTTACTGGCATGCTGTAGATGTTTTTGAAGAGTACTCTACAGACTTTAAATCATCCATATGTGGCAGCAGTACGTATCTATGCACAGATTCCCTGCATAACTACTGCCATGGACAAATACAAATCTGTGTATAGCTCTGTGCAATGGCATATAACTGTGACATATATAGCTCAGCATTAAATGTCAAACATCTGATCCATGTTATCTGTGTTCTGTACAGTAGTGTGTACAATGGCTGTTTGGGGGAGTAGCGCATACAGCTATATAAACATGGATGTGACAGAGTAACAAATGCATGATAGTCATATTAACATGTAGCTTAGCATTGGCAAGTATGCTAATCTAGCATTTGCAGCTATATATACACCCTCTAATATTACTGTATGCTCACATGTGACACCTGTTCATGTTGCAGTAATGCCCAACAGGTCAGCCGTGAGGTCCACGGACTTACAACAGTGTGGACCTTGTGTGTGTGTGTGCATGGAACACACACATATGGAGAGATCTTCCTGTGTCAGATATATTAGCATCTGTACATGTACATAGAGCAAGGGACATACCGGGTGGACACATATATGTTGTTGAAGGTTGTTATGTGCATATTTCTATGTAAGTTGTAGTGTGTAGCAAACAAGACAGCATACAGTGCTGGTATATGATGTGGTGGTTAAATGCTGTGGGTATGATTTGTCAGGTTTGCAGTGTTGCAGCCAGTGAGGCCTGCTAAAGCTACATGGGCTGAGAACACCTTCAATGCATTCTGCACAAGACTATGCAATATTATTACATAACTGTATACCTCACAACCTTCACATAATTGATATTCCCACCATGAAAGGTGGACTGTATATGTGCCCATATGTATATCTATATGTACACCAATGTATGTTAATATGTATGTGTATATATCTATATATATCTATATATATCTCTCTCTCTCTCTCTCTGTATATATATATATATATATATATATATATATATATATTTATATATATATATATATATATATATCTATATATATTTATATCTATATATATATATATATATATATATATATATATATATATATATATATATATATATATATATATATGTAGAGAGAGAGAGAGAGACAGGGTCATAGTTGCTGTGACAGATGCCTGGTGACAGCCATGGACTCAAGCTCAATGTTGAAACTGCATTGGCATCCCTTCTGGCAAAAACACTGTACCCATGAACTACCACATAGGTGGTAGTGTACTTAACACTGAAAGTGTGATAAGAGACCATAGGACTCAGTAATCTCCCCTGTGATAATCACAGTTCCACACTAGTCATATAATCTGTCTACGTGGCACACCTCATCACATAAGGTATGTCATCCAGGGAAATATAAGTCAGTGTTCCCCTCTACTCATCACTCATAAAACCCATTATAGAGTACAATTCCCCATTTGGTATGTACCTCACAAGACATCTACAGCAACTGGAAAGGCCACAGACATACCACACAAAGAGTAATACCGGCCTCAAACAGATGCCCTATGCAGACCGTCCCACAAAACCACAGCTAGACTGTGTTGCATACCGCCTACCCAGAGGTGACCTCTGCCTAACATACAAAGCTATGTCAAACCCAGAGCTGTTGGACATGCTCCACGTAAACAGATCACAATCCCTATGAGCTACATGCTCTAGGGACCTAACCTTGTCACCTCAATAAACAGAACATGCTGGAGGGATAGATTGATATCTCAGAGACATCCCATACTCTGGAACAGACCACCTATCAATAGCAAACAAAGCTCCTCATTAGCAGTTGTCATAAATAATCCAGATGATTGTATGGGAGATAGGAACTACACCCCGGGAATCACCTCTGTGGCTCTGCCTGACAGGGGCACATGAAATTAAATTACATGTGTGTCAAAGGCCAGGGTAGCATATGGCTAGGCTTCTATAGGCCCTAGGGCCAATAGCCTATTACCTACCTATGTGAGGTTGACTGAGTGTGACGGTGAATTTTTTGGTGAATATGTCAAAGTTCTGTATATGTGTGATAGCTTAGTGGGAAACTGTTTCTGACATGGTATTTTGTGTCCTAGCTCTGATCCCAGCAAAAGATGTGTATGCTATTGCTAGGCAGAAAAAGCTGTATGGCATACGGTCTGACGTAGTCCCTTGGTGTCGACTGGGGTGTGCTATTATAGGCTAAAGCAGTACATGTGTGCTTATTGATTGGTACTGCTGGTGAATCCAAATCCCGTATGAACTGTAGTACTACCTGCAGCTGTAGGCCTAAACAGCACAGTATGGTGTATGTCCACATTGCTTGTAACCACTGTTTTGTGTGTTCCCTGTAGTCCTCACAGATTACATACCTCAGCCATAAGGTTTTGTAAGTACTGATACACAGTACTGTATGGTACACAGGTAAAGCTAATCTGGGTTGCCATACATTTGTGTGTAATTTAATTTCAGATATTTTTCTAAAGCTTGCTGGACTGAAGTTAACCTCCAGTTTCCATTGCTAAAATATATACATTTAAACAGTTACAATAGTGCATGTACATTTCTGCTCTCTTCCAGTAGGGCACACTGTGGTTACATTTCAAACATAGCACTTTACATATACTTTTTCATCACACATGTCTGTATAAGCAGTTTGATATGCAAATGAAATACAATTCTAATACATTTGTAACACAAGCATCTTGTATAAATCATTTCCATATTCACCAATGACATATAATTATTTACAAAATTCCAGCTAGCTGTGCTGGCAGTATCTCCTTTCATCACAGTGACTATGAAGATAATGGAATAGTTTCCATTCCAGGTATTATTTGAGGCTGGTTAGGCATGCAGTACAGCCTGCATAGAGTTGTTTAGCATTCACAGTGCATTGACAGCTTTTTTTCTGAATTTCATAGCTTGAATAGAAGTTTATTTCAAAATAAAGGGAAGAGAAGAACCTATGCATTTATATGAGTACTATTGTGGGCTTCTCTCAACATGCCAGTAGAAAGATTAAACAGTCACAATTTTGGGTTAAGATTAAAAACACAGAGAATATACTACAGTGCCATTTTGCTTGTATATCAGCATTGGAAATGTATAATCTGGAATTTAATTTTCTGCTTAGGTTGATCAGTAATGAAATAGATACTGTCACTTAAACTGTACTCACCATATTGTAACTGGCACAACAGGGGTGCAGCCAGAAAATTCCATTTTGTACTCACAAACTCTTTTAGTGCCCCCAACCCATCTGGCATTTCAAACAAATGAACACATTTTAAAATGTTGCCCCCTTGAAGTTAATAAATGAACACATCCTTTTCAGCAGTTTCACTCAAAACTATTAAATATTGTTTTTAGATTTACAATCCTCTTTCAAAGCAAGCTAAGTACTTGTTGTTTGAGGCATTAATTTAGACAGTTGTAAAAATAATATGGCCTGAAAAAAGTTACAAAGTTTCTGAGTGATTCAAAAAAATGTACTCTGTAGAGTAAAAAGCCTATGCTTGGTTACACCCTAATCTTCTCAGTGACACAAGTGTATAATTTCAGAACATAGAATATCATACAAACCTCTTCAAGGACATTTTAGCAAGGGACAGTTCTGCCATGTACCCCCTAATGCGGGGACTAGGCTGTAATACCCCTAATATCTAAACATATTAACTTTAAGGTTGCACAAATTATATGAGACAGGAAAGGTTAGAAAGTCTTTCAGCCTTGGAGATGGTTAAACAGTATCAGTGAAAAGCAACAGTCAATATACTGAAGAGCTGGCCTTGGAAAACTTTCCTGAAAGATAAATGGCACTTCATTTTCTGACAAAATGATACATGATACATTATTAACTCCCCAAGTGATGTAGACATCCTAGAGAAAGGCTTCACTGAGACCAATGACTGGTGTCAAAACCATGGCCTTAAGCTTAATGCCAAAAAATGTATCGTCATTCGCTTTGGGAAAAACTCAGTTCCTACTAATTACTACATTGATGGTAGCCCACTGAACACTGGAGGTGTTATAAGAGATCTGGGGACACAGGTTGACAGCAACCTTTCCTTCGACCACCACATTGCCACTGTGGTCAGAAAGTCCTCCTATGTGGTACATCTCATTACCAAGGGTTTTGCATCCAGGAAGAAAGAGGTCATCATCTCTCTCTGCTCTTCCCTCATTAGACCAATCATCAAGTATAATGCCCCATTTGGCATGTACCTCACTAAACACCTGCAACAGCTGGAAAAGCCACAAACGTACTTCTCGAAGAGGATCCTAGGCCGTAAACACATGCCTTACATGGACAGACTGAAAAACTCCAGCTTTTCTCTGTCTCATATCGTCTATTAAAATGCAATCTCTGCTTGACTTACAAAGCCATGTCTGACCCAGCCCTGTTAGAAATGTTACACCTAAAAAAATCCCAATCCCTCTACACCACATGCTCTAGGGACCTCAACCTCATTACCACAATCAACAGAACATGCTGGAGGGACAGGTTCATAACCCAGAGACTGCCCATGCTCTGAAGACTTCCCATACATGTCAAGCAAATTACCTCACTGGCCCTTTTCAAGGGAAGTCTTGATGAGTGGATAGGAAATAGAAAGATCACCCCGGGGATCACTCCAGTGGCTCTACTTGATAGAGACACAGGCAACTAATGGCAGCATGATGCCAGGGCACTTCTATGGGCTTGGCTTGTAAAGGCTCCAGGACTGATGGCTTAGACACACCTATGAACCTATTAACCTATGACAAAAAGTTGTGCTTTGCTCCTAAGTACCTATAAGTCACTAAAGTTATTGAGAAACTAGAAGTGACATCAGTGAATGTGAGAACTTATTTATAAATGGCATTCTAAGGCTTGGATTATAAATTATTAGCTCCAGGTCAATTACCAGAGAAAAACAGCATTAATTATTGTACCCCAAAAAATTATATCACAAAAGAAATGGATGGAAGTCTTGTGTAAGCTGTGAATTAAAAACTCTCTAGAATAATTTTTCTATGGAGCTAAAAGAAATAAAATCTTTAGAAAAGGTGACAGTACACTGTAATTCCTGGATGTCAGATAAATGTTACCTGCATACCATTTTGTTTTTTATGTTTTTAAGTTCTCTTTGAACAATTAACCTGTGCCCACGGGTGCATGTAATTAGTACTGCATCATTGTGATGGACTATTTTGCAGATATGGAGCATAAAAATGCTGTTTTGATATAAGCAGCTTTAGGGTAAAGTCCCACCTCCCTGAGGTACAGTGACCTTAGAGGTGACTGCATTACTAAAAGGGCTGTCAAGGGCAAAGCCCTTGTAAGGATGATATTAGGAGTGAGTGCTTCCCTCCATGCAAATGCAGCTTTTGAACTCCAGTGCAAAATGATTTTATTCACTCCAGTGTATAATCTAAAATGTTGTCATTTGCATTTGAATAAGGGAACCATGCATCTACATAGGCAAGCAAAATGAGATTTTAAATATGCTGTGTATTTAGATCAGGATTCTAGGCATAGAGCCCTTCAAATTCCAGTATTTACAATGGTGATATATTTTGAGTATGCATTTTATTCCATTAATTACGACTGCTTTTGAGTCTTAACTGAAGATAATACCTCTCTTGTTAGTATCACGTCTATTTCTCAGGGTCTGGCGTGAGATGTGCATGTCATGATTTACACTTAACCCATTAAAAGCACATCACTTCAAGATAACTTTCTAGCTCATAAAGTGTATTAGAATTCCTTTTTTTTCTCTGATGACAGGTAATATGTTACAAATTTGTTATATTTTGTAATCTTCAGAATGTCCAGCTAATATTTTAAGACATTTCATCACACAAGATTATAAATAATTCCAAGGTTTAAATAATTTTGAAAACATATTAAAACATTAACATAAGACAAAATTGACAATAGTAGAAATAATAGAATTTACCAGTATACAATATGATTAGAGTTTCAGTAAATGCAATGCTTTTATACTTGTTTTTTTCAGTTATATAGTTATCTCTTCAGTAGGATCATAGATAGACTTAGAAATTACTTCATATAATGAGGCTTGATAAGTGTAATGTTTAGTTTTTCATTTGGGGCATATTATTGTAAGTTTAGTAATAAAAATAATATTCAAAAGTTCAAGTACATGGTGAAAGTTAATGTAATTAAAAATTCCAACCATGGAAGCTTTGTTTCACAAAACACTTAACAGTCAATCAATGTTGCTCTGCTGATCTCTATTGAGCCCTGCAGTTTCTGTTCCCAATCTTTCAGTTTCACCTTCAGGCAGACATCACTGAGTGAAAAGCTTCAATAAGAACTACACAGCAGTGTTGTGTTCCTTGTTGTTAGAAAATAAATCACCTTGGACGTATGCTGCCTATTGCATTCTTTCTGCAGCCTGACTAAACTCTGTTAAATCATTTGCATGCCTATTTACAAATAACACATAGCCTAGTCATTTATTTCGAGTCTCTGACTAGGTCATATTTGCATGCACATCTCCATGCGGGTCTATATCATTTCTTTGACAGCTTACGTTGTCGAATGCTTAATGATCGACACCTAAGCATCGAAGTTTCAAAATCATGGAACGGCCCTATACGCAGATTCTTTCCTCAGAAAAGAATTCGCTAGGCTGTCTGGAAATAAAATTAACTTTTCAACCTAAATATAATGGGGGCTTCATCCCCCCCCGATGTGGGGGTCTGTGCACCCCACCCCCAACTAAATATACCAACTTTGAGATCGATCTACTTTGGGGAAAGGGCAAATCCCAGAATACGGCCAAGCAAATTATTTCCTGAGGAAAGACCGCGTATATGGCCATTCATGATTTTGAAACTTCAACGCTTAGGTGTTGATCATTGAGCATTCGCCAGCCTAAGCTGTCGAAGAAATAATATAGAACCCTCCAAGCTGCATAACTTAATTTGATTGCTTACTCCATTTGTGTTTTGCTTTACTTCAATCAGATGAGCATTACATGGGGAGCCCTTATTGCTACTTTTAAGTATTGGGTACTTCTCTGTTATCAGGGCAACAGTTCTAATGAGCTTGCAATGATCGCACAACTGCTGCTGATGTGGGATGACTCTCCATTGAAAAGGGACTTCTCTTACAAGCATGAAGACAATTACCTGAACCAATTACATATAGACAGTTTTGATTTTTACAGTTGTGTACCCACAGTCAGTAAAGCTCTTTCTTGTAGCATTTGAGTTGCTTACGGTATCCCATATAACATTTAGGCATTTCAGATGCATAAAAGCAGTTGTTTTGTAACTATTAAAGAAAAGTTAAGAAATAGTTTAACTAAAATCTCAGGACATGTGACCTGCAATAAATAAAAAATAAATAAATACCTAAATAAATAAAAATGGCAAAAGTGCCCAAAGAGGGACAGGTGCTAACCCTATAGTAGAATCTTGGACTGACGAGCCAAATGTGGTACAAATTCAAAGTGCAAAATGCGCTTTATTTGGAGTGTGTTTAGATTATTTTAGTCTCTTATACTTTTTTACAATGCTGTTTCCTTCCATGAGCTGTAACACAATTCACGACCGTATGTGAAACATAATATAAAAATCTGAGTCCAACCCAAAGAAAAGTTTCTCGCTGTCTGTTGGTACACATTATTTGTTGTATCCACTAGGCTCTTCCACTCTGAAGGAACCTGAAAGTACAGTTTCGTCTGACTGTCACATTCCCAATTTTAAACATGGGTAAAGCGTGAAAAACTATGCATTTCAAAAAGCTTCAAGATGGACTGCAGAGTACACACAATGCAATTTAAGGGATGCAAGTTCACAAACCCTCATTATATCTTTCTCAAGAAGCAGCACACAAAGGAATCCACAGGTTGTTAATAATATGAAAAGCATGACAGCATGAAATGAGTGACTATTTACAAGAAGAATAAAGCAAAGTAAAAGTAGAAACTGTCTAACTTCCTTTCATTGCGAGCGTGTTGTAGGATTCAAAGCACTCATTAGAAGTGTTGCCCCGATAATGGAAAAGTGCCAAGTATTGTTTCATGAAAAAGTTGCTCTATTAAACATATAAGATAGCCGCTGTCCTCTATAAACTGACCTGAGCCAATCTTGAGACTCTTCTTTAATATGCATTAGTTTATGATATCTCTTATTTGACTTGTATTCCATATTACCATTCACATTTCCGATTGTTTTGCAGTGACTTTCTGTAGACTGAAACAGTAGCATTCAACACATTTTCCATCAAGACTAATATTTTAGATAAAATCTATTATGCTGGCTTCACTCTTTTGAAGTTTGAATTAATAGTCTTGCTTTAGATAGCAGCTGCCACAGTTTTTATTAATATTTTGATATTTATAATATACATAATAGTCTTCTTATGGTATTGTATGAGAACAATTTTCTTTACTAGTGAAGTTTAACAAAACACTCTGTTATTGAGATCTCATATTTGAACATACAGACCAGATGCTTTCAGCAAAAATAAGCACATTTTGACTTCATAGAAATTCTCTAATGATCCACAGATTTTGTAAATATCCTGAACTTGTTTCATTTTTCATAAGCTAGTTAGAATTATATTCTGAATTTTGTAACCTTTCATGCATATTGTATGGCTGCGTTCATGAAACATTGATAACAAGAGGCAAGATTATAGGTGTTAAATTGGAATGTTTAAAATTTATATCGCATTTCTCAAAGTATGCCTGGCCTGATAATTAAAGTTGTAGCTAGGCAACTATATTTTATAGGCATACATTAAAGAAACACAACACAGAAATATAACATTGCTGGTTATGCAAATTTCAACTTATATGAGTTTGTTATTTCTGAATGGTAATTGTTAAAATATTTTATTTTACCAATACAGTATAATGTATATATTTAACAGTTAAATGAAAGACAAAATAAACTAGTCCTGGATATGCTAATTAAATCTGGCCTAATATTACAGAGCATAATTCAGTATGATCATTTCAGAAATTAAAGCATAGCAACATATATATCTATAGATGTACACTCATTTGTGTGTGTGTGTGTGTGTGTGTGTGTGTGTGTGTGTGTGTGTGTGTGTGTGTGTGTGTGTGTGTGTGTGTGTGTGTGTGTGTGTGTGTGTGTGCTAATATTTATGGGTCAGGTCATAAAATTATACATTGTTTACTCTTTTTTAGACTGACCGCATAGTAGCCCACAAGTATCTTTGCAGCACTCCAGTAACACTGTTGCTTATTGTTAGTAAAAGTACCAGTATATCTAAAATATATAAATATTTTTACAATAAAAAATAAATACTTTCATTAATATGTACAAGGTTTTGTGAGAATCTTGAGGCTAAAATATAGTAGCACTTAGTTTATATAATTACAGACAGGAAAATGAGTGTCATAATTTCCTGACTGTCATATATCAAGTTGCATTATGTGCAAGTGCACCTGTTCTCCAGATCTTCCTTTTTTATTAATTTTGTCACCTTTTTACCCTTGGATCATTCCACATCAGTATCAGACGATTTCTATCACACTTAATAACTAAATGAGACTGTACAATTGCTCACTATTTCATGTTTTTCATATTCAGTAAGCCATGCAGTGGAATTGTAGTGCTCTGTAGTATTAGGCCAGGTGTAATTAGCATATCCAGGACTAGTTTATTTTGTGTTGCATTTAACTGTTAAATATATACAGTATCCTGTAATGATAAACCATTTTCACAATTACTATTCAGAAATAACAAACTCATTTAAATTGAAATTTGCACAACCTGCATGCCATAGTTCCATGTTTTGTTTCTTTAATGTATGCCTGTAAAATATAGCTGCCTAGCTACAACTTTAGTTATCAGCCCAGGCATACTTTGAGAAATGGGTTGTTTGGGCATTGCTTTTGGCCTAATTTTGATTGTGGCCGTATTTTTGCTGTAGTGACACTCTTTTTTTCTTGGCCGACATTTGGCTGGGACTTCGCAATTATAACAAGGGGCGTGTTGGGATCTGGAATCATTTTGTTAATTCACTAGTATTTATGAGATCAGGGATTATTTTCATTTGGACACATGTGCTGGAATTGACAGTATATAGGACTGATCTGGGCTTACATGCGACACCTGAATAGACTGTAGTCTATGAGGTCTGCACCAATGAAGGATTATGTGCAAACGGGGAGAATGTATACTGAACTGGGACTGGTCTCTAACTAATCAAGGCTGACTTTATGAACTAAAAGAACTTATTTTGGTGCAGGTTTGCAGATACGCTGACTGCATATTTTGGTCCGGGACTCTTATTACTTTGGCAATGTTCAAAAACGGTTTGCATTTATGCATATATCTATTTTATTTAGTTATATTTGTACTATTTAGATAGATGATGCTTTTGTGACTAAGCAGACAACAAGCACTCAGCCCATATTAGGGTGGAGAGAATCACGGTCTGATTTCACTTCCCATACTGTTTTATATCAATCAGTCAGTTTATTGTTAGAGAACGCATTCTTTTTTGGCCAGATTGTTAAAAGGATGTTGAATGGAACATTTTGAACTATTTTATCACTTTTTGTGGCCGGGTTGGTGCTAGTCATTTCCTACAGGCTTATGGACTAGGGATTATTATTTTTTATGTAGTGGCTTACATTCAATACAGGCATTTTTCTGTTTCTTACATAGGGATTCAGTGTATTATTTTCATATGATAGTTTATCTTTTCCATGTCTATTATTTTTATTTTTAGGTTTAGAATGATCCTGTATGGTTTTGATAGGATGCCAGTCAATATTCGTTTGTCTTAATATTCTAACATAGATTGTATTGTTGGGGGAAACCGGAACATTGTGTTTTTTTCTAATCTTTTTTGACCAAATCATGATAAGGTGAAGTAATTTTGGAAACCATTACAAAACTATCATATATTTACACATAGGATCTATCTATCCAGCTAATCAGTTTGGACATTGCCATTTAGGGGATTGTGAGCTTTCTACGCTATATTGGAACTTATTAAACATGGGGTCAGACCTTTGCATACTTTCACAAGTTGATAGCAGGTTGATATTTTGTAAATTGGTTGTTCATTTATTTCTTGGGCAACGATTTTGTGTTGTGATAGGGTACTATTAATATGGGTCATCACATAATGGATAACAGAGAAATGAGTGCTCAAATGTAGTTAGAAGGCTCTTTCATTATTTGGGGATTGATCAGCCAACAGTCATTATACCGATTTGTCCACGAACATGTGAATGTTCATCCCTCCCAGTGGTTGGCATTTATAATTACATTTAATAAGTGGATCTTATAACACAAAATATTTTTTTGGGTTCAAATTGATGACTTGCACATTCTGTGTGGATTTTCCATATGTTCTTTTGGGTAAATTAAGGTAAAGGTTTTTTACCTTTTTCCTGCCTTTTTTGATCCTATCAGCAAACATGTACATTCCTTTGTGACTCAAATGGGTTCAGTATAATAGTTTTTGTACCAGTAAGTCAGGTTTAAGCACTGGGGGATTATTCTCCTAGCACCCCTGACAGTCTGCTTAAGAGACGTCCCATAGGTTCCATTTTGGTTATATCACATCACAGCTGATCAACAGAGACTTCAGGGTGATTGAAGCAAGCTATCAACTTATGGTCATGGATCTTAACAAGCTGCTTCAGGTCCTTGGTGCAGATAAGGATGATATTCATGTATCTGGAATTAAACCTATGGATTGAGAGCACAAAGGAGAACAGCCAGACTGATCCAGTTGATGGTTGTAATTTGCTCTTCATACAGCTTGGCAAGAAGGTTAAAACTTTACGTACCAGCATTTGGTACTTAAAGCATTTCAAAGCATATCAAAACCAAAACATTACCCCGAGGGGTTTAAGGACTAAATTACAGCCATTAGTTAGTAAGCATGATGATATATTATTAATGGATTGGAACATGGCACATCAACAGGCGTTCTTGTTCTTTGTTAACATTTTAGTATCTTATTATGGAAGAACAATTGAGGTCAACATTTGTGATTTACAAAAAATATGTGAAGAATTGAAAAAACATAAAGAACAAATAGATTTTAAGGATAATCTTAGCAGAATCTCAAAGGAATTGACTACCTTTGAAAATCATTTGAAAGATAAAAAGTTACATAAGTTTTCCAGAGATATGGAGGATTATGAGAGAGGTAGGGCGTTTGAGTCACAGAGAAGTGTTAGGTTTGTGGATGGAACAAAAAACACCACTCAGATATGCAAAAAAAGACCCAGATTCATATTGAAAAAAGGTAGACCACATACCATAACTTTGGGGGAGGAATCCTCCACTACTAATACCAAATCCACATACATTAGTGATTCCCCTGATTCCAAGAGATGTCGGGGTTCAGAGTTCCCTTTACGGGTAGGAGGCACAGGGGGGATGCAAACACAGGGGTAAAAACCATAGAGGATCTTTTCCAATCAATAGTGAAATAAATGTAGAATGTTCAAATGTGCATAATATTTCCAAATATGTTTTATCATCTGAAGAGGAATCATTGCTGAATAAAGGTCTTGGTTTTATCCCAGGTTTTTTTGTGGATGAAAGCATTTTTGTCTCTGATATACTATCTTTTTGCAGAAAGGTTAATCTGAAATTGTTTTTCGGCCAACAGGACCATTCTCAGAGATCTACTGATTTTAGATTCTACAAATCTAATTTCAGTCCACCCATGGACAAACATGTTGCCATTTTCCAACAGGCAGTTATCAAAGATTTGCATTACCATTTAAGTTCCTCACAGACTATCAGACATAATCTAACAATGGCGGAACAAAAAGCTCTTACAGATCTTAGGGCCAATACTGATATTTCCATCCTACCAGCAGACAAGGGTGGGGTGGTGGTGGTCATGGACTCCAGTTATTACTGGGCTGAGGGAAGTAGACAATTGTCTAACCCTCAGCATTATATGAACATGGCCACTGACTCCACTCTTAATTTTAAGAAAGAGATTGACAACTTCTTGCAGGAAGCAGTGGATCAGGGAATTATCAGTGATAAAACTAGACAACAACTAATGGTAAAAGATCCAGGCAAACAATATCTTTATCTATTGCCAAAAATTCACAAATCTTTGAGTATGCCACCAGGCAGGCCTATTGTTTCGGGCATAGGCTCCCTCACAGAGCCATTGTCAGCATTTTTGACAGCATATTTGCAACCGCTGTTGTCACATGTTAGAGCTAGGTTAAAAGACACAACAGAATTTCTACAAATTGTATCGGAGTCTGAATTGGAACCTCATTGGTTGATGTGAACCCTGGATGTTAAATCTCTTTACACCAGCATTCCACACACTGGGCTGGACTAACAGCATTAGAATTTTGGCTAAATAAGACCAATATATATAGTCCAGGTTTTAACACATTGCTTATCTGCATGGCCGAGCATGTTCTTACCAAAAACGTCTTCTATTTTCAACACGAGTGTTACTGGCACATACAAGGCACAGCAATGGGTCATCTTTTGCCCCGATATATGCTGATTCATATATGGGATATGTTGAGGAAGACATTATATATAATGAGCTACATAACCTGTATTTGCCAGAGATAGACATATGGAGACATTTTTTGGATGACTGTTGGCTTGTATGGAAAGGAGGCAGTGATTATTTGGAGGAATTCATTGAATACCTCAATGGAAACAAATGGGGGGTTGAGTTTACAGTGAGTTTTCATAAAATAGGAAATACACCTTGGGGATCACTTCTGTGTCTCTGCTGGACAGTGGCACAGGAAAATAACTTTCTTGGGTGGTGTAAGCTATGGAACCTTGCTGGCTAGGCTTACATAGGCCCTTGGGCCAATAGCCTAGTACCTACCTATGAACCTATGAACCTATAAAATGAGATTCACTTTTTCGATGTCAATTTGCAACATCAACCAGATAACACATTACGTACTACAGTTTATCGAAAATATCCACAATATAAGAACCTGTTACACGCCTCCAGTCTCCATCCCAAACACACCATTAATAATATTCCTAAATCTCAGTTTTTGCGCTTGAAGATAATTTGTTCTTCACAGCAGGATCTGACACAATCCCATCAGGATTTAGCCAACAGATTTCTAGCTAGGGGATATGGTACACAGAATGTGAACTCGGCCATGCATTGGGCCAACAACCAATCCAGGGGTACTTTATTACAATACAAACATACACCCATGAAGGAGAATAAGGATACCTTGGAATGGTCACTACATTTGGCAGAAATACAGCCGATCTTACTGATGTTATTGACAAACATTGGATATTTTGAAAGCCAATGAACAATTGGGTGACCTTTTGGGGGGAAAATGTTCATTTTCCTTCAAGTGGGACAAAGCCTTAGGGTCCCATTTCTCTCATTACAGAAATATTATGCATCAGGATGCCATTTATCATCAAACTACATTAACAGGGGAGAGACTGGTTGGTTCTTATCCTTGTGGACACTTCACCTTCTGTAAATATGTCTTCAAAACCAAAACCTTCACCAGTAAAAATACTGGGCAGTTGTACAACATCAATTGTTATGCTAATTGGGGAATGGATTGGGTTATATAATTGGCCACTTGCACCTGTCAAGCCTTTTATGTGGGCCAAACCTCCAGGCAATTTAGATTTCGAATGTCGAACGTTTAGGGGATATTAGGAATGCAAGAGCCACCAATGCTCTTTATAGACATTCACTGGTTCATCACACAGCGAAATTTACTTTTACAGTTATTGATAAAATATCGGACAACAGATTTTTTAAAATGGGGTGGCACAGTATATTATACATGAAGGAAAGGAAATGGATTGTCAAACTAGGGAGTTTATTCCCACCTGGATTAAATGATAAACTGGAGTGTTTTCCTTTCTCTTTATGGGTTTTGATACAATTTATGAACTATCCAGAATTCTTGGATTGGTCCCAAGAGTAAAACAGTTGAAAAAAAGAAAAAAAGCATAAAACAGTAAATCTGTATGGAATTTATTGTGTTTTGTATTGCTTTTTTGTTTTTATTATCTAGTATTAGACCATTTTTTTCTTGGGCAGGAAATGATGTCATTGGTCTTTAATGACACTGAGTATATATTGCAGTTGTATCACTGCTTTATGTTATGTACCACTGATGAAAGCTACAAGCTGAAACCGGTCTGGTTTTTTGAATAAATCTTCACGCTCTCAAGGTGCTGGCTCTTTTTGTGTTTTGTTATACTTTGACAAATGCCATATAAATTTTAGAGTATTATTCAAGGGCGGCCATGGTGGTGCAGCGGTTAGCATTGCCACCTCACAGCAAGAGGTTCACCGGTTCATTCCTCGGCTGTGGTACCTTCTGTGCAGAGTCTGCATGTCATCCCTGTAGTCATGTGGGTTTCCTCTGGGTGCTCCAGTTTCCTCCCACATCCCAAAGACATGCTTTAGGTAGATTGGACACTCTAAATTGGCCATAGGTGTGAGTGTGTGTGTGTGTGCCTTCTGTGGAAGGTTGGGCACTGGGCTGGCAACTTGACATTGTAAAACTCCACTACCAATCATGAGCAGACAGGTGATCTGCTGTGGTGACCCTTAACAAGGAAAAGCCAGAAGAAGACTAACTTACATTTAATTTCTCTACAAATTGCCTAAACTTTCATTTCTTTAAATATTAAATAATTGTCACATACCTTGTATTGATTCTTAACCAATTTTTTTATATTATGTCTAACTTGTTATAACTATTTAAACTGCAGATGTGTTTGTTTTATTTATGAAGATTGTAAAATTATTGTTCTTAATGTTTTCTAACAGTTTGGAGCTTTTCTCCCTGGGCCGCCACTGAAAATGGGCTTCTACCCAATTGGAATTTCCCTATAATCAAATGTGAGTTAATAAATGAATAGTTCATAATGTTCGTACACGTTACTGATAGTATTCATGAACCATGCTGACATTTTCTTGATTGCACTCATAGCCAATTAATGGGTGCTACCTTTCTATTTATAACATAATTTCATAAGTAAAAAAGTTATATTTACTCTTCTAATTATATACCTGTACATCATCACTCTTTTTTCAGTATGTACTCCATAAAATCTGATGTACATAGTTGAGTTCATGCCATTTTAACATGTCTAGTTAACTTGCCAGTGAAAGAAAACACTTTTATGTTCATAAATGTATCAGCATTGTGTTGAAAAACAGCACTCACGAAATAATTCCTTAGCTGTGATGATGCAAAATATTTAGATGCTTACTTACATCAGCAATCACTTACCCCATAGTTCAATGCTAACCATTGTAAATGAGACTTCTGTCTGATATACAGCTCAAACAAAAGAGCGATTCCATGGAAGGGGTGTGTAACCATTGCATACAAATTTGTAATATATTTTTGTGAGATTCAACACTATTCCACTAGAAACAAGACAGAGTAAAAGAAAAGGAGAACGTGACTACATTTCATAAATAAAATAAAACTGCAATGGGCAGTTGAAAAAACAGAGACTAAATACCACATTTATGATCCACCTGCACCCTAACCCTTGGTCGGGCATCAGGAGGAAGAGAAGAAAAGAAAGCTGTGTTATTTAACATGCTATAGAAGGGAAATCAATCTAGACTAGTAAGAAATTCTAGTTCAAGCTTGTCCATTGTGTAATATTTTCCTAATTACAGATTTTGATTTAGTATTTTTTTCAGTTTGATTTCACTATCTCTTAATGACCAGGCAGTCCAACTAATAGTAATTTCAAGTACTAACCTGGCCACATCCACACCAATATACAATAATTATGGCTCTGTTAATGTAATGAAATCTCTTGGGATACTGATAGACTCTTTAAAATATGGTAATTAATATGGCCGTGTTACTAGGTGATTTCAACTGAAAATTGTATGAAGTAGTTTCAACAGTCTATCAAGGGAGAAGGGAGCAAGCTATCATTTTTGCCAGTCATCGCAACTTCTGGAAATTTTAGTGGATAAACTTCACAGAAGAGAAAATTATCACCGGAAAAAGAGTTCATATTTTTTCCCTAAAACATGAGTGATGTCAGTAAAATACTTAAAACCACTGTTAAACCAGGAGACAAGCCTTAAAACAACTCTTTAGCGTTAATATAACTTTATTTCATGCTTTTGTCAATAGCAATAGACTTCATCGGAAATTAATTACACAAAAGATACACAAGCTTGAATACCTGAAATAAAATCACGTTAACCAATCACAATAAACATACAATTAAAAGCACATCCAAAAATCATGTGGAGTAAAGAGAAACTGAATGGCAAGTAAGATTAGAGGCAGACAAAGCATCAGGTTTAAATTACATCATAAATATTAAATGTTTTCTGAAGGGCCGCAGGTTGGCTATAGGAGTTTAGATGCTAAAGGGTTAAACAGAGTGGCAGTTAACATTGAATGTGTTTTTAATTGCATGTTTATTATAATTGTTTAACATAATTTTATTTCAAGTATTTAAGCTTGTGTATCTTTTGTGTAATTTGTCTAAGCCACAGTGGTAGCATTGTTTCCTCACAGCAAGAGGTTCTCCTGTTCTATTCTCGGCTAGAGTGCCCTCTGTGTGGAGTCTGCATGCCCTCCCCATGTTCGAAAGACATGCATGAATGGGTGTGCCTTCGTTGAAGGTTGGGTGTTGGGCTGGCAACTCGGCTCCATAAAAATCTACTGCCAATAATTAGCGGGCCGGAGTTCCGCTGTGGCGACCCCTAACCGGGAAAAGACAAACAAACATCTTTTGTGTAATTAATTTCTGAAAAAGTCTATTGCTATTGACAAAAGCATGAAATAAAGTTATATTAATGCTAAAGAGTTGCTTTAAGGCTTGTCTCCAGGTTTAACAGTGGTTTTAAGTATTTTTTCTTCTTGTTTCACCATTGTTTGGAGACTGTTCCAGTTTTTATTTTGATGTCAGTAAAATCTCTGAATATGCAACTACATGTTTCAAAAATGATTGAGAAATAATAACGAATAATATGTACTACTCGTGTGGAGAGACAAACTGAGACAGGGTAGGTTATTGATCAGAAACTATAAAAATCTGGGAATTAATATCAAATAGGTTGCTTTATCTCATATCTTTATTTTTAGGATGTTCATTAAATTAACAATAGAAAAGGCTGGCTATGTTTAAGTAATCATTAAAGAGACAGAGAGAGATCTTTAAATAAATAATAGTTTTAAACTGGGTAGCAAGTTTAAAGATAACCATTTGACAATGTGTGGAGATAAGCAATTCTGATATAAAAAGATATGATTGAGATTAATCATGTATATCATGTTATAATCACCAAAAAGTCTGGTATTGAATGGTAGCTGTAAGCTGATCTACTGTAAAAAGCTGTAGACCAAGTATGAAAAGGCCACAGGTTTGTTTATTATGAAGTAGAGCTGATTTTTCCTTAACGATTTTGTCTTCAGCTTTCTTACCTTATTATGGAATGAATTCATTTGAAATAAATGAACCATTGTGGGTGAAAAAGGAACATTAATACGATGGTAATTCTGCTTGATAAGGAAAATAGACACAATCCCAATCCCCACAATAAAACACAGACACACACAGACACAGACACAGACACACACACACACACACACACACACACACACACACACACATACACACACACACACACACACACACACATATATATATATATATATATATATATATATATATATATATATATATATATATATGGGTCTAACTGTTAATATCGAAATCCCACAGGATAGAAGATGAGAACATTGAGATGAAAACAGCGAATCATTAGTTTGACTCTTCAAAACACCAAGAATTTACCCAGGGAAAGTAATCAGTCAGCCAATATATGGAAGTTTACCCTTTTCTCCACTATAGTGCGATTTTGTTGTTGGTATAATTACTTAGGGGTGGGGTGGGGGGCATATTGGGGGGTGTAGCCTCCACTTCTGTGAGTTTGAATTGATTTCCTGTGGTTTGTTTTGCTTGTTGTTCAAGCGGTTACTTTCCCTTGGTATAGTTCTTGGTGTTATGAAAAGTCAAAGAAATGAAGATTCACTGTTTTTGTCTCTATGTTCTCATCTTCGATCATGTGGGATTTCAATATTATCAGGTAGATCCTATATATATGTAGTATCTTGTCGATAAAATATTGTAGCATAAATGTTGATTTAGTTCATTAGCAAGTAAGGGGTCAGCCGCATACACTGCACCAAAGGTTTTATTTTGTTTTGTTCTCAAAAAATAGATATCTTTGATATGACCTAAAAGAAGAATGCTAGACTTTGCTTTATCTTTCTACACTGAAATGTATTGAAATGTATGTGCTAAGTTAAACCAAAATGTTTCAGCAGATCTGAGCATATGAAACACTGAATAAAATATAATTTATATGTGTGTATAAAATTTCTGCACATGGAATGAGGGTGTGAATTAGGTTAACCTGTGGATTTTCATTAATTAAATGTAACAGTATCTCAGTGACTATGATAAATAAGGAATGGGCATAGGTCTTACTTGTCTAACTCAGTTTTGCTGTTTAAATCATGAAGACCCATACCATTAATAAACATGCAAAACAAATCATTAACTAATATCCAGATTACATTGACAAGTTGCATTGGGATTGCCATTATATGTAAATCTTAATACATAGGATGACAGGGGATTATTAGGCTATCAAACCTAGCAGGCCTTTTTAAGCCTAGCCATGCTTTCCAAAAATATTAGCCAGGTTTTGGTCCCATAGGCTTTTTGCAAGGGATGCATCTATTTCAGGCATGGGTGGTCAAGTATTTACACAGTATCTGTCTATAACAGAGACACAAATGTCAGGCCAAGAGTATGTTTATGATTACCCATCAACTGATCCAAGTCACACTTGAACAGGTGCAGGGAAGAACTCTGCTTCATTTGGATGGGAAGCCTGTTCCACACAAGGGACAGTCTCTGAGACACATTCCTGTCCCTCCAGGATTTCTTATTTGTGTTAAAAATGTGGTTTAGGTCTCTGGATTGGGTGATTCTGATGATATTTGTTTTACAGATGTGCAACATATCCATTAAGGTTGGATCAGTGGATGCTTTGTAGGTCAAATACAGATCATCTCTCAGCAACCTCTGAGATACTGAATATAAGGATAAGGCTTTGACGTAACCTGTATGGGACATGTTGCCTATACTGTTTTTTTCTTTTTGGGAGGACTTTCCAGTTATTGTATATGCCTGGTCAGGGGTCCACTTCTTAATTTCGAAAGTCGACAATCCTGACGTTCAATATATCGAACTCAGAACCTCGAGATTGTGGAATCTCGAAAAAAAAAAAAAAAGGCATCAAAAATCATGTTTTTGCAGGGGGGCAAGCCACCCTGCACCCCCCACACCCCCACAACTTAAATATGCTAACTCCGAGATAGCGCTACAGTGAAGAGAATGGTAATGGAGATCGCTATACAGTGCAGAACAGGAACATTAACGTTCTCTTCACTGTAGTGCGATCTCAGAGTTAGTATATTTAAGTTGCACAGGGTGTGGGGGGTGCAGGGGGGGCTTGCCCCCCTGCAAAAACCTGTTTTTTGATGTCTTCTTTTTTCATTTATTTTAATTTCGAGATTCCACAATCTCGAGGTTCTGAGTTCGATATATTGAAGTTTGGGATTGTGGACTTTTGAAATTAAAAAGTTTGACCCCCCCTGGTCAGATACATACTGAAGAGAGCATAGTATTCTATATTTGGTCTAATGAGGGCCAAGTACAACAGAACAATGACATTTTTGAACCTAAATGCCATACCTTTGCTTATAAGTTATGCAACATTAAAATTCTTCCTTACTGCAGTAGATAAAAGATGGTCAAAGGCCATGTCACTGTCTACATGCATTCTCAAATCTCTGTCCACTAGGTCTACTCTTAGATGTGTATTATCAATGTGGTAATTTGCTGGAGTGGGCATCCTTTCAAAAGAAAATATTATGCACTGTTTGACACCGAATTTTACACTGTTATTCTTGCAGAAATTATTAGTCAGTGTCAGGCATCCTTGGGGGGCATTTGTGTATTGGAGGTATTCAATCACTGCACCTTGTTTGCAACCATCTGCAAACGTTGTCATCCAGTGGCATTTGACACTAGCCTTGACGTCTAAGAAGTAGATACTAAAAAAGAGCAGGCCAGGCACTGAGCCCTGAAAGACCCATTACTGACCTGCCTTATTGTCATGGTAGAATTCCCTATCCTGGCATCCTGGGTCCTATCAGTGAGCCATCTGGCTGTCCAGTGGCAGAGACAGGAGTTTATAGCTAATTTAGTGATCTTATCTACAATGCTTTAGTGGGTAGTGGGTAGCATGCCTTAGTCAAGTCAAGGTAGGCAGTATGAATCATTTGCCCTCATCCATTGCTTTTTGACTCCCTCAAAGAAATTCACTAACTTAAGTAGGCATGATCTGCCCTTGACAAAATTGGACCGAGTTGGATACAATGTCAGAAGGTTTCCTGTCATCATGTATTGAATCCATGACTATTCTTTCCATGGCTTTACATATAAGACTAATAAGGTTTATGGTTCTACTATTAAGAAGACCAAACTTTTATAAGCATGGATTTGCAGAATGACAGGTCTAGAGACCTCAACTTTCAGAGTAAGCTGATAGAAGAGTTCATTGAAACCTGTCGTTAATGTTTGAAAGCTGCTTTCCAGGTATGAATCTAAACGACTACAATGAAATAATAAGACTGTATGAGAAAAGTAAGATCCAGGCTTTCAATAATCAGTACCTTTTCATTGTTCGTGCTTTTGATTCATCCTTAAATATAAACATAAGTATAGTTTTAGACAAATTTTGAAAAGTATCAGAGTCCAATTTTGAATGTTATGGAAATTTGCAGGTTTAAGAATGTAAGGGGCTAATATGTGTTGGGGAGATTTATAGCATTCAGGAGGGATTTGTCTGTACCAATTCAATTGTTATTTTCTGTATTGATTGCCAGTGTGACAGCTTGTAGAGAGAAGTGTGAAAAGGTAAGACAAGAGGTTTTACTTTTTCCTTGATGAAAAGACACTTTTCTATGATTATTTTCATAATGTTCTTGAGCAATCATGTAATTCATTGTTGAAGTCACTAGGTACTTTCAGTATCGAAAAGGTTTTAGTTTTTTATTATGTTTTAAATTCTCATGTAGGCTTTCTTGAAAAAAAATGTGCTCCATCAGCAAATGACCTGTTGCATCTATGGTACAATATCAGTCCATATTTTGACAACCACAGACTACGGCAGAAGCTAGTAACAAAACAAGAAGTCCAGTGGACACAGCTCATGTTAGAAACTCAAAGAATCCATTTGAAAAGTGTGTTATGTTAGGAGCACCTAACACAATCTTCAATGCATGTTAAAGACTGTGGAATGACGCCAATGACACCATCAAAAATCTAAAAGAAAGTAAAAGAAAGCAGACTTTATTCCACACAATTTAAAACAAAACTAATCATTGACAGGGTTTTGAGGTCTTCTAGAGGAGGTGATTTTGATAATATACTGGAATTAAAAGAATTTATCTGGCAGTTGAGGCTTAGTACTTGCCAACCCCCCTTACCTCAATGACTTTATATCCATTATGAGTGTTTTAAATATCAGGGCTAACAGAGTGTGATTTTTTACAGTTAATTATTTTCATAAAGTTAAGTGATACACCTTTATATTTCTTCAATCATATTTCTTGAATTAAGCGTGTTTTTAAAGGTTTACAATTAGATTTGCGAACTGCAGTCGATCTAGAGTGACAGTTTTGACTTGCATTTTTCCAAGAGACAGTTTTGTAAACCCAAATACATCGACTATACTACATCACATGGGTACTTTAGTTAAAGTATTTGAGTTCAGAATTTTGAGTGGAGATTGCGGTTCAGTGAGGAACAGGGAATTAACCCATTTCTTTACTGTAGTACAATCTTCGAGTTGGTATATAATTAGCAGGGGGTGTAGGGGGTACAGGGGGACTTGCCCCCCTGCAAAATAGCAAAAGTGATGTATCGTTGTCTCCAGAGTGTCATGGTACATTACAGTGCATAGCTTGTGTGACTGACATCACCTCCTGCTATGCTGAATACATCGAACTACGGAATTGATGTATTCAGTTTTAAATTTCCTGCTTGTTCCCTGTTGCAATTTTCAAGATATTGGTTCAACATTAAGGGCGATCGATAGATGCAGTTTCAAGGTTTCAGTAGTAAACCATTTTTAAAACTATGCTATATACTTACATTTAAACATTTTTATGATTATTTTTGTATTTTTTGCATTGTTTTTACTAGATTTTTAGGGCAGTTGTGTATTTACTAGCTGGAGATTAAATTGGCTTACTTAATTAATTTAATTTATTTAAATAATTTAAAGAATTCCCTGGATGGATTCTAATTGGTGGGTCAGTATTTAAATAGTTAGTGGGAGCTGGATAATCTAACTCTGATGAAGTCTGGGATAACTTCGGACAAAAGCGATTAGTTCTGTTTTAAATTGTGTGGAATAAAATCCATAGTCTTTTACAAGCATTGAAGATCGTGCTAGGTGCTGCTAACATAACACACTTTGCAAATAGATTCTTTGAGTTCCAAACATAGGAGGTGCCTGCTGGACTTCCTGTTTGATAAATACATACTTATTGCCTGTATTTGTTTTGCATAATGTGGTGAATTGGTTTTCATATTCTATTTTGAGATCATCATATTTTTGAAAATACTTCTGAAAACTGGTTTCTAATGGTATACTCAGCACTTTAGATGGTATTTCTTGCAAGTGAATTTTATACATTTCGTATGTGTTTAATTTAAAGAAAATAAACATATCTCTAAAAGGACACCATTTTTAAAACTGGACCTTTTCATCTGGAATGTATTCATTTGGTTACAATTTTCTGGACATTGCTGGTGTATGTTAGATGAAATTTGTTGCAAAAATTTTTTATTTTGAAAAAAATCAGGTTTTGGATATTTTGTTATATGCTTTAATTGATTGGATATTTTCATAGTAGTTGATGACTGACCTAGCTGAATCTTGGTTTGTATTTAAATACTCTGTCTATAAAATTCTTTGACAGCATTGCTATGTCTTTTTTTTCAGCCAGATAGAGTGTTTTATATGCATTTAGATTAAAAGGTCTCCAGCCATCTAGCAGACCATTTTTATTCATAAAAATAAGATAATAAACCAGCATGGTACATGTATGAAGCTGTAGTTTTAATGTTGAAGGTGTTATTCTAACAATCAGTCACTGTATCTAAAATCTCCCAAAAACAGAACCTGTCGAGAAAACATGGAATCCAGAAGTACTTGTATATCAGAGACAGGAACATAAAGGGATCCTATCAGTATTTATTTTTGTTTTTGAATTCAAGCCTACTTGAAAATATATTATTTTCAATTGTATACTTGTTAAGGTTTTGGATTGTTTCTTCTTACTGGAGAAAAATAGGATCACTGCCTTTAACATTTTCTAGAAATATATTTTTTGTGTTTCTTTCTTTTAGTCCATTTGTCAGAGTCTGAATAAACTATATAGTTTGGTGGAGACAACATATGTAAAGCTGTAATTGCCTCATATATTACAAAGAGGGCGTGCTTAACGGCATTATTTAAACTGCTAACATTAAGCGAGTAAACCTTCAACTATCCAGCATGAGTCATATGTCATCATACCTACACCAGTTTTATTCCTTCCCTGCTACCAATGCTTGCCTGTGGCAATAATGCCAATCCCCACTAAAGGGAAAGAAAAAGAAAAACAAAAGACTAAAAAAGAAAAATTGAAAGAAAAAAAAAACATGTTTGGATTGACCCCAAAACACATTTGATTAACAATTCATATGCAGAATCAATTTCTGGAGTTTATACTACAGATTTTTCTGAACAAAAGTAGGAAAAACAGAAACAACATATGTGTCATCGTTATAATAAACCTGTCTGTACTTTTTTATCTTAAAACCATCTTCATGCTTGACAAGAAAATTTGCAATATACTGCACTCAGCCATGGTATATACCTGTACAGGTCATAACCTCTAATTGTATACAATTTGCTCAAGATAATAAAACATGAACTCTTATTCCAGAGTATTCAAGGTAGTCAGTGTAGGTTCTAATTTCAGTTTTACAGTCCATAGGGTGGATTACAAAAAAAAAATAAGCACTGTGCTTATCTTAGGAGAAATCAATGTATGCCATCCCCCACATCATTTACTTTGTGTTTTAACATTAGATAGCACACATCTCTAGTATACACATGTACAGGTAATAACAACATTTGCAAATAAACATTATAGGCAATCATATACATGGGGCATGGATCCAGATGATTGTTAAGTAACACCCTGACCCCATGTGCAAAAATGGCAAAAGGGTTGTGATAGTCTGGGGGCATGTAATCCACAAACTTGTGAACCTCCAATTTCAATTCTGTTTCTGACTTTGAAATGAAGGAACATCTAAAGTTTTTTTTTTTTTTAGCCACTATAAATGTAGCCAAAAAGGAAATGATGTTTTGACTTGTCAGAGCCACAATAGGTATCTAATTTCAGTTAACTGCTTCTGAGCCTATATAATGTCCATAGGCAAGTCCCAGTAAAATAGCATCCTCTGGCAGTTTAATATAAGTTTGGATTCTCCATTATGTGGTTCAGACCTTGTTTTAGGCTGACAAAAACAAACATTTAACTATAGTTGCTTCAGAGGAACCAGTGTTGCTGCTGGATATTTTGACAAACTAGTAGGCAACATTAGTTCCTGACATCAGTGCACCCTTTTCTGTGCAATCCAGAAAAGAATGTTATGACAGAGTAAGGTCAGCTGAGGTTAGCAAGAGGTGATTTTGATCCCACTGCCAGGAATGCCTATAATTCCTGCATCTAAGATCAAGCTTTGTACATTTTTCTTTTTGACTTTTGCTCTCTTCCTGTAGACTTTTAATTCTGGCATCCAGACCTTAGTGTATGAATTGAAATAATCCAGAACGATTCTTCATTTATTTTATTCAGTTGTACAATCTGGTAAAGGTGGATGAGATTATTTAGAATGTCTTTATTAATATAAATCATGTCAGTGGCAACAATCTGAAATTTTTCACTTTTTATGTAATCTCCTCCACATCAGGAAGGAGAGTTTGGGCCTAGGGCTACAGTAATATTAGTGATCTTCTGTATGAATGATTTTCCATTGAATCTGGACATGCTGTGGTATTCAGGAATTCATTTCTGAAGCATTTTGGGGATAATGAAAAATATTTGTTGGCATCTTCATCGGTCATGAAAGAATTTTCAGTAGATGTTGTTTTGTTTTTGTGATGCCTTAAAATAATATACATTCTTTGAGGTTTAAAAAGGATTTTTAAGCAATCTTCTTCTTTTGTCATAGAAAAAAATTGTTAATATTTCGTTCTTTCATGGTGCAGAGGTTTGTATGACCCTAAAAGGACATGGACATCACTGAGAGACAAAAGCCATGCAAATAACAGTTAGACCTCTTTCAGCAAGATACTATCTTATAAACAACACAAGCTAAAGCGTATATATCCTCCGCTGCTTGAAGGCAACCAGTGCAAATGGATCACGTTATGGATCTCAGGAGAAATTGTGTCAGAAATATTTTCTGATGTTCTATATGGTTTAGACTTTAGCTTCATCAGTCGTTATTTGCTACTCCAAAAAACTTTAGTTACTCAGTAGAACTAGCCTTGAGTTTGGTTCCTCAAAACTGGCCTCCAAAATACAGACTTTTTTCAGCTGTAAAAGATCATGGAATAGTTTAGTTTAGACATTTATTCTCCAAATGTTAGTAAAAACTGATGCTTTCAAAAAGTACTACAACTGCACAATCTGAAGCAACTGTTTTCAGTGACTCATTTCAGCTATGTTTTTTCACCAGATTTAGACTCTGCACAATATATACTTATCAACGATTGCTTCTGGCCTGTGCTAGTAGCTCTGCCCTGTTCAGTCTTACACACAAATGTAGGAATTACCCCATCCAAATGGCAAGGTTACTTTTATGTGCAGTGTACAGTGTGCCAGTGATACATATAGCCTCCTGGAGTATGTGCCATGATATTTTTGCTCCAGCTATGACTGTAATTTCACACTGGAACAAACCAAATATATACAACACAACAGAGATCACTTAGTAGGAGTATGACCATCCTTCTTTTTAGGGTTATGCTAAAGTTACTAAACAAGCAGATGCATTATTCATCTGAGACAGAGGTCAAAAGCAGAAAAAGAAATCTAGACCTTGATTAAAGAAAAGAGGTGCAGTCAAATGTCAGAACTATCCAATAAAAAACATTTGCAACCCTTAAAATACAGACAACACTCAAGAGTCCAAATGTTCCTTTAGTATAGTAATGTATTAGCCAGAATAGTAGACAAAAGGGTGAACATTAGATATTTATTGACATTAAGACAGCTCAGTGCAATATTATGAAATGTGAGCCCTTAAGGCATATGGAAGGCAAATCTATGAACTTTAATTATAACGTGTGTTTATCTAATGAACATAAAAAGAGGAGTTAGAAGTTAACACATTTAAGTCCCAAAGGAGATCTGGAGCTTGTAATGACTCCTCCCTCTCATTCCCATTGCGGTTACCATTTTTAATGCAGCTGCAGCAATCAGATATATACGTAGTGAACAATACAATTTGACATAATGGTTAAGGTGTTTACCTTACCGGCACAAAGTACAGGGCTTGATTCTCACATGGGGAAATGGGCTAGGCTTAAAATGGCCCACAAGGGCAGTTATCCTAGTACTAAACTATGAACCTTTAATACATGCACTGTATTGTAAAGAACACATATTTTAGTAAATAGATGAAACAGAATGTTGAACAGCCATAGTTTAGCAATTACATATACTGAGCATAGCTGATAGAAGCATCTCTCCCCAAACAGGTAGGTCAGTTCAAAATTCTGTCATTCACACTCAGTTACATTGATGGTCTATGAGCACACCCTCAGCAACTTCTAATATTTCTGTTTTGGTTAATGTTGAAAGTCATTCTCAAGCCCACATCATTTAAAACTTTCACATGTCTCTTGAGCATTCAGGGATGTCTCACAAACAGCAAGCCAATAGGCCGCTATGATATGAAGGTTCATGCAAAGGCAAACTGATACTGCAGGCATGCTTGACTATAGGAATAGGCAACTCAATGTGGGAGCCAAGAAACAAAGCAGAAAGTCAATTGACCTTTGGCAGTGACCCATGCCATTGTCTTGTTGCTTGCATTAGCGCTCTATTTCACAACTGTGTGTCACGTGATTCCTCTCGAGACTCTGCCACAATCGCAGAAGGGTAAATCCAGTACTTCGAAATGCAAAAGTTTAGACCATATAAAATTATTATTATACACACACACACATAAATAAATATTTTATATATAATACATATATATATATATATATATATATATATATATATATATATATATAAATATGTGTGTGTGTGTGTGTGTGTGTGTGTGTGTGTGTGTATATATATATATATATATATATATATATATATATATATATATATATATATATAAATAAATATAAGTACATAAATATATATATATGAATATTTAATATATATCTTTTTAGTTAAATGTATATATTTAAAATATATTTGTATTTTATAGTACATATTAATTGTAGCATGAAAACAGAATGGCATATATAATACATAATTTGCACAGCTTATTAATTCCTCGATTTTCACTGCAATTATATTTCTGGAATTATTAAAGTCCTCTCCCTTTATGGCTTATAATATTTACAGATAGTGCACTGCCAACACTTTCTAAAACGTGTAGTAACATCAGATGAACTACAAACCCCTTTTATAGTGAATTTACTGCAAGCCAGTGTATTTTCTAAACATTTAACTGTTTTGAATGCCGTCTTAGAGATAGGTTTCAGTGCATCACCTACTCTACAATCACACATTAACATATCGCAGTGCATAAATAATATGCATCTGACTTGCCTTTTCATGGAATTCAGTGACAACTATATCAGATGTTAAATATAGCAAACATCTTCAACAAATATAGTCAGTGTTTGCGTTCATTTGACTTTAGATATGTCTATTGTCAAAATTCCGAATGTGCCATGTCATCCTGAGTAACTGATTTGAATTCCTCAGCAATTCATAACTTTCTGCTTCTTTCCAGCTATACATAACAACCCTTAGTGAACACCTCACCACTCATTCTGCATGGTATGATAGCTATACCATCCTCATCTGACCTGCTTACTATATCTGTTTTTTTACATTGATAATGTTTACACTGCCATCCCATATCCTAATTCACTTTCTGTTATCTCTACCTCTAATTAACTTACATTTCATTTAGTCTCAACTTTAGTTTCCTGTTTCCTTGTACCCAAGCATTTCCATGCAAGCTTTGTAATACTGTGTCATTGTTCATCTTCCTGGCATTACTCCATGCTATCTGTTATGCCTTATTTACATTCTACATTAGTTTCTGGCTTTTTGCATTCTCAGATAACACTGATATGACATATGAAAGTCCCTAGCTATTTACCTTCCTTGTCCCTGGGCATTCTATGTCTGTTTCTGTTGGCTGCCACTGACAACAGCACTATACTTTTTTGTTCTTGCATAAATTCTGCTCAGTAATACTCTTGTCGATACATTATTTTTTCTCCTATTTATTATTAGGTATGCTATAAAAGGAAAATGAAGTCTGGGAAAACAGCAGGTTCATATCACGGCAAATATCAAGATGTTGGGTTAGTTAGGGGAGGAATGACTCAGGATTTTACTCCTAGCAGGATGGAGAGAAAGAAGTATCCCAGATGACAAGAGAGTAAGGGTTTTAGTGCCAATGTACAAGGACAAAGGGGACATTCACAGCTGTGGGCAGTACAGAGGTATCAGATTCTGGTCACACCGCATGAAAGTCATACAGAGGGCGACTGATGAAGAAATACGCAGAGTAATAGAAAGTTAGATGGGTGATGGGCAATTTGGATTCAGATGAGAATGAAGCACAACCAAGCCAATAACTGCAGTGAAACAGATAGTTGAGAAGAAGATAAAGAGTCCAACTGTACATTAATAGACATGGAGAAAGCATATGATAAGGTTCTAGAAACGCTGATTCAAACAGTCCTGCAATGGTTTGAAGTCTGGGAAACATTGGCAGAATTAGTGCAAGCTATGTAGAACAACTTAGTGACACAAATATGAACAGCGTTTGGACTCACAGAAGAGTTCCCAGTGTGAGTGGGTGAGCATCAGGGTTCAATTCTGAGCCCACAGCTGTTCACACTGGTAATGGACTACACCAACAAACAGGTCAGAGGGAAGAGTCTGTGTGGCATTATCTGCAGATTCTGAGCAAGAACATCAGCAAATAGAATGATGAAATCCAAAACTGAAGGCTCATAGGAAACTGAGTACAAATAAGGCAGAGTTGTAATGACAGCAGATGGGATAAATCAGAAAAAGCTGAAAAATGTGATAGAAATAAAAATTGTTGAACAGGTTAACAGCTTCAGGTATCTGGGAGGGGTTGTTAAGGAGAAGGGAATTCTGAATGTGGAGGTGAAAGTTAGAATCGTAGTGGCTACTGACAACTTGCATAGAGTATTATGGTAGTGGGAGTAGTGTCTGCACTGCTATATGGTACAGAAACCTGGGCAGTAATGGCATAGCAGTTAAGGAAGTTAGTGATGATGGAGATGAAGTGCTTGAGAAAGGTGGTAGAATGCACACAGTGGGACAGATGAATAATTAAGGACATCAGAGCAGAAGCCCTATTACAATTGCAGTGAAGCTCAAAGAGAAAGGATTAATAAGGCAACACTGCACAGCCAAGCATTCTATTTATTGGGGATTCCATTGTAAGACACACTGATGTCCCCTTACCAGACTAAACAAGGAGAAGATACCAGTGAGCTGCCTGTCTGGAGCCAGGATCTGCCAGATCATGCTTGCACTTAGATGTGTTTATTACATGGTCATAGCCCATGTGAGTATAAATGTCCTAAGATGTACCACATTGAACTGTATGAAGAGAGACATTATGGAGCTCTCTGAATATGTGTCCCAGGTGGGTATGAAGTTGCATCTGACCGTCACCAATGATGATACCACAGTACCAGCAAAAAAAATGATTGACTTCAACAGTTACTTTCTGGTATCACAAGCAGATCCAATATCTGTCAGCCTGGGGAGACATGATAGAAAAACCATGATGCTTTGCCAGAGATGGTTTGCACTTGTCACCATTTGGCTTCTGAATACTGGTAAAAATGTTATCTAGCCCCTCCCTATAGTGCCTTTTTTAGGTTGTGCCAAATTGTTAAATGTTTCAACATAACAAAAATCTCTCATGACATCCTAAAGGTACTGTTGCTTAAAGCTAAGAGTTTAAATAAAAACTGCACTCCCTGGAAGTACCCTTCACATTTCAGAATGCAGACATATATGCAGTCATGGAAACATGGTTCAGAACCATAAAAAGCACTCCTGCTATCAAATTCTACAATGCCTTTCACACATTTTGATCCTCCTCAGCTCAGGATAAAACAAAGGGAGGCGGTGCCTCAGTGTAAATAAAGGACAAGTACACTGCTATACAGGTCCAACAACATGACTCACTTCAGCTGCTCCATCCCCAACTAACCATAGATGCAACCTCCTATGATATCCTTACTTGCTACGGACCCCTTAACATGAGTTTGGAAAACCACACCTCCTACCTAAACCTACTGTAATCTCTTAACATCCAGACTAACACCATACTTATGGGTGACTACAACTATCCCTCCATAAACTGGTAGACCTATATGACGCATAATTCACTTGCTCTGAGGTTTTTGAACTTTGCCAATGCAAACATCTTGGAGCAACTAGTTAGCTCCCCAACTAGAGATACAAATATCCTAGACCTAGTACTCACGAACATGGGGGGATGCTGCTCCCTCACATGCCATTAACTGCTCCCTGGTAAGATTTGACCACAAAATGATCTTCTTTAATATTAAAACCAATCTAGAACCCCCATCAAATGCCAAACGATTTAAGAACTTTGCTAAGGCCAATTACCTCAAACTAAGTGACAGCTTATTAAACTGCCAAGCCCCTTCGAACCCAGATGACAATGACACCTACTCTGAGCTGTATAAAAAAGCACTGTATAACCACATTCATAGCTGCATAAAGGAGGCAGCACCTGTCTGAGTCAAACCTATGATTACTGGCAAAAATAAACCACCCTGGTGGACCTCTAGCTTAAGTAGGCTATTCAACAAAAGGAAAAAAATCCTCTTCAAAGCCAAGAAAGAACAGACTAAACAGTACAGAAAGACACTCACCAGTCTAAATAAACAAATGAGAGAGCTAGTCAAATCTGCCAAAGCAAATCATGAGGCAAAGCCAGCCTCCCAGTGAAAGATATACTGAATAAGAACACCAACTGCTAAAAGCGCTTTTTAAATTTTTAATTGGCACCTCCTCGCTCCTGGAATACAAATACAATATCAATATCAATCAATTTACATAAACAAACAAAACAAACATTTAATTGTGTAATTGATACACCATCCCTTTTCACTTTAATTTCCTCCATACTAATATCAAACAAAAATCTGGCATCAACTTCTTCTTCTTTTATAAAATAAAAAGAATAATTCAATTTTTTTTATTTTAATTAATGAACAATATTATTAATTAATAAAATTGAACATGTAAATAAGTACATACTTTCTTCTATTCTAAAAAAAAACAAAACAAAAACACTGCACTGCTACATGTTACATATAGTCTTAATAAATGAACTATCCTAAAAATAAATTCTTCAAAATTTGAATGCCCTCAACTTTTACTGTCTTCATGATGGCTCCGCTTCATTGGCGTCTCGAGATCGCCTGCAGGAGAGACCTGAGCGGAGATCGTTTTGATGAGCTTAGAGTCGAGGAGCAGGAAGAAGTTTCTTTTGATACTGAACACTTAATCCGCGAAGGAGATGGGGAGGCCAATGGGGTGATTCCTAACAGACTTGAACAGAGGCAAAAGGCACTTTAAACGAACTTTGGCGCATGCTTCATGAGAAGATAAAGGAAAAGAAGAGGAAAAGAGTAGGAAAAGAAAGAGGAGGAAGCGTTTTTTAAGAGCAATTTATCATGATGAGAGGAAGATTATACAGAACTTTGTGCAGGACTTTGTGCAGGACTGTTAATATTTTAAAAAGAGAATGTGTTAGTAGAGTGCTGCTTCAAGATTCCTTGTCGAGCTCTTGACATTCATGAAGGTATAAATGAAACATTAATTATATTCTCTCCAATATCTCTTTTTTATATGCATTTGTTTAGTGCTATGCAAGTCCTGTTAAGGGTACTAAATTTGTTGTTTCCTTTGATGTAGACTGGAATGTTTAATGTTGGAAATTAAGCATTTTTTGCAAAAGTTGTTTAATTCGGATTTTTGATAAAATAAATTATTCGTCTCAATGATTGATCTTGAAAAATGAGATTGATGTTGAAATGTTATATGTTAGGAAATATTTGAATGTTCATTTGTTACTTGATAAAATTTAACATTACATGAAAATGAGGAAGTGGATATTTATGCACAAGGAAGTGTACATGGCGGCTTGCTTGGCTTTGCGCTTAAAGTTCAGCTATGGTTTCTCAACAGTTCCCCAAAGTACTGTATAAAATTTAGAATTTATGTGACAATTGATGGTTATTAACGAGGTTTTTGAGAAGACGTAATTGAAAAAATGTGGAAATAAAAAATAAAATACGGAAAAGGAAAAAGAAAAATACAACTTAAAAGGGGATGAGTGGAATGCCCTTTTCATTTAAAAGATGTCAATGACCAGTATGTTTCTCAGGCTGCCGTGGGTGTCTGGGATATAGTTCTTTCTACAAATAAATACCCATGGAGCACGGGCTATTGATGGACACCAATACTTATTTAAGAACTACTCCATCCATTAAAAGAATGGTTAGGTTAATTATTGGAATTATTGGAAAGTAAGGGAAAGGTTAGGTTTTCTATCATCGGGGGATGTAAGGAAGTTACATATCAAGAATCTAGGGTAGCTAGATTTTTCATTATTCCCCAAAATACATAAAGATATCACAAATCCCTCAGGGCGTCCATAGTCTCAGTTAACTATTGGTTATCTACAAAATGTAGGAATATTCCTCGATTCCTTATTGAAATCACAGTCACAAGGAGAATACAGTATGTTGTTAAGAACAGTTGTACCATGCCAGAAGAAGATGATATTACTGGGATGATGATTTTATTGGCTAGGTTGTGGGCCCGTCAGGTCCTTATACACAACATCAATAGATTGCAATTAAAAAAGGCAGTGGAAAAAATGTTCCACTACCACTAGGACTTTGTTTATTATTTGTTTATTGGACTTCTTGCTAACACATAATTGTTTTGCATTGAAGGAAGCATTTGGATGGGGGAGGCTTATGCCAATGGGGAGCTTTTTTTCATATGCTATTTTATTTAATTTTATGGCTGATTTTGAAAATAGTTACAAAGATGAGGTAGTCAAATATGTAGCAAATTCTAGTCAAATTCTATTCCTTGTTTAGGAAGATTGCAGATTCCTTCACAAGGGTAATCCAGAGGATAAGGATGGGAGAGGTGTGAGATAAGGGACTTATATTTGGACTAGATTTCACTTATACTGTGGGGGCAGAAGTATTCAATGGTGCTGGATTTAAAAATATGACACAAAATGAGAAAAATACAGTACAAACCAGTCCATGGCAAAGACTGCAGCTGAAATTTCCTTTTTTTCCATAACATGCATAGTAAATTTTTGATTGGCCTTTTACCTTTATTCCATGAGCGAATAGGCAGGCATACCTGAATCAGTATAGAGATTGAGTTCACAAAGGATAAGGTTGAAAAGAGGAGGGATAGGGAAAGCAAGGCAGGGAAGCAGGTGTGAGGAAAGAATACAGAAGGCAGAATGTGAGTTGAACTTGGGGAATTCGAGGATGGATGAAGTGATTATGGAATTCTGGGAAATCTAGATGATTTGATGGCGATGACTTTGGTGAAGATATAGGTCTGGTGATTTTATGTTTTGTAGAAAGATACTGCATATTCAACACACTCCAGAAATGCATCTGAGATTTTAGAGACATGAACTTTTTCCCTGAAAAAATTTTTTTTCTTATCCCTCTTTTTTGGATAAGAGGAGGTTTCATGTATTTAATCTCGAAATGTTAATTTCCAAAAGGAATATCATTTAAGAATTGGCTTTGGATTGGAACATTTAGATGCCAGGGTCATTTTCAATTTCATTTTTTGTCAAAACTTGGATGGCATTAAAATTAATGAATATTAGATACCTATTATTAGTCGGCATTGACTGCAATTCCAAACATTAAGTGTATATATTATTGGTTGTGGAGATGAGACAATTTTGGTGGTATTCAGGGGATACAACTTCTCAGGTCATAGAGCATAACTTTCAAGAGGATTGGTTATTAGAAAAGAGAGGATAAAAGTTCCGATAGGGAAAAACACTTCAGTGAAAAGAGGGGGGGTCTGAGGTGGTGTGGGGTTTAATTGTGTGGGGCAGGCCCAATGTTGCTCAAAATGAGAAAATGTTGTATGGATGAATTTAATGGAATTTTTATTTGGAAAAATTTGAAAACTGGGATTTCCTAATGGATGAACTTGGGTAATCAGATATATATTCTATGTTTGATACGGATGACATTTTTCATTGAGACATTTTTAAATGAGGATATTTTGGCAATGAAGATATTATTACAATTTTATGATAAACTTGTATTACTGGAAAGTGTAACATGTGTTGGTTTTTAGGAAGAATACTGAAAGTATGAGAATAATATTAGAAAGTATGATCTATTTACAATGATGTATTTTTGCGTGAATTTATTTTTTCAATTGCTAAATAAAAGTTTGAATATAAGGGAAGTTTATATAAGTAAAAAAATTTGATGCCAAGAAAGATGGGAATTTAATGTAAAATTAAAATTTAATGTAAAAGTACACACAATTGTATCAATGTTTATTAAATGTTTGTTTAAATACGGGTGGTGTTTGATGGAGAATTGTATTCAGGAGAAAGCGAAGGCAGTAATTTCCAAACAAATTTCCAACAGTAACAGCAGTTAATTTCTTTTTCAGTATCCCAGTGAAAGATAACCATAAGGCTTTTTTTTAACTATGTTTGTAACCTCAGGGCAAATGCTCAGCAATATGCCAAGTTAATCATGAATAGTAACACTTACACCCAGCCTGAAACTATAGCAAATCTGCTGGCTGACAAGTTCAGTTCAAACTTCTCCCCCCATCACCTCCTAACACACCCAAATAAATATCTGCAACCATCTTCCTACCAGTCATTACAAGGAAACAGGTCCTTACTCCGTTTGTTAAAACCAAAAGCACAGCCTCCATGGGTCCTGACAACATTCCAGGTTGCTTCATAAATAGCTTCAAACAGAATATATCACAGCCACTAGAAACTCTTTTTAACCACAGCCTCCAGATGGGCTTTGTCCTAAAGGGATGGATGACTGCAACAGTTGGCCTTTTGCACAAGGGGGAGCCTTCAAATGACCCAGGGAACTACAGACCCATAAGTTTGACTGCCAGTCTTATCGGCAAGTCCATGGAGAGAATTGTCATGGACCTGATCAATAATGACATAGGAACTCTCCAAAAACTGGACTAGACTCAATTTGGCTTTGTCAAAGGGAGGTCTTGCCTGCTACGTCTGGTGGACATTAGGACCATGCGTGAGGGCAAAATTGTATATACCTCTTATCTAGACCTGGACAAAGCTTTCGACACAGTCCCCCACTCGGAGATCATCGATAAACTTTAGGCATAAACCCATACATCATCAGGTGGATAGCCAACTGGCTCAATCATAGGACAGATGTTGTCTGAATATGAATCTACTTCCAGTAAGAAACCTGTTACTAGTGGTGTCCCAGAGAACTCACTGTTGGAATCCTGTCCTGTTTGTTATATACTTCTCTGAAGTAAAGGCCAATCCTGGGGGCCTCTGGCTCACAAAGTTTGCTGATGACTGTAAGCTGGGAGCAATCATTGAATCCCCAAAGAATGTTGACATTCTACAGACAGGCCTACAACTGAGAAACGACTGGTGCCAAAACCATGGTCTGAGACAAAATGCTAAAAAATGTGTAATCATACCCTTTGGTAAATCAGATATCCCTGCAAATTATAATATTGATAGCACACCACTGAAAGTAGAACCAGTGGTGAGGAACCTAGGAACACAGATAGGTAGTAACCTAAACTTTGAGCACCAGGCAGCCACAGTAGTGAGGAAATCCTTATGTGGGGCTGAACGTATAAGTATAGGCATGGTATCAAGATCAAAGGAAGTCATAATATCATTATACTTGGCCCTCATCAGGCCCATAATTGAATACAGTATTCCCTTCTGTGTCTACCTAACCAGGCAATTACACTAACTTGAGTGGCTCCAGAGGTTTTCCTATAAAACAATACAAAGCATAAGACGCATGTCTTATTGTCTTATGCAACATGATTACAGGCCCTATCCCTTTACTCCATATCAATTTGTTTATTGAGAGGGGACTTATTCCTGACCTGCAAGGCATTTTCTGATCCAGCCTGGATGAAAATATTAGATATTATCAAGAAAAATTATACCAGGGTTATTCGTTTCATGGGCCTGAATCTTATTTGTGACACTAACAGAACTTGTTGGAGAGACAGATTTGTATCTCCCAAAGGCTACCTCATCTATGTGATAAACTTCCTATCTTCATAAAATAAAGCCCATCCCTCATTCTCTTCAAAAAATTATTTTGGTAAATGGATGGGGAACCACAAATTAATTCCTGGAATACTGTCCATGTTTCTTATGGACAGAGGCAGTCTGTAAAATTACTCACAGCTCCAACACCCCAAATCCCACTGCCCTGATACTACTCCATCCCATATCTGAAGAATTAAGGTATAATATTGTCATATCCTGGGTATTATTAGCTAGGCTTGTAAACACTCTTGTGCCATTAGCCTAGTAATCAACTATGACCCTGTGAACTTATTAAGGGGGTTCAGGCACATATACAGGAAAGCAGAATATAATCTGGTGAAGAGGATTTGGGACAGACAAACAGACAAAGATAATAGAAAATGAGAGCAACCAGCAAAGAGATGGATGGATTGTGTGAGAGAAGACCTGAGACAGTCAGGCATGACTGTCAAAGAAGGTCATAGGATCATAGGATCACAGGATTGTAAATTACTAGGCTATTGACCTGGAAGTCATTTTGAGCCTAGCTGTTTCAACCCAATGTAATGCCATGAAGTGCTAGTTATTGGTCAAGATTGCATTTAGTGATGACTGCCCATGTCCAGGATGGCTGTGGGTAATTCCCTGGGTTTATTGCTAAGTGGGATAGTTACACTGAATCAAGGGAGTCTGCAACAGCTTAAATAACACCTCAAACTCATGAAGGAAATGGTAGAAAAGAGGTTGTTGATGATGATGATGATGATTCTATTAATGGTGTGTGCTTTTATTGTTTATGGGATGAAATATTTTTAATAAGCTTTCTGTGTAAAAACATCTTTGTATTGCTTCTCCAAAGTAATTTCACAAAATAGTAACTTGTGGGCTGGGTATTGTTAAATTGGAAGGTTAGCAGTAAAGGTACTCTAGGTATACCTCTGGAATTAGTATACATGGCAAAATGGTGTTATATTTTTCAGTCAGTAGTTTTACTAGTTGTTTGGGGATTCAACTTTTACTTAAGATGGTGTTTGTACCGTACAATATTTTGTTTGTAGGTATTATACTGCAAATGGGGCACTTATCAACAAAGAGGATAATGTGTTGGTCTCTGATCATAGCCAAATGTTTATGCATTTGTATTGGACATAATAAGTAATGAAAGGTATATGTGTCAGTTTGCTGCATTGGGTATTATGTATGATACAAGATAAAAGCCCTACAATGTGAACTTGAACTTTGTTGATATTTATGCAACCCAGAAAGACTATGATGCCTGTAAGGTGAACCAGAGGAAGGCAAGCAAATGTTGCCAAAACAGCTATCAGAAGATGTTTTTAACCACTATAATATAGTTTGCTATGTAGCAGGGAACAGATGAGGGGTATAGAACAAAAGCTGGAGGTATGCTAGGTGTAGGTGGCATCATTATGAATATATAGTGGGTTGATGCACAGTCAAGATGATCCTATGCAGACCTCCCCCCTCCTCCAGTGTATGTTTTCATGACCAGTGGCAGAGTCTGCAGTGCATGACTATAACAACATGCCTGCCAGTGTGTGGTAGTTGATGATATGCTGTTGGGCATCTCACCAAGTATCCTCTGGACATCTAGATTATGTGTGTTTTTGTGCCTTGCATATGCAAGTTATGTCAGACTGTATACAAAACTGAGACGTACAGCAATCACACACCCTCTTTTAACTTAAGAAATGCTCCATTTGTATAAAGTACAGGAGATATTTCTCTGTTACCTGCTGCTGAGCAGTAAAACAAAAACAGCAAATGCAACCAACATCAACTAACCATCTTGTAAGGGCCCATTTAACTATATTTAAGATAACAAGGCAGTGATCAGCACTGCATACTTACAGTTCACATCAGGAGAATTATGTCTATCCACTGGCTCAGATGGTCAGTATGGCATCTCCTCTTGTTACTGTAGTATTACCAGTACTGCTCACCAGAGCATATGATGACAGTAGCTGCAGTCATGGCCATGAAAAAAACTGTGGCAAGTGTCCACTTTATACAGGGACTCTTACAAGAGTCCCCAAACAGGTACCCCTGGTAGTTTCCATACACAAAGCTTTGAAATATTTTTCTTTCTTTATTTCACCACCTGGGAACTTTGCTACATCAGTGAACTCAGCCATGATTGTTCAGTATGTCACAGTCCAAAGAATAATGGTAGTCCTCTCATATTCATCAGTGTTCCTGCTTTCAGTGACTGACCCACATCTTTGGGTACCTACTTGGTACAACCAGTATCCATCTTACCATTGCAGAGTTGGAAAATACATGAAGTGGCATGACATGCTAGAGTGGGGGCAAAGGTATGGCAGGAGAGTGAAAACATCACTGTGCCTATCTATCTTATCGTTTTTGATATTCCTTGCCTCTTCAATCCATAATACAATGATAGTTTTACCCAAATCCTCATTGGAGTTCACTGACCTACCCATGAATGTTCACTGTCCTTCATACATACTCATGCGAGGACACAAAAGTGACCAAGTCTTGTCACAAGGCAGAATTAAATTACACAATGAATGTGCAGTTCAAGAATAGTCCTCAAAATAGGATCATTATCTTAATGAGCAGGGAAAGATCCTCAAAGTTGAGTGATAAACGTAGCCACCGCTATTGCTGTGCACATCTCACAATGGAAGACTACAAGAGAGCAACGTAAAGAGATCAGTGCATAGAACTGATCTGCCCAAGGGAAAGCAGAAGGTATTAAACAAGAAAAGTAAGTGAATAAAAGCTAGCATTATTTTCACTTTTGCTGTACTGAATATGTCTTATTTGTGTGTTGCTTGAAGAACTATGTGAAAGCACGTTATTGTATGGGGTAAGCCATGGGTGTTAATTACAAGGATGATACATATTACACATACTGTTTGGGGGACTATAAACAGGAGTAGACAATGTCATGGCAGGAAAAGTAACACTGATATAATGTGGGAAGATGACTAGAAAACTGTAATGTTTGTATCCTTTATATAATATGCAGATAACATCGGCTCAGATGTAATCCAGTGGCTTTGTATATGTACCACTCAGTGCTGATATGCAAGTCATGCGTGTTGCTCAATTTGATTGCAATTACCTCGCATATGTTGCCATATGTTGCGGTGGTGTTCTATCAGTGAGGGTTATATCAGTACCTC